>NC_063358.1:30952471-31008259 GCF_021869965.1 Rhincodon typus
CCCTTCATCAGAAAAGGGTTTTCTGATGAAGGGTCTAGGCCCGAAACGTCAGCCTCTCTGCTCCTATGATGCTGCTTGGCCTGCTGTGTTCATCCAGCCCTGCACCTTGTTGTCTCGGATTCTCCAGCATCTGCAGTTCCTACTATCTCTGATTCGATTTTAACACAGTGGTTTGGTTTTGCAAATAAAATATAAAATAAGCGAAAGACTTCAGATTGTTACAGTATGAAACTAAGTGCCTTCTATGAAGTGCACTTTGCTATATGACCGTACACACAGTCTTTGCAGTAAATATTCAGTTGTCTGCTCAATGATACAATAAATGGAATTTTCTTTACCTTTTAAAAATTTGGCTTGAATATTTCACTAAAAACTGAGGCTACGTTTTCACATTTTTTGCACACACGTATACTAAAATGAACACTTTATCAATACAATTATTGTTTAAATTCAATCTTGCAATTAGGAATGCAATGCCTGTCCACTGTGTGTGAAATGACAGTGCCCAATGGTTTCTTGTGCTGTCAACCATTCATTGCTGTGAGGTGAAGATACAACATTGAGATTCTGTGATATTATGAAAGGAAAACAAAGAAAATCGATAGCATCTAATTCCCAGAAACACATGTAAATATTTCCCTGCAGCTACATCCCTGGTTACTTTTTCTGATTAATCTTACCTGTAATATTTTCCAATGCTGTGTAGTTGCACTTGTAGATGACAGGATGGGGAAGTACAGGCCAATTAGTCTTACTTCCATTCAGCACCAACTAATGAACTAATGATCAGGAATGAACAATGACCCAGTTTATTTTGGTCAGAATGGTTTCAGAAGAGGACTGCTTTATTCAACGCTTTGATTGACACTGCTACTCGTATAGTTTGATAGTTCTTACTATTTCTTGGATGTGGGTATCTAAACATACACTCTTACCAGCTTTTTCATTCATTAGATGTGGGCATCGCTAGCTATACCAATATTTGTTGCACATCTCTAATTGCAGAGGGAAGTTAAGAGTCAGCCACATTGCTGTGGGTCTGGAGTCAAATGTAGGCCAGACCAGGTAAGGAACTAAGTTTTCTTCCCTAACGGATGTTAGTAAATCGAATGGGAAGGTTTCCCCAACAATCGGTAATTGTTTTATGGTCATTAAATTCTTAATTCCAAACTTCCATTTAATTCAAGTTTGTTTCTTTTTCCATAGGTGCTGCAAGACCTGCTGAGTTTCTCCAGCACTTTCTGTTTAATTACCCTTTCAGTTATACACGGATCGAAGTATTTTCTCTCCCCAGTGCCCAATCCACGTATCTGGTTGTTAATCAATTCCTCATCAAAAACTTTCAAATTGTGTGTATAATGGAAATAATTTAATGCCTCTCTCAAAAAGCATTTATCAATAAAACTGACACAATCCTATCCACTTCAGCAAAGAGAGAAAACACCACAAGAAACAGAGTGAAGTAATGTTATTACAGGTACTTAGATCATGACAATTGACCACATTCAGGAATAATATTTGAAGGAGAAACATATCATTGTGAGCACATTCAATTAAGGCCGTAAATAAATGTTAATATTTTAAATGTTAAAATTCAATCTCCACTGCTTACTTACTCTGTTCCATGGCAAATATACTCAGGTGCTTTCATGCACATCATGCATTAAGTGGTTATACATGCATGACGAATATTGCTCTTTGAAAAGCCTTTTCAGTCACTTGTTTAAATTGTCATCTCTCTCATTAACTAATGTCAATGCCAGTTTTCAGTGTCAATAGTTTTAATAGGATACTATATTTTCTCAGCAGTAAATGCCTCGAAAGTAAAAGTGCTTGACAAAATCACTGTTATTCAACCAACAACCAGAAAGACAAAGAACAAATTCAGCACCATAAGATGGCAATATGGACAAGTCAAAGAGATATGAGTGATTGCTTTGGACAAATGGCAGATTGAAGGGAAGAAGTCAGAAAGACATTCCCTTTGTTTAACATAATTTCACTGGAGGCAGTTCAGAGAAGGTTCACTAGGATGATCCCTAGGATGGAGGGATTGTCTTATGAGCAAAGGCTAAAAAGGTTAGGAAATTGGAGTCTAAAAGAATGAGAAGTGATCTTGCTGAAACATACAAGATTTTTAAGGGGCTTGAGGGTGTAAATGCTGAAAGGATGTTCCCCCTCACAGGAGAATCTAGGATGAGAAGACGTAGTCTCAGAATAAAGCAGTGCCAATTTAAACCTGAGATGAAGTGGAATTTCTTGTCTCAGAAGGTTGTGAGCCTTTGTAACTACTTGCTGCAGAAAGCTGTGTGGACAGAGTTCTTACGTATATTTAAGGCTGAGATACACAAATTCTTAATCAGTGGGAGAATCAAAGATTATGGGGAAAACACAGGAAAGTGGACTTGAGGAATGTTGCATCAGCCATGATCCTAACGAATCATGGAGCAGGCCTAAGGGGCCAAACGGTCTACTCCTGTTCCTATTTCTTATAGTCTGATAATTTGTAGTCACATGATCCTCACGCAGCAGCTTGGGAAGTTATACCAGAAATAACAAATTTTAACATTCAACAACAAGTGTATTTTGCACCTACTAATTTATAAATCACAGCAGACAGAATAATGAATCACAGTGTTATTATTTAGTAATGACTGTGCAGTTCAAACATCATGTTTTACCAAATTCAATACACAATAGAAAAGTTGTGACAAGTTTGGAATGAAATTTTCTTTCACATTTTCTTTCAGAAGTTAAGGACTAAAGAACATTTTAACATATGTTTGGAACTCCTAAAACATTTCTGCTAGGTTTGATTCATCTAAAGATTGTTCCTGGTGTGCACATTGTATTCAGGTACACCATGAATCCATAAAGTTCATTATTGAAAACAATGGTCCGAAGGCATAATTGGGAACAATGGGGAAATTTGACCCTAACAAGCAAAACTGGCATAATTACAAACGGAAGTCACTTGTTTAAGTGAAAGTGAATAAACTGGGAGATGAAGGTAAAGTACCTGGTAAATGTTTTCCTCACCATATTGGGACCAGATGGTTTTGAGGCTGAACATTGTCCACAAGACCCCAACACTATGGACTGTCGTGAAATGGATGATATACCAGACATATATTATGACACAACTAAAATGAGATTGCACTGAGAGTTGTATTCCATCAAAGAAAACAGTTAGCAAGTGAGATTGTCACAAATTAAAATCTCAAAAGTCCCTCATCGTTCTGGGTGCAATGATAACTTAGAAATTGACTTTAGGCATACATTCATTTGAAGCTTAATGAACAATAAGATCCAAGCTACAGTTTTGAGAAAGGCAATAAACTGATTTGATTTGATTCATTATTGTCATATGTACCGAGATACAGTGAAGAGTATTGTTTTGCATGCTAACCAGACAAACCATACTTACATAAGTATAAAAACAAAGTTGCTGGAAAAGCTCAGCAGGCCTGGCAGCATCTGTGAAGGAAGAAACAGAGTTAATGTTTTGGGTCCAGTTACCCTTCCTCAGAACTGGGTCACCAGACCTGAAAAGTTAACTCTGTTTTTCCCCTCACAGATACTGCCAGACCTGCCGAGCTTTTCCAGCAACTTTGTTTTTGTTCCTGATTTATAGCATCTGCAGTTCTTTTGGTCCTTACATAAGAACATCAGGATAATAGAACAAAAGGCAGAATATAGTGTTACAGCCACAGAAAAAGCAGAGAAGGAGGCCTGTGAAGAAGCTAGAGCCATGGGAATGATTGAAAGAGGAATTGCAAATTGCTAGGGAGATCTTTGCCTGAACCATAAGAGGAAGGCCACTGGATTTCAACAAGATTCAGGACATGGCAGAAAAGTTCACAGGTTCAGAGTCAGAAATTGAGATGCTACCATTCCCATAATGTTAGTTCAATCAGAAACCAATTCTTGAAGTTGGAAAGCAGACACCAATCCTTTGCATAATACTTGATTCATTTATATAATGCAACAGTACAAATGTCAGTCTCTTTCCTAGCCAGTGCACAATGTCCCAGCAGTCTTTCCTTATATGTACTTGGCATGCTTAATCAGTCAATGCCTTTCATTGTACATTGTTAACCTTGATGATAGAGTCAAAATACCATTAACACATGGTAGCCACTAACTATTTAAGTGCTAGTAGGAATTGCAGATGCTGGAGAATCTGAGATAACAAGGTGTAGAGCTGAATGAACACAGCAGGCCAAGCAGCATCAGAGGAGCAGGAAAGCTGACGTTTCGGGCCTAGACCCTTCTTCAGAAAGGGTCTGAAGAAGGGTCTAGGCCTGAAACGTCAGCTTTCCTGCTCCTCTGATGCTGCTTGGCCTGCTGTGTTCATCCAGCTCTACACCTTGTTATCTCAACTATTTAAGTGCCACAGCTCCAGTCAAAGTGCTATTCCTGTGCTATGCCCAATGGCCCATTGGAGTAGAGAAAACAATAATGCTCCAAGTTATGGGAATGCTCCAGGTCACAGCCATGTACCGGATCAAGGTTATGGCACACATAAAGCTGGATCATAGCCTGCTAATCTTTAAATGTGTATATGATTGAAATGGAAACAAAAACTGATATTGTAGAGCAGATACATCCAAAGTTGTAATCAGTTGGAGAACAAGAAAACAGCATATGAGCAATTAGAGAAAAAGGACTGAAAATATAACTCGAGTAGCTCTGAAAATATCAAGGTTGGAGGTGAACAACTTATTTCCATCATTGATGTGGTTTTGTTGGGTGCTCAAAGAAGAAGAGTACAAGAAATCCCAAAGTGAAATGCCTTTAAAGAAAATTGTGTGATACTAACTGCCTATCACAATAAGACTTTTCAAGTATTAAATCAAATGTATGCTCGAGTGGAATATGATGACGCATTGTATTACTTGCCATTGGTATTGGTAGGAGGGAACAAAGTCTCCTTAATAGGAAGCAATCGGCTTAAGAAAAGGTGGATGTACCAAGTTATTTAAAGCAGTGGTCTGTAAGAGTACTTCTGACACTGAGCAAGTGTCAAGAGAACACGAAGTAATTATTCAGAAAGGAAATGATTAAATTAGTCATCAGTACTAAACTAAATATCATGAGCCAGCAAATTTGTAATTACGGATGTTCTTTTGAGATTTCCTCTGATGATCGATTAATTTCCAGTCACTGAATTACTTGTGAATTATTTCACATAAACAAATAACAAAAAACTGCGAAAAAAATTCACAAGAATGTAATACTGAATTATGTCATGAATGACAGGCCTAAACAGAAACTGAGAGAGTGACAATACTCCATCAATGTTGCAGAGATCACTTGGTATCAAGGGGAAAGCTGACAAAGAAAGAATAGGAGTAACCCTGACAGTCGAATTCATCCTGAATTACAAAGTGAAAGTCGGAAAGAAAGTGAAAAATAAGAAAAATCTGAGTGTAAATTTTTACCAGGCCTTGAGCAGCAGGGGGACTGATGTGAAATGTGCGAAAATATGGCAAGATTGAAAAAAATCTTAATTGCAACATGGAGAAAAAAAAAGTTTAGATTTCCCTTTAAAGTTTCAATGGTAAATTCTTAGAATCCCTTTGGCCTACCAGAATTTTATGTGGAGCCAAGGGACATCTTTGATTTGTGGGCTTCTGAGAGGTTGCTTTGTGCACAGCAGTACACAGCCTTCTCAGAACTCTACGCAAGCTACATCTTATTGCTCTTAGCTTCATTTCTTGGTGCTCACTCACTTTGCACGTACTTTGAGGCTAACCAGCTTCTGTGGGCTACATTTTTTTTTAACCTGAGAGCAGGAACGAGAGGATGAGATGGATGAGAGCTGTTGAAAGGAGATAGTGCATGCAATAGTGAGCTTGGTAGTCGTTGAGCATTGCTGAGGTTTGTGTGCAGTGGCAGAGTTACAGTGAATGTGAGCTAGAAGGGAGAGAATGGTGGCACTTACACTTGGGCAGTACAGATGATCAATGACCTTTCTCGTGCACTGCTGTGAATTCTATTTGACTATAGAGACAGCACCGATCTGAGCTACGATCTGTGCCCAGTAATATGTTTAGTGCCTTAGCCTTCTCTAGTGGTCATCTGGGGAAAGAATGACCCTTCTCTTGGACCACACCATCCACCAAGATCTCCAGGTCACAGTTTGAAAACAAGGGTGCCAGTTTCCCGTTCTGATTGTTATTGTTTTCCCAAGAGGTCAATATGTGAGTTGACTCCTGACTTGCAGCATCTAAAATGGTGGGCAGCTGGGCTTTATACATGGCACCAGTAGCTTGTATTCCAGAAGGTCCCACCAGTGGTGACTAATTTGCCTTTCCTGCCGCATGATTGCATAAGAAGGATGCTGAAAAGGCCACTTGCATAACTAATGAGATGGACAATGGAAGTTGGCATTAGGAAAATTGCTGTTGACCATCACGAGACATTTGCCAGGAAATTTCTGAAATTAATACAGCCTAAACATAGGAAAGTTCAGCCTTGAAAGTTTAATGGTTACGACAAAACTCACTTGTCAGTCAGTCTTTCATTAAGATTAATTAATCAATGTCACAGTACCGACCAGTAAGTCGAATTAGTAGTCAAAGATATAGTTTTGATTTGACATAGTTATATCCCTTGAAAGATCAAACTCAAGCTAATATAAAAGTGAAAGGAAATACCCTGACAGAAAAAGTGAAAGAAAGTCAATTGAATACATGTAGGAAAGAAAAAAAAGTTGCTCTTTTCATTAATTTGTATCAGATGATGGTGTTTCCACTAAATACATAATGTTGTTGAAAAATAAACTTTAAAAATAATATAAATAACTTTGGCTAAATTAGTCATAAATGCTTGTCATTACAAGAAAGCCAAACATGTAATCCAACTAAACGGAATATTGTATGTTGAAAGACTGAGCATTTTACGATTTGTTATAGTTCCATATATCATGGGGAGATGTTTATAAAGTTGAGCATGTGTTTGTCTTTCTCACTGCAGTGCATAACATGTTCAAATGTTAAAATTGAAAGAATTTACAACGGATAATACATAATCATAGTTCCAGTAAACTATTGCTTAACTGTGCAATTCACATGACATTGCAAGAATATGACATATTTCCAAGACTGGTGCAAAATCTGGGATTTGACTGTAAAAACTTTGAACATCACAGCCCATAGAAACTGTAAAGACAAAGAAACTTGTATTTAGACCGAGTCTTTTCTATTCTCAGAATTTACAAAACTTGATGATATTTTTGTTTTAATGGTATTCCCTTTTGACATGCATAGCTTTGCTACAGCACCAAAAAGAAATAAAAGAACCAGCCAACATTACAGTCTCCATGTTAAAACTGGCTGACAATACTTGGTGTCTATGGTCATGTTTGATACAAAGCTGCTTGGGTGTGCCACCAAACATCAAAGATACCTTAGAAATATACTTCTGCAGCACTGGACGACTTCACAGAAGGGAGGAAGAATATTTGGAAAAGTAGCAATGGATAATCTATTGCAGTTTGAGTAAAAACACAAATTTCATTCGGATGAATAGGTTCCTCCTTTTATACCATATTTAATATGAGGGAGAACCACCTCGTCTATCTTTCACATTTAATTATTGCACCAATAAACACTGATACAACAGCTCTGAACAAATGAACATCACCAAAAACAACAGCATAGAAAATGTTTTTATTCAACTCAAGGTGCAAAACCTACTGGAACATTGAAAATTTAAAGGTGCCCATAGGATCTCTGGGAACTCACAACATAAAGTGTGTGTCTGTTCGATTAGTACTCTCTTACAGTTAAAAGATAATATTAGATAGTAATAACAGGAGGCATCTGGACTACACTGAGGATAATAAATTGTGGAATTGATCAATGTTTTTATCCACTTTGCTTTTTCTAGCCCAAATCCCCTGATGGTGTCCATTATTACTAAATTATTATGGTTATGGTTGGAATGAACCTTGCCTAGCCATTTTTCAAGGTTTCAACTCCTTCTCTCTCTAATTGAGCTTTCACCAGGGAAATGGGGCAAATTACCATAATAAAATGCATTTAATAGAAGTTATCAATGATTATCTTGAATTACAAATATAATGCATTTAGCAGCCAGAGTATCCTCATACCATACCACCAAGCACAGGAACTGTTGTACCTAACCATACTTATCATTGATAAGTCAGGTCATAAACCTGAAAGTGCAATTTAATGAATAAGCACCATTTGTCTCAGAGGAAAGATGAAAGTAAAACAGTTTCCATATTATTCTAATAGCTTTTATACAATAGTAGTTACAGTTTAATGGCTTTAAGGTTTCTTTATTACATAGTGCAACAGCAGTATTTAATAAGCAGCCAATCTTTAGCTAGTTGTAATACAATTTACCATGTTACCATGTAATGCTACCTATAATAAATCATATGCAGGAGAAACAGGAAAACAATATATACAATCTCCAGGAGTTTATGAATGAAAGTGGTACTGTGATGAAGCAATTGTCCCACAAATCCAATGTCATATTTCAGAATGCCATTTGAAATTTTATCGTGCACTACAGCATAGATATTCATTGTGTAATGTGATCACTTTTTCAAGTACCACTTTGCCTTCGTAAGGGTGATGACTCAGCCAATTTTTAAGAACATTTTTAAAAGGAAAAAGATTCAGTTATACAGCACCTTCCATGATCACAGGCTGTCCTTAAGCATTTTACAACACGAATAGCACTTTTAAACTGGTGCATTGTAGGAAATACAGCAGCCAATTTATACTCAGCAAGCTCCTACAGCCAGAAAATGTGATAATGACCAAACAATATGTTTTTATAATTGATGCTAATTTGGAGATAAATATTAACCATAACGCCACAAATGGTTTCCCTGTTCTTCTTCGAAATTGTACCATGAGATTTCACATGTAAATTCAAAAGATGCTGAAACTGTTCAGTAAATCCTTCTAATTTCATTGAATTTCATAGTTCAAATGCTGCAAAATGATACCTTTTTTTAAATAAGGTCTTGACGTGTAACCAAACATATCTACAAAAAAACAGGCATGACTTTAACACTCATACTGCTAAATACTGTAACAATCAAAAACAAAACTGTTGCAGTTGATCACCACAGCAATATTTATCAAATGAACAAAGAATGATTTCAGAACTCAAAGTGGCCTTTTGGTCCATTGTGTTCATAGCTTTCCTTTATGAAAGTGATTCAGCCAGTCCTACTCCCCACCCTTTCCCCTAGCTTCACAATTTTTTTCTCTTGGGAAAATATCTAATTCCCTTTAGAAAACTGAAATTGGATCTGCCTCCAACACTCTCTCAGGCAGTACGTTGTGCAAAGCAATCAAGTACTATGTAAAAAAAGTTCTTCCTCATGTTACCTTTGGTTCTTTTGCAATAGATTTTAAATCTATTGATTTTTGATCCTTTCCACCAATATCCATAGTTCCTCAATATTTAAAATATAAAGACTTCTCATGGTTTTGAATACATTATTCAATTTTACTCTCAACCTTCTCTTCTTGAAAGAAAACAACTTCAACTTCTCCAATTTATCTAAGCAACTTAAGTCCCTCATCTCTGGAACCATTCCTGTAAATCTTTACTATGCCCTTTTAAAGCCTTCACATCCTTCCAAAAGAAGAATCCACATAATTGACACAATATTCCAGTTAAGTCCAAGCCATAGTTCTATAAAAAAAATCATGGCTTCCTTGTTTTTGTATTTTGTTCCTCTATTTGTAAAGCTGAAGATTCCATGTATCTTTTTAGCCATTTTTAGCCATCCACCATTCATGCATAAATGCTTTGAGATCCCTCTCTTCCTGCACCCTCGTTATAACTGCACTAATAATGACCACAACCTCTGGCTGCCCGGCTTCCCAATTCGGAATATACTGCAGTGTTGACCCTCGTACCAGGGAGGCAAAATATTATCACGTCTGTGGTAACAATAATGCATACCTGGTCCTTGACTAGAGGACTTTCTATTGCTTCCTTAGTGTTCTTCCTCCAATCGTATTCATCAGACAATTGTATCCATAACTTTAAAGTAGAAAATTTAAAGGTTATGATGGTGAAACTGGCTCATACCCACAGAAAGATTGAGGCTCGTTGTGAATTGGTCGATGACCTTTTACCATTCTTGATCTTCCTTCCACTGAAGCTCACACAGCAGTATTTCAAATTCTTGATTCTCAGTCATCTTTAGTTACACTAAAATTGGAAGAACTTGGCAATATTTTCTTCTTGGGATATTTCGTTTTGTTATTGTTGGTGAACTCAACAGAAAATAAAGATTGGCATAGTGTATAACATTCATTGACTCTTTTAAACCCATTCCTAGCTGCTATCATAGAAGAATTTCATCCCCTACACCTTTCAGACATAGTTTCTATTTTAATTGTTTGATCATATACTGATCTATTGCTGATCTGTGTAATTTTGGCAACAGAACTGTTTTGCATTTAGTTCTGGTAATTTTGTTTGGTGCTCTGTACAGAACCTGTCAGCTCAATTTGACAAAGTGCACTGGCAGTTAAAATCAATGAGGCTAATGGGTTATTTTTGGTATATATGTTCAACTTGTCCAGCTCAGTAAAAAAAAGTTATAGTGTGACTCCATTTCGTTGCGTTTAACCAAATGTGTTGGACTTGTCAAGAACATAAAATGAGAAACAAAAGTTGCCAGATAGAACAATCCATCTTGCGAGCAAATCATTGATTTTTATCCCAACATAAACAAGAACAAACCCATTACCAGTCTAATGAAGTTCTAAAAGGAAGACAGGGTATTCAACTTACAACAGCTCTGTTTCATTTAGGTGAAGAACATGCCATGATTAATAAGCACATTCGTTAACAAGGGTATTCTGACCTTGGAAATGCTAAAATACAGTTTCGACGAACTAAATTTCAGTGGAGCAACTTGAAAATAACAAATGTGGCTATCATAGGATGTTTAAGCACAGTCATTAGCAACACAAACCAGCTATGAGAATTAAGGTGGATGATTCCACATAATTATCTGCAAACAGCACAGCTGACGCAGGTTGGTTACTGGTGTTGGATTGCAAAGCTTGCTGGAAGAATAATGTGCAATTGCAGGGGATAGCAAGGCAATAAAATCTTCCAAGAACGCAGACAGCATCATGCACTGGGGGAATGAACCTCAATGTATTCAGGATTCTTTATCCTAGAAAAGATTTTGCAATCACCTTAATTTCAAATACTGCAGCATTAAGGCGCGGTGGGTCGGTTGTGGGGTGTGGTGAAATTATAACTTGACTCATATTTTGTTATAATTTTCTTTGCCAGTGGATGCTAAAAACCAGCATGTCAACATCTGTTTCATGTCTGATATTAACCACACTGGGAAAATCACAGATTCTGAGAAACTTAATAAATATAAGTATATGTTCCTTCCACACACCATATACAATCTGCTGTGTCACGGTTTCACCCAACTATTTTTATTTCCCAAAGGATGGACCTGCAACTCCCTGATATTTTTCAAAGTTTAATCCTTCAAAACCCTTAAAAATGCCCAGTGTTTTACATGAGTGACCAGTTGCTCAAAAGCTAGATATGAAGTCATCACAATTTGCAACAAAATAACATCCCACTTTGTGGTGTCTGCTGAACTGACTAAAATTCCCAATTTCACCTAACTAGACCGGGCATTGGATTTTGCAACTCATCCACTGGCAGCGCCACTTCAAAATATTATTCACAGATATGCCAGCAATTATTTTGGGACCATGTGATAATTTATTGCGGTAGATTCATGTTTCTTTTCTTTTAAATTATTCACTCCTTCTTGCTTAAATTTGCTAACTGGTAACAAGAAAGCATTCATATGTAACAGCACAATTAACATTTGACACTAGAGATGAAAATTTTCAGGGAAATCATCAGCTTTTGATTCAGCATTCAGAATGCTGTTTGCTTCAAGATCTTTATTTACATTTTTAACTGAAACTTCCAATTAGAAGATAATGCAGACAAATAACCGAGTCATCTTAACACAGGGAACATTTGACAGCTTTGAATAACCAAGAGAAAAAAAATTGCAGACTAAGCTTAAGCAGAGTAACTACCAATCACATAGCTATTGATTTCAATCAGAATGGGCTTGTTAGTGAAGAAGAGTTTTAATACAAACAATTTTTAATGCTAAGTCATATTGGCATGTGAAGAATTAAGAAAATAAAAACAAGCAATATGCAGGATAATCCTGACATTGGGTGGTGTGAAAATTGAGACGAATAGAGAAGTTGTCACAAAATCTTCCTCATTGGCACTCAACTGTGATAAGGCCAATAAACTGCAAACATTAATGGATACCTTGTACCTCTGACCTTTTTTTTTTGGTGGGGAATGGCTTGTAATAGGATTTGTTGTGTATTATGTGGTCAACACAAATAACTTAACTTCATGATTTACACACATTGCAGTGATGTTGCTGCGGCTTTAAGAGGTTATTTTAGCCTTTTTTTTTAAAAGGGAGATTGAATGAGAAGTAGAAAGCTGTCTGTAGGAAAGTAAACAGCATGTGAGGCCTTGGGGTCTACTTTTTAAAGTTGGAACAATAGAGGCAGCCTGGCTGGGTGTGGCCAGCTCCTGCATACCAGGATTTCTAGTTTTATTTTAGGTTTACCTTTAAGCAGTTGCTGCTGTGGGCTTGAAAATGTAGAAGCTATCTATTTACTCTCTTGGTTACAGTTAGAAGCTGGGGGTTCTCTCTGCTACTGGGTTACCTGTCAGACAAATATATTTTTCGGAATTTTCTTTTTTGCCAAGGGGTGTGTTTCTGGGATGTTACTATATTGGAACAGTTAATTAGTACTAGTTGCTATATCTATTATTCTGTTAAATTTTCCAATAGAATTAAGTTATTCTAAGTTCTTCTTTCTTTTGTTTGTATTGCAGCTATAGAGTTTAAATAAATTGTGATTTTGCTTAATGTCGAGTAGTTTGACCAGTTGCATTGCCTCTGGAACAAGACACTTTACATTTGCTTTAAAAATAAGAAAAAAAGTTAGGGACTAGGCTACCTTCTTAAAATATTTTGAGGGGGTTTGGTTGTTCCATAACACTGCAGACAACATACACAATTTAAACCAAAAGGACTGCAGATGCTGTAAATCAGGAACAAAAACAGAAGTTGCTGGAAAAGCTCAGCAGGTCTGGCAACATCTGTGAAGAAAAAATCAGAGTTAATGTTTCAGGTTCAGTGTCCCTTGAAGGGTCACCGGACCCGAAATGTTAACTTTGATTTTTTCTTCACAGATGCTCCCAGACCTGTTGAATACACACAACTTATCAGTTATATTTTAGTTGTTGAAAATTAGCTTTAATTCTCTGTTGCATACACTCTGTTAAGTATATATATGAGGTCACTTGAATGAATGAGATCTTGTTTGGTGGCTGACAGGCCCTCAATATTAAGTTGTAAGATTTGAAGAATATGTACTATTGACTCAAATCCAGGTGATTGCTCAATGTTGAGACTGGAGGTTGAACAAATAATTAGTTATCACATATTGTAGGGTACTGAGTATACAACCAGCAATCTTTCCCCTCACTGACTAGTATTTCAGTGGCCACATATTTATGACAACACAACACAGTAAAACAATGGGGTAAGATGCAGTAAATTGCTCATCGGTCTTAATGGCATGTAGTTTCTAATTAAGTAAATATGAATTAAGCACTGATTTTCTGACAATTGAATGTGTTTCGATGTGACATTTAACAGCAAAATGGTTTATAGTTCAAGCTGTGCTGTTTAGAGTTCTGGGGAGGTGCAGAATGGAGGATGCAGAGTCATTACACTTCACGTGGATAGCTCATGCAATGATAGCACAACCGGAAATGAAATGTTAACTCCCAATTGTACATTTGTTTGTTTACTTGGTACTACTCAGTATCATGAATTGTTTTTATGCTTTAAAAACTGGTTCATGTTGAAACTAATGCAGGTCAAGTAAATCCAGTTTGAGGCCCATCATTGGCAGTACCACATGGCTTTGTAGATTTTGTGAATGCTCTTCACAACCAAATAATTAAGACAATATGAAGATAAACCCTCCAGTAACTGGGGTAACATGGGTCACAAGCAACATTTCCTTAAAGAGTTTTTGCATAGTTTATTTACTGGAATTTGCGGCCTCTTTAATATTCATTTTTTGTATGGTAACATAAGAAGGCCAATTTGCATGTAGGAAACTTAGCCTGGTGCACAGTTTTCAGTAAACATTTGTCACAGAAAGAAGATTACATAGATGGAAATCTTACATGTAATTATCACATAAAATTTGATCTGACCATCTCATGGTGATGGTTATCCTCCATAAGCAATGGTGCAAATTACACATGTCTAATCTATTCCCAAACCTCTTCCTGCTAACCATCAATTCAAACTATTCTTAAATATGATCTAGTGGTGTTTCAATCACAAATTCCAGAAGTACATTCAAGAGCTTTATAGCTCTCTGTGTAGATAAATGTATCATGCTGATTGTTGCAACCACCTTACTTTTAACTTTTTATTCAACTGCTCCTGCAGAGTCATCAAACATTGAAAAGCAATTCCTTTAGATATTACAAATTTCAACATGTTTAAATTACTTAGTCTTTTTGTTGTTCAAACAAAGACAATCTTATTCTTTAAGTATAATTTTGTATTTATTTCCTCACATCAAGTAACATCCTAGTAAGTCTGCATTGTATCATTTCTACCGTCTTACATCCACCTTGTAGCACAGAACCTAAACTTATGGTAGGTTTAAATTTTATCTGATCCATTGGTGAGGTCTATGTTGCAAGACAGAGACTTGAGCAGGTCATCCAGAGTGAAATTTTATGCAATACTAAGAAAACGCTGCACTATTGGAGATACCATCTAAATTTTTCTGCTGTTTTCCATCCCATCTGATTTAGATTTATAACTAACATAAATTTGGCAATTCACCATTGTCTGTTTTCCATTCAATGATGCAGGTGGACATGTGACCCTTGACCTCCGGAATTGTTCCAGAAATATTAACATTTTTTTCATGAGCCTGGATGACATCTTGAAATGTGGAAACCAAGTTTACATGTAGGCAGCCTCTTCAATTTGCAAGCTACAGAGTTCGAACAGACAGTATTCATGCAGCTAGACCTTGAACAATCAACTTCTCATTGAAACCAGGCAGGCCTGAAACTGCCTGGCCAAGTGCTAATGGCCACAATGTTGTCAGAATGAACCACTGTCTCCACCTCCACTTGACCTGCTTTGTTAGAAGAATGTTACACAGACTCGATGGTACCCAGCTCAGTGGGAAGCCAGAGGTATAGTGTGACAAGGACAGCACTTGATAGTTGAAGGTTCAAAGCCATTTTCTACGATCTCCAAGAATGGAAAGTAATCACTCCATTAGATCTTCCTGCCTCCACTGATGATAGTATTGGACACATGCTACAGAATCTTTGGGAGAAGGGCATGATGAGGCGGATAAATGGGACAACCTGGAGCCCCAGCTTGTGCTGCTTTCTGCATCTGCTTCAACAGTGTCTCTAGAGAGACCACCTCAGCGAGACTACCCAAAGACCAGAACCAGCCTGAGATGAGAGGGAAAGCCCAAATCGATGACTGCAGATTCTGAAACATCAGTCGAGCCTCAAAGGCCAAGGATCAGCCAGGCCCAGCCTTATTGAACAGATATTTCCAGTCCTTTCAGATAAACACTTCAAATGCAGTGGTAGGGACCAAGCTAAGTTGGCTAAACAGTTGGTTCGTGAAGCAGTGTAATGCCAACAGCATGGGTCGAATTCCCATCATTGGCTAAGGTTACCATGAAGGATTCTTTCTCAACCTCTCCCCTTGCCTGAAGTGTGTGGTGGCCCTCAGGTCAAATCCCCACCAATTGTCTCTCTCTAATCAGAGAGCAACCCTATAGTGTGATAAGGCTATGGTGACTTGACCTTGAGGGACCTGTGGAAAGGCTGTAGAAAATCCTCAAAAGGTGCATGTCAGAAGTAGGTAGCTGGTGTAGATTTGAGACTGTTTACTGAAGAGTCCTGTGAAGACATTGATAAAGTTTAATGCAACTCAACTCCAACAGTGGAGTTTGATAAATATTGTTTTTCCTTGTTAAAGAGTTCAATAAAGTTGAGTTGGACCTTCCGCTGACTCTTGTCCCCTTTGTCAATCTCACTGCATAACACATTTGAGTTAACAAAGGTTGCTGCAAACTGGTCAAGGTTAGTCAGAATACATTTATCCAACCTTTCACTTTACAATACAGGTTAAAAATGTCATCTCATACCTCTTCAAGCTATTAACAAAGCATATGAGCATCACACATGAAACTTTATGAAATGACTTCATGAAAATCCAAACTCATTTTAACTATTCTCCCCTCATCTACTAACTCAGCAACTTTCTCGATGAATTCCAAAAAAACTTTGCGAGTGAACTTCTGTTCTTTCTGAATCCTTATAATCTTCCCATTACGTAATCTGTTCTTTCAGTGTGAACATCTGTAAACAATTGCCTCCAAACAACATTACAATAACTTTGGCATAAAGATCCAGGTTCATGTCTTTCTGACTTTTTTTGAACATTACCATCACATTTGGTATCCTCCATTCCTCAGGTACAACGGAAGCAAAAATCCCACTCCAATTAACATTAGATCCCATTTTTATTTTCTAGCGAGGACAAGACGTGATTCTTTTAGGCAGAAACCCTAGCAACACCATCTGGCTGAGTTAAAACATAACCCATTTCACCTAGTCTAAGGACCTTAACCTGCAATGTACAAGTTAGAAATTGATGGAATAGATGTAAAAAAAAAATCTTGGAATGTTGTTATGTCATAAGTTTATTGAAGTTTATTGAATTCCCTGCTCTTTAATCATTAAAAACAAACAGGCTGCAGCTGTTAGTAGGAATTTGAAAACAAAAGTGTTTTAATTTACAGGCATTAGTTTGAAAAAATTGAATCTGCTTGTACGGTTTTTGTAGACCTCTACATTGATATTCTTGAAGGGCTATAATTATGTCACTATGAATGCTCGGCTGAGTGTCTAAAGATGTGATTATCTTGTCACGGGTTTTTGAGTTCATAGCTTGAAAGATCAAACGGGCTATTAAAGGATTAACTGTTTTGAGCTGCCTAATAAATAGCATCTTGTTTCTTTTTATAAGACATTATTCACTGGAGGATATTTAACATATTTGAATGGATTTTATGAATGAGAGTTCCTTCACTATCAGGTGGGTCTCAGTGAGATATGTATCAGCTTGTTTGTTTGATTTTTTTTTCCTTTATCAATTGCACATGAATCCTGAAGTATTTCCAGTATCGATATTAGGTGACTGACAATCCAAGTGGCATGGAGAGTATAAGAAACAATGAGATATCGGTGGGATGTGTGAGAAAGTATGAAGGATGAGGGCTGGTAAGTCTAACAACTTCTAAAACAACTGAAACAAGGTCCCAGATAACTCAGATGGGCCTTCTAGCCACCCACTTTAGCATTTATCCATTCACAATCTATGTTCTGCTTCTATGATTCTACTCTGCTCCTGCCCCATTGGAAAAAAAGTCATACACTTCGAGGTATTGATTACAGAGATGGGCCCAGCAAGGTGGGAAACTTTCTGATTTGAATTAACTGTTTCAGTTTCTAAGATCTGTTCTCATGGTTCAACATTTTAAAATATGTACCATGTCAGGGTTTTCAGATACACATGGTTAGTGAAAATCCCTTCAATGTTCTGAGGTAGATTTTCAGCCTGTCACTTTTTCATATAATGGACATTGCAAATTGGCCACTCATTGCACAAAACATTAGGTGTACTTTTCATTGGAATTAATTCCCTCAAGACCGCAATATGCTTTTTCTAAGCCTTTACTTCCAATATTTTCAGAAGGCACTTGATAAAAATCCTTCTTGGCTGAAGACTTTTATGAATCTGATGAGCTCTGGGAATCATGGAAAGAAAATTCAGGGATTGAGCTGTAACATTAGAGATAGTTCAATACAGACAGGATTCCACATGCTGCATTGTTAGTTGTTCCAAATGGAACTTCCGCCTAACTGAGCCTTTTTATCCTTTGGCATGCCATTCCATATGTGAGAAGTATAAAGCTGAAACTGTTTCAGGTGACGTGTAAATTAATATGTCCATTACAGCACTAAACCAATGTTACTGTCACATTATATTCGGATATAGTAATCACCATGGATGTAATTTTCTTGGCTTGTTTTACTGCAATATTAAGGCAAGGTTATTTTTATAGCCAGATTTTCACTGAAGTATCAACTTAGGTATTAACTTAATGTAGAAAATCTAAGATTTGCATCTAATGACAAATACAGGCAAATAAACTAATTATGCTCAAATTGAGTTACATAAAATAACTTTTTTTAACAGGACAATATTAGTAGTGAATTTACACATGGATAGTTTTAGACTAGTGACATACTGCTTTCCTTTACTTTCTGGAAGATGCAAGATTTATTTCATATTAGGAAATGTGCTGCATGCTACGTTGCACAGCAGGAAGCACCCAAATATAGCATCTCTTAACAGCAAAATTCAAAGCGTTACTGTGACTTCGTTTTAAGACATGACCCAAGTACAAGTCAATTGCTAAGTCAGTATTCATGGCATGCACCACACAGTCACCAAGATGATTTTGACACATATATTGTAATTCAGAAGACAACGGGCACATTTCTTTCATCCAGTCTCGCAGTTCCAGGGTCAACATAAACAGCAGAATAGCATTTAGATGAGACTAGATAACCATTTCAACCATGACACCATCAGGAAATCATGAGCCAGATTGCAACCTTGTGAGATGATGCCATCATTTGCAGTATCAACTCTTAAAAAGAAAATAATTCATTATTCATTTATATTTGGTTTGTTTGCAAATTGGTCTTGCAATTGAAGTTGAAAACATTTTTTTTATTGTGAGTGACCAATGCATTACTGAGATCCTGTCTGGAAGTAGCTACCATATTCAACACTGGCAGAAACATCATGTTAGCATGCATACTGTTAAAATTGTATGCATTCTGAAAGACATTGATACTGCTTCTATCTTTCATGTTAAACACACTCTCAATAATTCATCATATCAGGTGGAATAGAAACAACAATGTTTCCATTCAATCATACCACTTTAGAACACAGAAGAGTACAGCACAGGAACAGGCCTTTTGGTCCACAATGTTGTGATGAACATGATGTCAAATTAAAGTACTACCTTCTGCCTGCCCATGGTCCATATCCCTTACCTAAAAGCCCCTTAAATGCCCTTATCATGTCTGCCTCCACCACTACCCTTGGCAGCACGTTCCAGGCACCTACCACTCTCTGCATAAAAAACTTGTCCAACATGGTACCAGTTCAATTGGGACAACACCAGGATCCTACACCAGGCCAAACAGAGACAAGCAAGGGAATTCCTAGAGGCCTGGTTCTCCACCAAGAAGGCCATCAACAAACACATAGAACCCTATATATACACCATTGCGAAGTAAAACTGGAAATGAGGTAATCAAATCCAATGGATCTCAGAGTTTAATTACCAGGCGGGAAAACATAGTGCTTCATTGGAGGCTGCACTGATGATGTTACCCAGCAGGGTAAATGAACCGTCTGTGAATTAACGAACCAGCTTGGCGTGCAAACCAACCACAGCAAATGTATGTCTATTCCACGTACAAATCTGCTTGTTGTAAAGGGATGAATATTTACTGAGCAACTTATTTGTTTCAGAGACTGTGTGTGTCCTTCTTCCCTACAACTCCCAATTTTCAACTCATTTCCCTTTTTTCCCCCAGCCAATGAAGAAAGAGGCCCACTTGCATGTTTTTATTGATGCTACTGTTGGGCTAATGTCCTTGTTTTACTTCACATTTTCCTCTGTGACGTGGTTGAGATTGCATGAGGTTAGATGAGCTCTCAAAGTCAATTTATTTCCCTCATAACAAGGCACTGCACAGGAAACAGTGGCAGCAATGGAGAGTATGATCCATCAGCAGCCCTTCTGGATGATGTAAATTTATGTCCTGTACATTGTTTTGGCAGTGATTGTATTGAGAAATATTTAACATTCTAAAGATTGTGATCAGAGATAAAAAAAAGTCCTACATTGTTCCTGGCCTGCCTGTTATGTAGATCCCATCAGCCGAAGGAGCTGTTGAAGACAGCATTACAGAATGAGCCACAGGTTTGAGGCAACCACTGCTTTCCTTTAAAAGGCCTTCTAACGGATTAGCCGAACGAAGATATTAACTTATCACTACAAGTTTCATCATACAAACAGACTTATAAATGCGAGCATTTCAATTTGAAAATAAGAAATTAAAATTCACTATCAATAGTTGACTGGAGGAGCAGCACCTCATGTTCCGCCTCGGGAGCCTACAGCACTATGGCCTAAATGTTGATTTTACCAGTTTCAAAATCTCCCCACCCCCGGCCTCATCCCACAACCAGCTCTCGCTCTCATCTCCGCCTCCTTGACCTGACACAACCTGTCCATCTTCTCTCCCTTCTATCTGCCCCTCCCACTTCACTGACTAATCCCCACCACTGCCTACCTGCACTCACCTGTCACCATCCTACCTACCATCTCCAGCCCCAGCCCACCTCTCTCTATTTATTTCTGAGCTCTGTACCCCTCCTCATTTATGAAGATGGATCCCAAACTGAAACATCAACTTTCCCGCTCCTCTGATGCTGCCTGGCCTGCTGAGTTCCTCCAGCTCCACACTGTGTTACCTCTGACTCCAGCACCTGCGGTTCTTACTATCTCTGAATTTGAAGAATTCATTTTGCTTAGGCTTCCATTCAAAGGTAATTACATATCACCAAATATAAACTTTCTGTGGACATGCGCAGTTGGACAGCAATTAAAAAAAAAACTGCATTGAAAACATTCTTTGAAATATTTAAAAGTCAGGACCTGAGGTAATTTTATGAGTACAGCCATAAATGCTAATTTCAAGAATTATGTTTATCTAGTGGTCTCCAGAGTAGCCCACTACCCATGAGTAATCTCATTTAAATCACTGAAAATTACTTTAAAAACTAAACGCAACCATTTGCTCATTTACTTAGTGAATGTTTGTAACTTTTTTTTGTCAGTAAAAAAAGTGCTTGAAAGCTTTTTTCATGTCTTTGCTCCTATAAAAGCGAACGTAATTTTATGAGCTTTCTGAAAGGTCACTACATGAATACAATCAGCAGACTCTTACCATGATAACTTAAATGAAGCTGGGAGTATGATCAGTTTTATGAATGAGGCCAGCTTCTCCTGTAATGATTTTAAAATGAGCAAAAGCACAATCTGCATTAAACCTAATTCACTTTTGAATTTCCTTGCATTTTTCCACAGGTTTGGTTGTTTTTATAAGTGAGTTATACTGAGAAGGAATCAGCACAACCAAAGAGAAATTCTTGCCAAAAATTGCCCTTTCATTCTTTCTGTCTTTCTTACTGTTTTCCTGAATGGTCTTGATCAATTGAAATGAATATAACATTTTTCTGGAAGATTGACTGATTTGTCAACTTTGAAACTCTCAGCATTGTAATTTTTTTCTAACTCAGACAAACAAAGGAAATATTTTCAAAAAAAGCACTATTAAAATTTCTATTGACCAATACTGTATGCTTGCTTAGCAATAAATTGGTACACAAGTGTAATTCCCAACTTTATTCAAATGAAAACAAAAGATTCATTTTGGGCTCTCAGGTCAAGACTGTACAATAAAGTTCAAGCATTAAATAAAAAAAATGGCTATGTCTATATAACTAAGGAAAGAATTGCTGTAATTTTAATAAATATTTAACAATTGACTAAGAATACGGCATGGTTGACACATTTTATATGAAAAAATTATTAGGTATCTGAGAACTCCAAGGAGATTTGGAGATGACTTTTGAGTGACTAATTTTCCCTGAGAATTCGACATGGAAATGTTAATGATTGTCATTCAAATCTGTTAGTTTTCATACACAAGGGCCATGTATGATATTATAAATAATTTAAATAAAATGGAACTGAAATCCATGACATTGTTGGAGGAATATAATTTGCTGTAGATTAGTATAGAGAATACCATTTTATGTCCTATTTCTGAGAATAATGGACGCTCAGAAATGATTGCAGTATCGTAAATGTTATCAAGGGGTTCGAATTATGTCATAAAACTTCAGAGTGATGTTCAAATGATTTACAACTATAATCTGAACCCTGAAATGAGATTGTGGCCTTGAAACTACTCCAGGGTATCCATGATTAGAAAAGTTACGGACTGTGAAGTTTGTGTCAATGCCTCCATTTAAATTGGCTTATATTTGGTTTTAGTTTTGCCTTTAGCAACTGCTTTGAAGATTTCAGCAGACTTCACAATGCAGGTGTGGCTGGTATCATCCAAATGATACAATGCTGATTCAGTGATAATCAAATGTTAATTACAAACATGAAATGGCTTTTACTATTGATGTATGTGAAAGGTTTATTTTCCCCTTTTTGCTTTAATGGGATGTGGGCATTGTTGGCAATGCCAGCATTTGTTGTCATCCCTAATTCCCCTTGAACTGACTAGATTTCCAAACCATTTTAGAAGGAAGGGAAGTGACAACTACACTGCTGAAGGTCTGGAGTCACACGTAGATCAGACAGAGGGTAAGGACGTTAGGATTTCTTTCCTAAGGGACATGATTAAATTAGATTGATTTTGTTTTGTACCAAACAAAGATGGCTCTCTGGGTCACCATTTTCAAGACCAGCCGTATATCCCAGTTTATTGGCATATTTCATTTTGTACCAGCTGCCTTGGTGGGATTTGACCCACTTATTAGCGTTACCATCTGGGTGACTGATCCATTGAAATTACCCACTATGCTACCATCCTGCCTCTGAATGGTTGAAGTAGTAATAAATGAACAAATGATCCAAAGATGAGACAGAATTAACCTCTTATGTTGCACTTGATGTAAAATGGGCAGGAGGGGTGAATAAATGAAGGAAAAAAGACTTTGAAACTATATTAAAATCATGAATTTTAGTCACTGGTCCTTATAAAAAAAAGCTGACCCAAACTTTGATCAAACATAGAGTTCTTTACTGACTGCAAGTTAAGTCTTCTCATAATGCTGTAACATTCTAATATGAAAATAAAAGGAAAACCAGGGCACTTTATTTGTCACCTTACTTGAAATAGAGGTCCTGATTTCTCATTACAGGATATCATTGACAAGAACCACAATGTAGTTCTTGTTTTGTATTGCTCCACAGTCCCAGGCTGAAGCAGTTTGAATAGAGCAGCCAAAATGAATTAGAAATTTTTTTAATGCCCTCTGAAAGCCTCAGCATTGCCAAGGGTGAAATGTGCAACAGTTAGCATGCCTGTAAGTTATATTTGGAATGGAGCAACACATTTAATTTCAGAACAGAAATATATTAAATGGCATATTTGGAGGATAAAAAGTTCACTGATGAACCCCCAAGTGCTTTAAAGATCTTGAGTCATTTAAAAAGAAAGCACATTTATTTTTAACATTTTACTTACTAATTGAGTCACACACTTAATAAAAATTAAGTCCAAATAAAACCTTTCACAGCCTCCTTTCTCATGTATTCTTCATATTGCTACAGCTCATATTGTTAATTGGCATGCAGACATAATTTGAGTTGAATTTAATAATTTGAAAATTATTTAACTTTCATTACCATGATACTTGGTGTTGGATCTAAAGGGAGGTGATGGGGGTTTCGCTTGCCTACTGGAAAACTGGTGGCTGCCCTGCTTTGCTTCTTTTATGAAAGTTTCACTGAATTAAACCACTTCACTGGACAGTGATGGACCATTCCTGGGGGCATGGATCTGAGGGGCCCAAGTCATACTTGCCTAGAACTGGTCAATCAGATGCTTGCAGCACAAAACATGTGAGGTCTATATCAAGTGGGAAAACACCAGGACAGTGTTGATGCTACTGGGATGCCGTTTATTGTGAACAAAACTGCAGAATTGGATGGCCAAATTCTGACAAGTCTGGGTGACAACTGCTCGTTCCTCAAAATATATTTCTCATGAAGCTTGGTTCTCTTACACTCGCTAATTTCCAAATGTGGTCATCTTTATCAGCCAGGAATTGTATCCTTTCTCTAAGATGCTCAATCTGATACTTACATTATGGCCACATCTATTAACAATTTATATTAGAGATTTGGATATAGGGATAGCATATACCACAGTCAGATTTGCAAATGGCACTGAAATAGGTAGGAACATAAGTTGCAATGAAGAAATAAGAAATTTGCAAATGGGTTAGGTGAATGGACCAAAGTTTGGCACATCGAGTTTAAACATAGACAAGTACAAAGTTACTTGATACGGTCAGAAGAATAAAAAGGCACCTTATTACCTAAATGGAGAAATACTGTAAAATGCTTTCAGTACAGGTGACCTGGTTATCCTCTTGTATGAGTTATAGAAATCTAGTATGCAGATGCAGCTAGTAATAAAGAAGGCAAATGGAATTTTGACACTTATTGCTGAAGGAATGGAGTATAAAGGTATAGAAGTGTTAATGCAATTGTACAAAATATTGGTGAGACCGTATCTGGAGTACTGCGTACAGCTTCGGCCCACTTACTTTTTTTTAAGATGTAATTCATTGGAGGCAGTTCAGAGAAATTTTGCTTGATTAATTCCAGAGATTAAAAGCTTGTTTTATGAGGAGAGAGTTTAGGCCTTTAAGAATGAGGGGAGACATAATTGAGGTGTTTTAGATACTAAAAAGGATTTAAAAAGTTACTAGAATTCAAATATCTTTTATAAAAGTTATCAGTCTCTATGATAATTTTAAACCTGTTCCTTCAAACAGTTGGCAAACATTACTTACTAATAACATGGAAAATGTTCAGTTCAATAAATCAATAATATTTTCCCAGAACTGTCAGAGTTAAACTCATGGAATGATTCAAAATAGACTGTTGTGGTTGAGCAGTCAATGTCAATTTAACGGAAAGAAATTTTCAGATTAAGAATTTTTTTGATCATGCTGTATTAAGAAAAGAGTTGTGCAATTTGGTTACCAACAATTGCCAGAATCAGAAGTCATTCATGGATCATCATTGAAGACATTTTCTATAGGTTGGAACACGATGTCAGACTTGTGTTAAACAGTAAAGATTTAGGGAAATTAAGGCAGAAGTGAGATATGTTATATTCATGTCATGCATTTTTACTGGAATTTTGTAATGTTTCCAACAATACCATGCTTAAACGGTGAAAACCATGGTCAGGGCTGTGCAGTTCAATCATCGGTGGTCATAAATTCCCTGGATTCAAAATGACTTATTTGCCTCAGCCAGTTGTACTGCAATTTAATACATATGAATTTGAAATCATAGATTGAAGTAAAATAATACTTTTGCTTTATGTTGATATCTTCAGTACTTCATTCAGATCCATCAAAACACATCATTTGTTGTCAGATAAAGTGAATGTTATGGGCAGAGTACCAAGCATTGAGGTGTCTATGCAAGTCAATGATAAAAACACGAATGAGGGAAATCAGAGTTGGCCTGTTGTCAGGCCCCAAATCATCGACACTGTGTGTGTGTACCAGAAACTGAAGATACAAGGCTTGGGTCTCCTCTAAAAAAACTAGTGGACTCCAGGTGTCTATTGGACATTTTCAATAAGTGCTCCGGTTTCTGCTGTCCCAATTTGCTAAGGTGGAGCCCATGTTTAATATTTCATCTTGAAGGTGGCACCTTTGAAAAAGCAGTACTTCTGGAGTACTGAGTAAACCTAGAGTTGTGATCAAATCTTGCAGTCAGCAGGAATAGCCATCAAAGCAATGAAAACTTTTATTCCACAGTCCATTTCCAATCAGTTCATATATTAATTTTAATAAAATGGTGATTAACAATACATAAATAACTACTCTTCAGTCTGTACTTTCTTCTAAAGAGTTGATGTAAGTCATTCAATACTGTCATTACTTCCCACGGAATGAGATCAATGAATGTTTTGTGTTTTGTATTCCAACTAGAAGTTCAATAACATACAAAAAAAGAAGTGCTGCATTTATATAGCACTTTTCACAACTACCAGACAAATCCAAATGGAATACTTTTGAAGCCTACTTCTGGTTGTAATCGAAGGAACACAACAACTGATATGGACATGGTAAACCCCCACAACTAGTAACGTATCAATAGCCACATAATCTGCCTTTTCTGGTGCCGATTGAGGGATTAATTTTGAGCAGGACACCATCAATAATTTCCCTGCTCTTTTCAGAATAAGGTCATCAATTCTTTTACATCAATAAGAGCATACAGATGGGGTCCCATTTAAGGTCTCTTGCTGAAAATAGCATCCCCAGTAATGCAGCCCAATGCTGTACAACAGTGTTAGCCTTAATTTTTGTAACAATTTCTGTTTCTTGAAAATATGTCTGAATGAAAATGCATGCTATAAAATACAAATAATTTTCAAAATCAATCAGTACTGTACTACAAGATTGTTTGAATACTTTGATAGCTTGAAAATAAGATAAATTTTGTATAACCCATTGTCCATAAACTGAGCATAGCAAATCATTAGTTTGGACAGTTCTCCTATCCATTCAGAAGATATCCATGACCTTTCTTTAATTCTCATTCTGGTCATTAAATTACGTACTATTAAATGCTTGAAGGTATAGTTTTGATTTACTGCTGAACAAGTGCATTATCTGACATTTTTAATGCACTAATCTCCTGACAATCTTGGTAGAATGCATTTCAGCAATTCATTTTGAATTATCATTTACAATTTATCTTGTAATAGTTTGATTTTTGTCCAGCAGCTTCAATAAACAAATTCTTCAGAATTCTGAGGGTCATTTAACAAATTGTTTTTCTATATTTTTTTAAAGTCACTTCTCTTAAAGCATTTCAATGCACTAATCATAACATGTTTACTGAAATGAAATCCATAATGACATGAAACACAGCAAAATCAATCAATTGTGCTAACTTTTGGATGCTGATCAACTATTGAGGTAAAACATCTGCTTTCTAATATTAGTTAAGAAATGATTCTCTCTCAGCCCACCTCCAACATACCAAATCAATCATCGAGCTGTAAAATCTGAAAAAAGAACATTCTCAATGTTTGCACAATGAGTAAATGTGTCCAAAAATGTTCCTGTTAGACAATTGCTATGCTACCTTTGATGATTCTTAATAAGATATTGAACTTTTGAATTTTTATTCACAGGTCAAACAGCCTGGCAATAAACAGTCACAATGAACCTTAGTGTCAGCCAAGAAAGGAGACACAAGGAAATCAATGCAATCAACACTGAATCAAATTATCTAGTGAGGTGTACTGATACTAAATCAACTTTATAATTTCATGGCAAGGCTTATACAATAATTATAAATGGTTATGTTATCATTTGAACCCTTCAATTAGATTACTGTCTGTTAATCAGTACCTTGTTTTACAAATTCCAATCAAATTTAGATCTTTGTTTCATGATAGCCTATTAACTATTTTAGCATATTTAAGTTTGCTTGATAGACAATTGTTAGTTTTATCGCAAAACTCTCATCAATCATGCAGAAATAAATGCTCAGTCTTCACTTCCTCCTCTGAAGTACACGGAACAGAACTTTATTATGTGTCATCTTGCACCAAACAAGCCAAATGAACACAATAATTTATTGTATGCATAAACAATGGATAGATATCCAGATTTGGAGAGCAAAAGTGTGCTCATTTTTGCTTGCACTGCAGATTGTATTGTAGCATAGATGTAAGATTGCACAGAACAGAAAAGCCTGCACTTTAAGACAGTTATATGACATCACACCATGGGGCATTATGTTATAAAGGGACTGCTTCACCTTCAGTCAACCAGTCTAAGGGAACCAATATGGTCAGTTGCTTATGTGAGTAATGTACTGTAACATCAGTAAGCTTAGACCTAGACAATA
The DNA here is from genome assembly GCF_021869965.1 of Rhincodon typus. Taxonomy (NCBI): domain Eukaryota; kingdom Metazoa; phylum Chordata; class Chondrichthyes; order Orectolobiformes; family Rhincodontidae; genus Rhincodon; species Rhincodon typus. The sequence goes on from NC_063358.1 coordinate 30,980,491, forward strand.
TATGCAAATGATTGTAAAATATTACAGTTGCATTGTAAATAAACTTCAGACATCTGATTCAAGAAATACCTGACAATTATTATTTGTTTTGTGGGCTAACATATATAACACCATAAAACTGCAATAAAGTTGCAACCAGTGATGCTAAAATCTAGTTGCAACACCTAGTTAGTGCAGTAATTGGATAATTAAGGCTGAGACGTTGACAATAGTGTGTCTGATGTGAAAAGTATTTTTCTTAACAGTTCTCTATCAATATGAGTTCAAAGTTTAAGTTCAAAACTACCAACACTGGAAGTTACCAACCAATATTGAAGCACAGTGAGTACTCTGCCTCAATCATTCTCTTTAAAAAAAACAACAGGCAGCTGAACTGATTTAGAACTAAAAAAGTCCTGAAAGAGCAGCTCTGAGGTGCTGCTAGATAGAAATACAGTCTAAGAACTCTTTTAAAAAATGTTTTCAACATGAGAAGGCATCCTTGTGTCTAGATGTCAATTAAGTCCACCATTGTCTTTTCCAAATGGAACAAAAATTAGAAAAACCTTGCTTGACATTGTCATTTCATTTTTGGTATAAACACCATGTATAGGCAAACACTGGCTATTACAGTTTGCAATTCTTATTGGGATGACAAGAGGCAATCAAAATAACAGCAGAGAAGCCAACAACAAGCCTTACACTGCAATACAGGTTTCCATTCTAGAACTTTAAACAGCACAAAGCCACAAGGGAAAGATGGAGAGCAAACACAAAACCATGGAGTGGCATATCTTAATATTTTTTAAAAAACACAAGCTTTATACACTAACTCAGCAGATAAATGACAAAGAACAACAGGCACTCAACTTATTCTCATCTGGGTCACCAATGGACAATGAAGGCTGCACTCCACAAACATTTTGACAAACTTTTCATTGTTTAAAGGACCTTTTCATAATTTAAAGGACCGACTCAAAGCTTGAATCAACTTCAGGACATACAGGTTTGAGTTCATACCATATCACCAACAGCCAGCTGAAACAGACAACCAATTCACAGACAGATGTCCAATCAAAGGCAGTGAATGTGATTTCACCAAAGCTAACTTGGCTAAAAGGTTGATGGAACTGGTTACTACCTTCACATTCATGAAACCTTTCAGGAAAGCAACTCTAGACAAACCTAGAGAACATACCATTGAAACACTGCAGGAAGAAGGACACAAGTTCAAAGCAGTGGCATCTATAAAAGCTTGATTCTGGATCAACTACTGCAGTTGCCGGCTGGTTCAACAAAACATGCAAATCTTGTATGAAATGTGGCTTGTCTCACCCACCAAGGTAGTGTCCATCATTTAATGATATAAGCAAGCTATATTCCACAACATGATGTTGGGTTAAAGTATGTCAGAAGTCAGATCACCCAGAGAAACCCAAAGAACAATACAATGCTCCACAGCAAGATGCAAAGAAGAGGAATGAAGGAACAATGCCAAAATGTTGCATCCAATGTTCTGTTTGTGACATGCCAAATTGTCAACAATGTGCACCAGTTAAACAACATTACAGCTTACAGACAGCAGACAGACATATAGGCCACAAGGATGGCATCAGAAAACCTGCAGCTTTTACTTTCGACATCTGATATATTGTAAAAGCAACAGGCACTGTGCGTGAAATTGCACTGGTGTAGTTGCAAATATTATCTGTTTATGCATCTTATACCAAATGTACTTAGATGAACTAGGACTCTCCAAAATATTCAACCTTCAAAGGTAAACAAGCATAATTCTGCAAGGTGCACGTTGAGACATGCTAGACTGTGTATGTATAGATAACACGGAAGCAGAAAAAAAAATCAAGAGATTGCTGCATGAATCCATATTTTGGCCCAGCATTGATAAGAATACCCATCAACTAATCAACTCAAACCATGTCAGTTCCATCAACCTCATCAATTGAGAGCACCTCTCAATCCATATGATATTCTTTCTGAGCTGTGATGCATAATTATGACATATTTTTCACGTCCAAGGATTTCAATTTTGGTATGTAACTATTACACCAAATTGCCTTTTTTGAGACAAATCAAAGATACCATCAGTGTAACAGTTGTTGACACATTGACTGCTATAGTCAATGTACCTTCTGTACATCTACAAATTGTGTCTCACATTGATTCACAGAACATTAGCACACCATTCTAAGACAAGTGCAGGAAATGGATTGCTCAATATAATTGGCTGGATTTTACCAGAAATCAGCCAATTGTCAACATGGAGGGTTTCTTTTTGTGAGGACTAGCGAGAATTCTCACACCATTTTCCAAAACTTGCCAAATCTGCTATGCATCAGCTGCTACTGTGTCCCGCTCATCATGTTTTCTTTCAAATCATAGGCAGAAGTACTCACCATTGCTGGGACTTCCTGTGACCCCTGGCACCTGCACCATCTTCAAAGCCCAACCATGCATCTCGTCAAGCGCTACCAGCCAGGAGTTTCCCTTCACTGTGCACATAGTGACAGGGGAACAAAATCAAATGCTATGCAGGGCATCTAGGTGGCACTGCGGACATCACAAATAGATCATTAATCCATTGCCATTTAAGAAACAAGCTACATAGCTTATCCATCCCTCGCCTCATGCCATCTTGGAACTTTGTCTAAGGCAGGTCTATTCTTTCCCCAGTGCTGAGTGCAGTTGAAAATCTTCTCATTGTTCAATATGGGACCATCAAAGCCTTCAAACTGACATGTGGCTGACACTAGGTTTCATTCTTCAACAGCAAAAGCAACGAACAATAAATAGGAAATACATTTGTCTCTGGGACCAAACATGGACTGTTTGTCTTTCGAGTAGCAACAAACTTACAGTGACAGAATGATCACTGTACCCAGCTCTCATCTACTGGAACTGGGTGTCAATTATGTTCAATTTGGCTGGTTTTGTTTGATGCTGCAGAAGGAAGTGTTCTTCCTGTTCAATGCCCTCATCTTCCTCCTTGGAAGACTGCTGTGACTCTCCCAGTTTTGCAGACTCCATCACTTCCCATTGTTGCCAGCTTGAGTTGTGCAGAGCACAGAATGCCAGGATTATGCAGAGCACTCTGTTTGGGGCATACTGCAAGGCTCCCCCAGATCGATCTAAGCATTGGAATCTCATCGTTAAAACACCTATCATTTACTCCACGATAGCCCACATCAAAAGACGTGCAGCATTGCACCTATCCTCAGCCTCAGTCAAGGATTACACAATGGAGCTATCAGCCATGGTCTGAGAGATAGTCCTGTCTTCCAATAGCCATCCTTCTAAGGCATTGAGCTCTTGATGGGTTAGCACCATCCATATAATGGAACATTCAGGACACTGACAAGGAGGATCATCAATTGCTACTGCATGGACATTTGACACAGGGACATTATTCCAATAAATGCTGCAGAAGCCTTGTCACTCAATTAAAGCAGGAAATTGTAAATGCTGTATGATTACAGAAGCCTCATCCTCCCACTCAACATCACTCAAGAAATGCAGTATTGCATATAAGAACGTGTTGGAGAATACATAGGTGCAAGGTAACAGGAAATCAATTCCAAGCTGTTGTGCAGCCTAGGAAATCTTAGAGTGTCTTGGTGAATTGTGGCCTTTGCTTGTGCTTACTATTATCATCTCATTTGGTTTGAAAGAATTCCTGGAACCCAATGGAATGTGAAATCAGATGACGGACATAATAATGAGGAATTGATTGGGTTTGAATTTGGCAGCATGGTAGCTCAGTGGTTAGCACTGCTGCCTCACAGTGCCAGGGACCTGGGTTCAACTCCACCCTCGGGTGGCTGTCTTGTGTGGAGTTTGTATATTCTCCCCATGTCTGTGTGGCTTTGCTTCGGGTGCTTCAGTTTCCTCCTACAGTCCAAAGATGTGCAGGTTAGGTGGATTGGCCATGCTAAAGTGTCCAAGGATGTGCAGCCTAGGTGGATTAATCATTGGAAATGCAAGGTTACAGGGAAGGAGGGTTGGGATACCCTTCAGAGGGTTGGTGCGGATACTAAGGTCATGTAAATACAGGGAGCTAATAATCAGTGGAGTGCGAGTTTTATGGAACGTGGCTAACAAAAATAAAGCTCACACATAAAACTTAACTTCTGTTTAAATGTTTTGAAGTTAACAATTATCTATGTTACACAGAGTTGACTATTTCAACCTGCAATGGACATTGTAGGAATCTCACATGCAGGGAACTATGATTACTGATGTCTTTAACCTGTACCGTGAAAGTGCATGATTATCTCAATTGCCTTTCAAAGAGCCTCACATCGCTCACAGGTAGAGCCCAGACCCTGTGACAGGAAGAAAAACATTTACTCCACTCACTTCAGCTGTGATTGCAGCAATTTTCCATTTTCACTGTGCATTTATGCTACGCATTAATACGGAAGGCAACACAGTTTGCAATTGCTCTAATGAGTCACGGGCTCAGTCTGATGCCCTGTCTCTCAACATTGTCCCCTGACTTCGTCATGACTGTTGACAACCCCACTCCTGCAGTAGCCCATGTCTTCTAATGCAATATTACTTCCTTCCCTTTTATATTGACCTCTGCCCCTTGTATGCCCTGCCTGTTGACTGTCTCTTTTGGTCTGACTGAGCACTACTACCTTAGACTTTGAGATAAGGCACGCAGTATTCGCTGCATAAGCTGCTGGCATATGCTGCACAATTGACAAAGCAATGAGCCATACAGTTAGATGTCCACCCCCTTAACAGATCATTGTTGACAACAATGCTAAGCTAATGAAAGGTGTCAAGTCAGAGGGCCTCTAAGTCTTAAAGTGCTGACTGAAGAGGCAAAGCCCAAACAAACAAGACATGTCCGAAATGCTGTGAGCATCCATGCAGAGACAAAGTAGCTGAGCACTAACAGATTAAGTGAGAAGCCATGAAATGCATCCTAGTCGCATCCCTGAGATGGGTGCCAGTCCTTGTGCGCTAAGTGTCCTGGCAAAAGCATTCCAATGAATGGCACTGGTGAACTCCAAAGTGCAGCACTGAGGTGCAGACCCTCCTCTCAAGCGGAATGGAGATGAGGAATGATGGTGCAGTGCAGCTGGTACATATCTGATGCTAATATTGTTGGATGGGCATTGCATGCCATCACTGCCCATGGTGTGGATCCAGAGATCTTGGTGGCTGTTCTCCAAAGTAAGGGCTGAAGAGCAAGTGGCAAGTTGGAGTTGCCAGGTAGCCTCTCTCATTTTTGTGTCACAAATTGTCACCTTGTAGTTTCCAACCAGCTGGTGGCAGATTGGGAAACTGTACATAAACGAGGTGAAAGGTACTAATAATGAGATGTTAATGCATGCAAATATATACTTATAAGCCTCGCTCTGTTAGCTAATGGGATGTTCATGTTGGTTGGAAAATGGGACTTTTTGCTCTCAAAGTCAAGAATCTCACAACTGCTGAATTAAACTGGCTTTCCAACTTCCTCACCAATGCCTATGTCACTCAAGAACTGGGAAGATTTCTCACATTAGCTATTCTCCTCACTATCTTCATTTGAATGGTTTTGCAAATTACGTGATTCATACCGTAAAATCTAAATGCTCACTAAATGCATAGCAACCAGACAAGATTTTTTGGTAGACATGATAAATCTACATGCTATTCCTCTAGGCAATAGTTTATCCACATTAGCTTTTATGTTCGGAAAAAAACAGATCCACAGAGTTCTCACTTCCCACCTTCTCACCATCCTACTACATGTTGGAAAGAAAGTAGAAAAAATCCACAAAAGTATGATTAACGGGAGCGCAAACAGTTATCACAACTTGAACCAGAGCAAAGTATAAAAGCTTGCGATTGTCATATAACATGGATTCATGGAAAGATTTTGTGACCCCAAATCATGTGACATTATGATAAGCAATGGTCAAGTCCTGCAAAGAAACAGACAATATACCTGAACTGAAATTAATCACTTACCTGTCACACAGAATGACGACTCAGATACTAAAAATATCATACCAGGCAAAACCATACATCTGCAACAAATGGTACACATCTAACCATGACAACAGACAGTACAGCACAGAGTTAAGTTACATTACCAAGTTGTGTTAAATTTATAAGGGACAGACTTGGTCATGTCAAATGTCCAGGAGGCTTTATCTGTGTATATCGACACAATAGGTATGTGTTACTGGAAAAGGATTCCTTTTTTGTCATGGGAAAAGGGAGAATGTATTATTGATTGTATGAATGTTGTATTAATGTGCAACTTCCAGATCAGAGTTACAAAATGCTTTATAGCTAATATTGCTCAGTGAACTTAAGTTTTGCAAGATTGTGGAGAATTGATTAATTTTAGATTTTATGCAAACAAATTAAGTGATACTCTGTGAAATGGAGACAGTATGGTCAATTGGTTAATAAGTGTACTGTATGGTAGCAATAGTATGCATGTGCTCTTTCCCCACAAAACTACAAATATTCTCCCTTACAAACGAGCTACAATATTAATTGATCATGATGGATATGCATAAAAAATACTCAGAAAGGAGGAGGATCATGGTAGTCTGAGTCCTTTTTGCATCAGGAATGGGGCAATTTCCAGATGAAAACTGATGTTCATGCCAGGAGCCTACCTGCTCTGATATTTGGTTAGGCCTCCATTTGATAGCTGTTGTTACTACTGGAAGCAAACACGAGTCTGGCCAAAATATGCACTGCTCCATGCAAGACGAGACAGAGAAAGGTTGTGTATTCTTTTTGACCCCAGGGGCACATCAATGTAGCGTAACAGTCTATATGGGCTGAGGCAAAACAGCAGTCGATGTGCACTGAAAAACTGCAAGAAAGTTTCAAAGTAAATTTTAAAGGCTGCTTTTTTTTGTGTATGGGTTGCTTCCATCTTTCAAGCCAGGTGCATTCATTTATTGTACCATGCTCTTTTTACTGACACCGCAGGCATGGCACCAACAATCATTTAAACCAATTTGTTTGATGTTGCCAGGGAACAGTGAATAGATAGCAGTTTTCAAGAAAGTAGCTCACCATCATTTTCTCAAGGGCACCTAGGGGCAGACAATAAATGCTGGTCAGCCAGTGATGTCCATGTCTCATGAGTGAATTAAAAAAATGTCCTGTGCACAGAATGGTAACACATGTCACTTCGGCAGTTGGTGTGGACTTTTCTTCCAATGACAATTGTACCAACAAAACATCTTCTGGCAGCAGGAACATGATGACAATTTGATAACGTTACCTGACTCATAATCTGGAGGCCCAGATTAATTCTCTTGTGACACAAGTTGAAATCACACCATGGCAGCAAATGCAATTTACTTTTTTTTTAAGAAAAACTTCTTAAATTGTCCAAACTCATCTGGTTCACTTACATCCTTTAGGAAAATAAATCTACAATCCTTACCTAGTCTGACCAAAATATGACTTGTCATGATCCCAGCTAATGGTAACATTGGACAAGTCAGAATTTAGACATGGTTTTTGAGATTCAATTGTGCTTTGTTGTTGAGGTTGTCTGCACTGAACACATTCAAAAAAGGCTGTCACTTTACCAAAGGAGCAACATTTATGGCCTGGTAAGACTATGATGGCTTAACCTTGAATAAAAAAATAAATCACTTATTAAGCAAGAAAAGAAAATGAACTTTATTTCATTTGGCAAAACAAAGAGTTGGAAATAGTTCATTACACACTAGAAAAAAGATTCAACCTGATACCACCCCTCCTATTCCAACAATATATTTATGATCAAACCTTAATGAAGAGTCACTATTATTTTTACACTAAGACTCCTTGTTCACTTTCAGGCTGGGAAAGCAGCAACCCACTTTCCTTTTCATGAATTTCTATGCAGTCATGGAATGTTTTTTTCATTTCCCTTCATCAGGTGTCTGAGGTACTAAAACAAACTGCCACCTAAACTCACTATCACTTGAAACTCAAGAGCACACATGCAAATTTGCTAAAACCAGCTTTCCAGATCCTTTGCTACCGCACTCCAGCACACCTGCACAGTTTATTGTTTTCTCTCTTCTTTTTTTAAATTTTAGTTTAAGCGTTTGGATTTCAAAACAGTGGCATATGTATACTGGTTGTTTTTGTGAATTTCTTCCCTCAAAATAATACAAGGTCAGAGACGCTGTCTGGAACAGTGGCCTAATCCAGCATTAATCAGAGTGCAGATGATTGAACCCCTGGAATTGTAATGGAACAGGATGTTTATACTCTGTGATGTATGACAGTAGAGCTGTAGAGTGAACATGGAATGCTATTTTCTGATGTTCAGTTCAAAATAATCAAGGATTGACTTCAGTTTAGATAACACAGAGGTTATTGATTTGGGGCCAATTTGGAGAAGATCTGCCTAGTTTTCTATCTTTACCGTAGTATAACACAGGTCAGGGAAAACATGGTCACCTCCACAGAAAAAGCTCAGCTTGTGAAATATCTAAACCAGGAGAGTTTGGTTGGAAATCTGTAGGTTATTGAATGTGAGGAAGCTTATGTTCTCTAAGGTGTCAAAGAGTTTATGTTGTCACCTTTGTAAGAGATTCATCAAGTTATCTCTGTAGTCCACAACAAAGAAACTAAAGGAGTTGAGAATTTTGGTGTATTTCCTCTGGATTTGAATCTCTAAACTGTGTGTGTGTGTTTGTGTGTGTGTGTGTATGTGTGTCCTATTTTGAAATAACTTTATTTTGGTATTTCTTTTGTGGAATAAATTTTGCTCGTTTATTAAAGAAAATCTGCAGCCTCTCATGAATATGTCTCAGTGACTGACACAATGTAAAAAAAAAACTAGACAAACTAAAATAAAACACATGATCCACCAGGCTGGTTTTGTTTTAGGATCTGAATTGTCCAGTAGCACCATCAGCTTCGATCATAACAAAATGCATACAAATGAAAATCTTCACCATCCTCAGCATCAAAGCTCCCTGCTCACAAATTAAATTCTAAAAATAAATTACTATGCCATCCCCTTAACACACCAAATACAAAATGTAAATTAAATATAACATTATGCATTGTCCTTAACACAACCCACACCTACAGGAATATGGCTCTTAATTGTCGTATGAAATAGTTTACAAGCCATTCAGTTCAAAGTGAATTAGGAATGGATGACAAGTGTTGGCCTTTCTGATAAATCAACATTCCATGGAAGACCATTAAAGTAATAACAATGAGGTATGATAAAATGCACTGCAAGATCCTACCTAAGGATTTAAATCACAGACTATCATATGTTAAATGGTATTAGATGGAAGAAGGCGTGACAGGAGAATCAGACACCAACATTGCCTTTTACATTGTGCCTTTCAACTGTCAACTGTTTTGTGCTCTGGCAAACCTAAACTTGCACTATTGATTTTAACCTGTATTCCAGCATTTTGATCAACAGACAGGGAAGCTCTGCCATTTGCTCTAACAACACCTGCAGTTACCATGTTGAGTTGTGACTACAATTGCAGGGTAGTCATGTTTAAGTGAGGCCTGAAATTTGCTGACAACTTCTTGTGGTCATGCTGCTTTGCTACCTCAATGGTTGATGCGGCAGAGTGACAGAGGGTAACACTCTCTACTTAGCATCCGATGCAGAATCCAATGAGCAGGTTAAGTGTCAGGTTATACCAGTGTAAGTTTACATGTTCATTATTGCCCAGTCCCTATATTTCTTTTATTTTTTTGAGCCAGTCTTGGATAATGTTTCTTAGATAATGTTTTGTACAACTTTGTGACGATTTCCTTCAATTGTTCAATTTCATTAAATTTCATTTACATGAAATGTTAATTTTGTACTGATGGTGACATCCTTAGAACGTGAGGAGTTTGAACCTGGAATAGGGAATCATTCTGCAAGCAAGGTTAAGACACAAAACATGTGTATCATTAGGAGTTTAAGTTCATAGAAACATACAATCACACAGTAGAGAAGAGCTCCTTTGGCCCATTGAGTCTGCAGCGATAAAACCACTTTAAATTTACTGTAGACCCATTTTCCAGCACATGGCCATAGCCTTGAATATTATGACATTTCAAGTGCCTATCCAAATATATTTTAAAGGTTGTGAGTTGTCCTGCTTCTGCTACCATCCCAGGCTGTGCATTCCAGATTCCCTTCACCTTCTTGGTGAAATGGTTTTTCCTCAATTGCCCTCTAAACCTCCTGTCTTTCACCTTAAAATTATGCCTTCTGTTATTGAGTCCTCAACTAAGGAGCAGTGGGGGGGGGGGGGGGGGGGGGGGGCAGGGGGGGCGTGGAAATGACAGTGCAGCTGCTTTCTATCCACCTTAACAATGCCACTCATAAAAAACGCAATCAGGTACCTGTCAACTTTCTCTGCTTTATCCAGTCTCCCTTCATAGCTAAAATGCTCCATCCCAGGCAACATCTTGAGGAATCTCCTCTGCATCCCCTCGAATGCAGTCACATTCTTCTGATAGTGTGGTGACCAGAACTGCACATAGAACTCCAGCTATGGCCTAACTCAAGTTTCTACAGTTCCAACATAACCTTCCTGGTCTTTATAATCTATTCATGACTGATAAAGACAGTGCTGCATATGCCTTTTTAACTTCCCTATTAACTTGTCCTGCCACCTTCAGGGGTCTGTGGACAAATACTCCAAGTTCCCTCTGTTCCTCTAAGCTTTCTCGTGTCCTGTCATTCACTGAGAATTCCCTTGTCTTGTTACGTTTCCCAAAGTACATCAATTCACACTTATCAATATAAAATTCCATCCGTCACTGATATACCCAACTGATCGATATCCTCCTGTAGACTAAGACCTTCTTCCTCACTGTCAACAACTTGGCCGAACATTGTGTCATCTGCAAACTTACTAATCAACTCCCCATTCTCTTCTTTATCATTTATGTGCATCACAAACTATAAGGAACCCAGCACAAATCCCTGTGGCATGCCACTGGGCACCAGCCTCCAGTTACACAAGCAACTTTCTAAGATAACCCTCTGTCTCTTACCACTAAGCCAATTTTGGATCTAACTCGACATGTTACCCTGGATTCTGTGTGTTTTTAACTTCTTTATCAGTCTCCCCTGCGGGACCTTGTTAAAGGTTTTGCTGAAATCCATATAAACTATATCAATTGCACAACCCTCATATACACACCTGACCACCTCATCGAAAAATTCCATCAAATTTATCTCCCATGACCTCCCTCTGACTAAGTCATGCTGACTGTCCCTGATAAAACATTGTCTCTCTGAATGGATATTAATTTTCTCCTTCAGAATTTTCTCCTATGATTTGCCTACCACTCATGTGAGACTCACTGGTCTGTGATTCCCTGGTCTATCTTTAACACTTCTTTAAATATGAAACTACATTAGTGGTCTACAATCTACTGGCACCTCCTCTGTGGCTAGAAAGGAATGAAAAATTTGAAAATTTCCTCCCTCATATCCCACACACCCAATTCAGTTGAGTCTTAAAGAAAAGCTCTGGAATATTTTATATCTTAAAACAACATTCAGACATCTTCATTTAGTATTCTATATTCTATCCCTCAGGAATGTTTCACTACACTTCACACAAAAAGAACTTACACTGCAGTAGAGTGGTCACTATTTAAACAAATGCACAGCATATAATTTAAATATGATTGAATTTTTTGTGGTGTTGAAGGACGAATGTTATTGGGAAAGGTAGCTGAGATGGTATATTCAGACCTTCAATGCAGTGGTGTAAGATTCATGAACTGCAGACATTTTTAATCACACTTTTAACTTTTTTAAGTCTGTTATTTATTTGAACTATATAAATTGAAAACTGAGCAATTCAAAATGTTCTTTCATATTTCTAAAGATGTAAGCCTGAAAAGTTAATATAAACTTCCTTACTTTACCGAGCTACACTAGAAACTATATTGGTCTTATAGCTGATGTGCTTATTGAAACTGAAAATAATAACATCAGTGAAAATTTGATTTTTTTTATTGGGCTTAGAATATCGAGGAGTGGGATGTTTGCAGAAGGTAACTTATGGATTGCAGGTACCCTGCATCAATACCAGAGAGGTACCCAAAGCTGAGTTAGAGTAGCTTAGCCTTTGATTTTATCTTTCTGTGTATCATTCTTGTTTACTATTCCAGCTGAAGCTAATAACCAGGGAATCCACAGTGTGCAGCACAATTCAAAAGCCACACCATTTCCTCTGTGTAAATGTACAATAACAAACAAATGGCAACTTCAAATTCTCTGTGTTTCTTTGAAATATTCCATCTTTGTTTATTACTTTTCACAGATGAATTTGGAATGAGAGCTATCTGTGCCAAAGGTTGAAATCCTGCAAATGGTGGAAGTCTCAATTGAGATGAGAAAATGTTGGAAATGCAAAACAAGAAATGAATTGCAATGAAATGCTTTTCTTAATACTATCTTATGTCCTGTGAATACCCTGTTTTCTTAAATTGTGCAAAAGACATCATTGCCAGGGAATAGGGCACTTTGACAGAATGAAGTTGGCCCAACAGTAACCTTTACCCTAACTAAGAAAGTCATGCTCCCTGTTTCTTATCAAACAATTTAAGCTAATTTTTCTTTTGAAAAATATTTCAGATTGGTGCTAGAATTCTTTTCAGTTTTCCCAAATGGATTCTACATTAGTTCTGAAGTGTGCAATTCCCTCCAAGGAAAAACCATTTATGTGCACTCCATGATGCACTGGCAGAGAAAACAGCTTATAAGTCTCCTTAGCTAGGGAATATATTATGTAATGAAGGACCTGGAGCAATATGCAAAGAACCATACACAAATGAAATTTTATTTCACATTTACTACTGGAAGGTTGACAGAAGAACGTGACATCCTTCATTCTTATTCTTAGTGCTGACAATAAAACACTCTGCCAGGAACAAGTGACTTTGGGAACACAAGAGGATGAATTGGAATTTGCTACTGTGCTATCAGTTGTGTGAAAAAAAAAATAACCTGATGCAGTTCATTTCTGAAATCATTCATCTTAAGGGACCCAGAACATCAACCAACCTGTAGTAATAAATTATTGGTTAATTCACTTCACAGCGGGATTCCATCACTTTCACTACTGCACCTGAGGTTCAACATTATACACAAACTTAATTTCAAAATATATTACACCACATAAATCATCAAAGGATTTTGTTATATTTCCCAATAAGCTGTCTGCAGGTATTGAAAATGCAGTACAAGATGCAATGAAAGCAAGACTGAAAATTTTAAATTAACATAAAGGTCATATCAAATACTTTTATTGAGGTTAAAGTTAAAGGGAGCACTTTTTCATGCATTCTTGAAGAAAATACATCTGTTATTACTGACTATTGGGTCACTGGTACGAGAAAAATATATGTTGCTGGGACTGACATCAGGACAAAACTGTCATGAAGTTCAACTTTTGAACTGGGTGTGTTAATTTGGGTTGTAAGTGATCAACCAGCTGTTAAATATTTGCCCATTTTACTTTTCATTGATATTTACTGGCAAAGAAAGAATGCTGTGTTAACAATAAGTATCAAGATGCTACAGCCTGTTATAACAATGGCATTGAATTTTACCTATGGTAAGGCTTGAAAGCTATAAATGAAATTTTATGCAAGTTGATTCAGCTCTGAACAAAAGTCAGACGAGACTTAAAAGGTTAACTTCACAGATGTTGCCAGACTTGGTGAGTTTCTCCAGCACTGGCTGTGGTGATTTTATTAATAATTTGTTACCATTTGTTTGAGTTTTGAAAATCACTTCCAACTTTCAATTGTATACAATTAAATGATTTTTTAAAAGTCAACAAAATATATTTGAGTAAGTGTCATCTATAATATTTCTGTTTAAAAACACCAACTTTTACAAGGATTTTCTGAAAAATGTATTGCTAATGATGAGCTGAGGAACTGACAGGGAAGACGTAAGTGTTCAAGGTGAAGGAAGTACATAATAAAAGTCTGTGGTTTAAAAAATTTTTGAAGTGACCAGGGCCAAAGTTCATCTCACGACTGTCCATGAGCCATGGTAGCACCAATGAGGAAGTAGTGATTATAACTGTGCTTAAAAGGATCTTAGCTAAGATTAAAAACAGACAAGTCAACAGGTCTGGCAACACCTGTAGTTAGAAAGCACAGTTAATGTGATGAGACCCTAATGTGACTCTTCTTCAGAATGCTAAGATGTGGGCCTGACAATTCTTTCTTCTTTTAGACATTTAAAATCGTGAAAGCTTCCTGAACTCTAATTCTTGGCTAAACCATCAGTATTATGTGTTTTCTTGTTACTTCTACATCTGCTCCCTTGACTTTGGCGCATCAGCCCCCATCACAATTTTTTGATTTGAACCAGAAAGTTAACTAAATGAGACCATATAAATACTATGGTTGCAACAGCAGATCAGAGGCTGAGAACTGAAGTTTTAGAATTCTGAAGAAGGGTCACTGCAGTCTCAATCTTAACTCTGCTTTCTCTCCATAGATGCTGCCAGACCTGCAGAGTTTCTCCAACAATTTCCATATTTGGCGCACTGTGTGTGTCTACCTGCAATTGGATTCACTGCTGCATTAATTTTGACAGGAGCTCGACAATACATTATCTCTACCATTTAAAAAGAAAACAGTTGGAAATCAATGAGAACATATTCTCCAGGCGCCTCTGCAAACCGCATACTAACCTGACTTAAAATATATCACCACATCCCCAACATCACACAATCAAAATCCTGACACTCCCAGCTACCAGTAACATTTGAAGAAGGAGGCTCACCACCAGTAAAGAGCAATTAAGGACAGAAAGTAAATGATGACTTTGCCAGTGATGTCTCAATTCGAATGAAAAATAAATAATTTGCAAAAAAAATTTCCACCTCATCCGTTTTCTGATAGTATAGTGGGTTTGCCTGAATATTTGTCTCTGCAAATTTCACACCCTCTCATCGGGCAGATTGTTTACAATAATGAAACTGCAGAATGATACATTACAATAGTTGATCATTTATTGTGCTCATGCTGGCAGTGTAATTTCCTCCTGTGCTCTTATTCCAAGGCCCAGAAACTGCATTCTTTTGAAGTAATTTATCTGATTACCTTTTCCGAGTTATTAATGAATCAGCTTCCTCCACCTTTAAGTATGTGCACCCTGGATTATAACAACTCACTACAGAATCTCTTTTACCCTCACATCATTGCTAATTCTTCGAGCAATTACCCGAAATTTGAGTCCTCTGGTTACCAACTCTTCTGTCACTGAATAGTTTTTCTTTATTTACTCAACCAAAACTTTTCAAGACTTTCAACACTCCTCAAGCCTTCCTTGCTCTGAGAATAATCAGAGTTTTTCTACTCTCTCCTTATAATTTTCATTCCTGGTAATATTCCAGTAATTCCCTACTGCAACCTTTCCAAGCCCTCGACATCCTTCCTGCATTATGTAAAATTGGATTTAATATTCAAGTTGAATATTCTCAACTTCTGCCACTTTCAAAGTCTCATGTAGTTTCATTGATTAATAGAGTAATGTGGCATAAAAAAGGTGACTTTTTGGTCCATTGAACCTGTGGCAGTTTTTTTAAAGAGAAATCTAATTAGTCCCACTCCCTCATTTTTTTTTTCTCCATATCACTGCCATTTCAATTATTTATCTAGTTCCTTTTAAAGGCTGCTATTGCATTTGTATCCATCACCCCACCAGGCAAGTTTATTCTGAATCCTAATCATTTTTTGTGTAAAAGGTTTTCCTTGTGTCACCTCTGGTTATTTTGCCAATCACCTTAAATCTATATCCTTGAGTCATTGACCCTGCAGCCATTTGAAACAGCTTCTTTTTACTTACTTCATCTCTCCTCCAAGGAGAATAGTACAGTTTCTCTAGCTTATCCACAGAACTATAATCCTTTTTCCCTGGAACAGTACTATTAAATCTTGTCTGCATTCTCATCAAAGCCTTCACATTTTCTCCTGAACTGTAGCACCCAGAGTTGGACAATACATCAACTGGAATAAAGTGAGTTTTTCTTTAATATAGGTTGAGAATAATTTCCTGGGTTATTTTATCCAAACCTCTATAGTTCCTAAAATTCCTTTCGTTTTACTCACAATATCCTTCTCCTATTTGCCACTAAGTACATTTGGCACAAACACCGTGAAGGTCTCTCTGTTGCTCCACCCACTTGAAAATCACTACTCAGCTTACATTCCTTCTGCTTTTTCCAATCAAAATTAACTACTTTGTACTTCTGTGCATTGAATTTCTTCTGCTTTGTCTTTGTCCATTTTACTACATCCCTCTCAAGTGTGTTGGTATCTTGTTCCTCACTAACGCTCAAATTGCTGCAGATCTTATGAGTTATGTTATGCAGGATGACTCCAACTGCCAGTCATAGAGGTTTACAGCATGGAAACAGGCCCTTCAGCCCAACTTGTCCATGCCATTCAGTTTTCACAATTCATCTAGACCAATTTGCCTGCATTTGTTCCTTATCCCTCTACACCTTTCCCATCTATGTGCCTGACCAAATGCTTTTTGAAATTCAAAATTGTACTCGCCTCCACCAGTACCTCTGGCAGCCTATTCCAGACACTCACCACTCTCTGTGTGAAAACACTGTCCCTCTAGACCCTTTTGTATCTCTTTCCTCTCACCTTAAACCTATGTCCTCTAGCTTTAGAGTCCCCAAAAATGGGGAAAGACTGTTTGCTATCTATGTAGAGCTTTCATGATTTTATTGATCTCTACAAGGTCACCTTGAAGTCTCCTCGGCTCCAGGGAAGAAAGATCCTAGCCTATCTGGCCTCTCCTTATAACTCAAACCTTCCAGTCCAGGTAGCAGCCCAGCAAATCTTTTCTGCACTCTGTCTAGTTTAATACGATCCAGTCAACAAGAGTGAAAAAAACAGAAAAATACCAAATCTAATTGATAGCTTTTATGATGAGGCAAACCCTAACTAATCACAGCAAGACTCTGAATGCATTCTTCATATTCCACTCTAAATAGCGAGAATTAGAAATCCCACAGTAGAGTTCTGTCAAGTACAACTAGTGAGGTTGAAATTGACAAGGATTTTTATGTGCAAACACAACGCAGCTTTGAACTCTGGGGTATATATTTAACAGCGTGAAAAGAAAATACTCAGCACCACTCTCTACTCTCTGTTCCTCAGGCAATTTCATACTAACACAACCACTGCCCCTTTAATTCCCCTCAGTTTCAATTTTGCTAACTATCAAATTATATGATAATTTATCAAAGTCCATGCATACAACATCAACCACACACCCTCATCAGTCCATTCTGTTACTTCATGAAAACCTTTTGGAGTAACAGGATGGCAGCTCATCTGCTCTATTTGAAAGGGGCCAACCACAAAAATCAGTTGGACCTCTTGACAATGTCACAGAGCAGGCTGTGATCCTGCCTAATACATGAACATTAATCAGTTGTGATCTTGTGTGCAGTATAACCATTTATTATAACTCTAGCTAAACAAAACTGCCAAACGATCAGCCAGAAGAAAATTGATAAAGTTCGCCAAGTAGATTCTATCATCCATAGAAATAGAAAAGATTGAGTATATTACTATTAACTTGCAGTCACTAATGTTGCAATATTGTAATTAAAAAATCAAGTTATTACTCTGTTAGTGGTAATTACATTGACAATCTTGACTATCTAAAAATAGTGCAATAATAGAGCAAATCGGTAGAATAGTAGAGTTCATGCCATTCATTTGTTAAGTTATATTTTGGGGTCATCCAAAAGTTAATTGGCTTTTACCAGTTCTTTGTTTAATCCCACTGGCACTCAAATTGCTGCAGATCTTGTTACTTAAGTTATGTTATGCAGGATGACTCTAAATGCCAGTCACCAAGAGTAAAAATATTCCAGAAAAAAATACTAAATCCAACTGATTGTTTTTATGACGAGGCAAACCTTAACTAATCGCAGCAAGACTCTGAATGCATTCTTCATATTTCATTCTAAATAGTGATTATTAGAAATCCCACAGTAGAGTTTTGTCAAGTACAATTGCTGAGGTTGAAATTGAGAAGGATTTTTACGTGGGAACACAAATATGGCAGCATAATTGAAGAGATCAAATGACAATAAATACTGGCAGTGAGGTACCTTATAAATGTCATCATTCCATTAATGAGAAGGGGTCCTTTACTGGTTCAGTGAATAAACTTGTCACATAGGTTCCCCTTGAGGCATACAGGTTAACTAGTCTAAACAGAGCAGCAACACTGACATCACAATCAGCAGCAGTTTTCCAAACTAAAGGAGGCAGGAAATCAGCAAAGCTCCCATGCTTGCTCACTGGATAGTGGTGTATGATGGAAAGTGTGTAGTTGTGCAGATTATATGAGACAGGATTGTTGCTGGCTTTGGAGACTCATACAATTGATCAAACTGCCCACAAATTGCAGTTCCTGGACTCTCAGGCAAAGAAAAGATCTCTTAGTGAAACATTGGAACAGTAACGAACCATTGCTTTCAAGAGCAAGAAAGGCCATACAGAAAAAGTCTGCATTTTTGTAAAGGTGAAGTCGCCACAGTCCTGCTTGCTCATTAGAAAGAGATCACTGGTAGTGGTTTAATCAGAGCGTCACCACCATTTATTGCTATCACCTACTTCACATAATATATAGTTTCCATTTCAGATAAATGTTTCTTGTGGTAGAATGAGGAAAGACGAAAGGCTGATGGAGGACAATGTTATCAGTGAGCCCATGATGAATTTGGTAGTAGATTATTAACAACTTAACACTGCAGTCAGATTTACAAAGAAATAACTTGAACCTGAGCTGTAGAAAAATTCATCACCAATATTGCTTTAAAATGGCTGTGAAACTAACATAAAATGATGAATGAATTTGTCTGGATCTCTTCTCTCTGAATTAACACATTTATTTAAAGGTAAGAGATGGCACACTTGCATGTTGGTATTTTCTGGAGTAAATTGCACTGCAGAAGTCACCTTTTATCTGGCAAGTTCCATCAGGGCTTGCTACCTCTCCAGCAGAAGAGAGGGATGTCCAAGCTATTTTTTGGTCAAATTTCATTTGCATTCATCATACGTCATACTGGCGATCTTTCAGTTCCAATATGGAGTCCAGCCATTGCAGCCAATTTGTAGACATTGGGATAATGCTGTGAGGCACCATGAAGGAACTGATTTTAATGGTGGAGCACGCATTTTCCGGCTGCTCAGATTGAAAATAATTTTTAAAATGCCTGGGTAACTTTTATTTTTAGCTCCTGCCACAATCTCTTTCAATAATCACAGCTACACTGCTCAACAGCAACTGCTAATGGACAACAGCAAATTTGCCATTGATCTGCCCAAACGAGGACAAAATTTCATCGAGCTTCTACTAACAATCACGGGACCCAAATTTACAGGGTTATTGAGGCATGGGCCTTCATTTTAGAGAGATGCTAGGTCACCCATTTTAAGGCTAAAATGGTGGAGATCTTAATGTCATCAGGAATGCTAGGTGCTGCACTGCCACTTCAATTATTACCTTATTCTCACCTAAAGGATAAGGATGAAATCAGTTCATTATCTGTTATTTGTTGTGTAAAATGTTCACACTATTCAATCCCCCTCAGCAAGAGTAGTTCTTTGAATTCCTTTATTCACACATTTATGCTTCAAAAATGAGTGCAAATGATAAGTATTTAAGTATTGAAATCATCTATAATGCACTTACTACTGTGCCACATTTTAAGAAAGACACGGAGGCTTCAGAGACAGTACATTGAGGTTTACTAGCATGGTTTCTGGAATGAGAAATTCCAATTACATGGATTAAATAGGCAGCTCACTCCCCACCTTCTCCATGGATGTTAGAAATGGGCAATAAGTGCTGGCCTGAACAGTGATGCCAACATCCCTTGACAGCCCTAGCAAAAAACACCATGGGATCACCTCTCAAGTGGCATCCAGCAGGGATACTTTGTTTTTGATGGCCACAGGTTCTCTTTACCACTATCTCCATAAAGAATGGTAAGTTTCTTTAACTTGGTTGTAGCTCATCCTGACGAATATATTGTGAAGTTAAAGATCAAGAGGGAGGCATTGGAAAACACCTTAGTGACATTTTCCACATTAGTTGCTCAAAGATCTGATTTTTGAGATCACAGCTAACCCCTAGGCAAAATGCAATGGATGGCTAAATGAAATTAGTTAAAATAAGAGGGTTTAAGGAAATTTAATTTGCTCCTTCAAACTCAACTGGAGATGCTAATCAAACACATGTAAATAGGATGCTTAGTCTTGAAATGAATGAGTTGGTTTCTCCCTAAGGAACCTGTTACAGAAATCTGTTGTGGAACTCATGTAAATCAAAACAACCTGAGACCTTTTGGCTGAATGAACATGGTTTTTAATTCTTTACACATTCAACTCTCTTGAAGTTCTTGAACATGTTGTCACCTTCCAGTCCCAATCCATTTTCCTGTAATTCTATGTTTGAATCCCTCCAATCATATTTCCACCTCCACCAGAGTGCCAAAACAGGTCTTATCAAAGTCACAGGTACAAAGGGCTTCATTTGTGATTAAGGTAAACGTTCTCTCACCAACCTTTTTGAGTTAACTTCAGTCTTTTACATGCCTAGCCCCACCATTCTCGGGAGGTGGTGGCATACTGGCAATGTCATTGAATTTATAATCCAAAGATCAAGACCATCGTTCTGGGGATATGGGTTCGAATCCCTCCATATCAGAAGGTGGAATTTGAATTTAATTTTAAAAAATGGAATTAAAAGCTAGTTTAATGATAACCGTTTCTAATGTCCTTTATGGGAGGAAATCTCTCATCCTTTTCTGGCCTGGCCATGTGAATCCAGATCTGCAGCAATGTGGTTGACTATTAACTGTTCTATGAAATTCCCTAGCAAACTATTCAGTTGAAGGGCATTTTGGGATGGACAACAAAAATAGCCCAGCCAGTGACACCAAAATCCTATGAATGAGTAAAAATAAAATCATCCTCCAAGTCCTGTGCATACTTGTTCAGCTGGACAACTCACACTTGGTGCTATTAGAGTCATACAGCACAGAAACAGACCCTTCGATCCAACTTATCCATGCTGATCAGGTTTCCCAAACTAAACTGGTCCCATTTGCCTGTGTTTGGCCCATATCCCTCTAAACCTTTTCAATTCAAATACCTGTCCAAATGTTTTTTAAATGTTGTAGCTATACCTGCATCTGCCACTTCCTCCAGCAGTTTACTCTATACACGCATATCTTCAGTGTAAAAAAGTTGCCCCTCAGGTCCTTTTAAATCTTTCAACTCTCACCTTCAACGTATACCCTCTAGTTTTGAACTCCCCTACCCTAGGGAAAAGACCTTTGCAATTCACCTTAGCTATGCCTCTCACAACTTATAAATGTCTATAACATCACCCCTCAACCTTCTTCATCCTCCCCAAGGATTTACATTTGGCCTATTCCTATTTATCATTTGCATGCTGCACCTCAGCAACAACATCTGAAAGTGTAGCATTAGATATTGTATGTATGTTGACAACAACAAACTTACCATCTTGACTCTTCCATTGTTGCTAAATTATCAAACTGATTCTCCAACATCCAATAGTGGGATCCTTCAATTTAATATTGGGGAGACTGAATCCATTGTTTGTAGTCCACTCATCATCCTGCAACAACACAAAACCCCAATCTCCCTACAAAAAACTCCACTCCCAAGTTTCTGATTCCATCTCTGTCTCTGGCAACGGACTAAGTCAGACTGTTCAGCTTGATTGCAAACTTGCTATTAAATTTAAGCTAGAGATGAACTTCTGACCTCAAATTTATATCATCACCAAAACCACTTATTTCCAAACAGTGTCTGACTTTGCCCCTATTAGAGATGGCTGTTGATAAAATTCTAATATGTGCCTTTGTTAATAGTAACTCTAATGCACACCTTGCTGTTCTCCTACATTCTAGCCCCCTCAAACATGTAGTCATCTATCTGTAGTTTAGTCACAACACATTCCTTCTCCCGGTCATCCCTGTGCACAACGACTTACAGTGGCTCCCAGTCAAGCAACACCATGTCTTTCGTATTCTCAACCTTGTTTTCAAATTTCAACCCCTCCCCCACATTGCCTTGCTCCATCCTAGCTCCATTAGTTCCTCCAACTCAACAATATTCAACAATATCTGTGCTCCTTTAATTCTGGATGTACATAGATCCTCGATGTTAATCATTCCAACATTGGCAGCTGCAGTTCCCTGGATGTTGAGCTTTGGAATACCCTTCCTATACCTCTTTTCTCCTTTGAAACCTACTTCTTAGACCAAACTTTTGGCCATCTGACCTGATATTGCCTTATGTAGTTGATATGCTTTAAAATAATGTGCCTTTGAAGCACCATGGGGCATGTTATTACATTAAAACTAATCAACCAAATAAGTTGTTGTTTTGAAAAGCTACAGACCAAAATTGCTTACTTTTTGGCACAATAACTTTTTACTTGGGCAATATTTAAACTCACTTGAAAGGCTGCTATTGTATTTAAAATAACCTAGGTAAGTGGTACAAGTGAATTTTTTTACAAAATGGTGACATGATAAGATAAAAGTATGTATGGACTATGATTGGTATTTTAGACTATTTGGGCTCAAAATCCCACCATTTCTGTGCTGTAGTTCCAATAGAATTACATATAACATGGCTGTGAGTCTTCAGTCAATTCAGGAAAGTAAAGCAATATATATATTAGCAAATGCTGTCAAAATACAGACAGACTTGCGGTGAGTGAAGTATCCTGAAAGTGAATGTTTAGATCCTGGTTTGCATCAATCATCCTCTAGTGAAAGAAAGAGACTTGTATTCATAATCTCACATCATAGACAGCTAGTACTTCAGTAATATGTAATGTTACAAACAACTATTAAATTGTTAAACCAAATTTTGTTCCTTCGTTCTCCTCATTAACACAGTAAGATTTTTTTTAAGGGGTTGAGGATTTCAATGAATTTGCAACATGAGTTTATTTTTACCTCTCACTGATACAGGCAAGCTATTTTTAAAACATTTTAAAGGGCTGGCATTTTAAATAACCTCACAGCTGGATAGTTCTTCAAAACCTTCTTTATCTTTCAAGAATATATAGATCTATTCTCAAAATTTGTAACTCCAACACTGTGACTCAAAGACCTGTTATGGCAAAAATTGGATCTGTTTGCATTCAAAACTGAGTTCAAGTGGCCGGCTGAGTTTTGGTTTTCCTTCTGTGATTCATGTCTCATTCCTTTTCCCCTACCATCAGAATGAACGGCTGGACTTCCAGTTCCTAGTCCGGCTCACCATTTTGGAAGATCTGTGTAATCTCCATGACTCCTCAGAAATCCTTGCCTTAAAAAAGTCTGTAAATGGGCAGATTGACTGTAATTTCAATTCACTCGGTTACTGTGGCAAAGTAAATTTTTTTTTCACAGATTGATGTCCGGTCATTTTGCCTAAACCCTGAGGCAATCAAGTTTCTTAAGTGTAAAAGTCAGGCAGTGTGAAGAACACTTAATTCTCTCTATTTTATGTTGAAATGGGTTTAATGGGCCCTGCTGGAATATCTGAGGAGACAGGAGCTATATCTATAACTCTATGGCAAGTCCAATGTCAGCTGCAAGGTCCATCTCATGCAGAAAGAAATGATACTGGGGCCCCCAAAATCCTTTCCAAATAGAGGGATCCAGGTATAAACAGTAGATGTCAATTAATAACTTATAAAAGATTTAAACCATTGCACTGGCACCTCAAAGACCTGCTGCTACTTCTGCTGTCATTAGTTTCATTTGGGGCTCAATTATATCAGTCTGACCCTATAATCCCCAGACAATATGGATGTCCTAGATAAATTATCACTGGAGAGAAAATAGGTCAAGACTTCAGGAAAGTCTGCTCTACATGTTGTGCATACACAATTACAACATTTAAAGCCTCCTGTTTCCGGTCTGGATTTGAAAACTGGCAGCAAATTGACTTGATTGCGTGTGATGACAGTGTTTTATAAAAGAAACTATGAGGGGACATTTTGTGGTTGTTTAGGAAGGTTACACAAAGATGTTAATAAGATATTGTTGAGTAGGCTGGAATTCCTTTGGACAAGTTTGCAAAGATTAATCATTTATCTAGCTTTATTGCTCTTCCATATTTTCTTGATCATATTATTCGTGACTGTTGGAATGTATCTTTGATTTTTGTTTCTAACAGATTAGTTTAAAAGTTACTGTGATTAGATAGATGTTATTTATTATTGAAATGTTCTACTCACTCAAAAAGATATCCCAGACAGTTGGTATAAAAAACAGTATGTCCTCATATATGCAAGATGTTAAATAAATGGTACATCTGCTGAACATTAATTCTCAAGACACAATTTATACTCTATAGGAAGTTTTCCAGGAAGACATATTAAATCAAACATAAACAGCAAAGAAAGAACTTAAAATGCTAGAGTGTGCCATTCAGCATCTGATGGTAAAACATAAGTTATATTGCAGATATAGCCCTTTACTTTGATACACAACTACTCTGGCTCTTCCCAAGTTGGCTAAGATTGCAATAAAAACCAAGAAATCAAATATGGCCTCTAAATGCTTATACAAATCACTGTTACTTTACTTTCTATCTTTAGATTCATGGGCATATTCTCATTTGCACTCATCAGTCCTTCGAAAAGGACCTCTGAAATGTCACTCTACCAGTTCTAATCTGAGTTTGCTCTGCATTTCAAAAACAGCCTATTTCCTCCTCCTTTACACTGTTCACCTCTGGACCGACCTCATCCTCAATACCACTGAAACTCTCATCTGAGTCTTCCTTGACGCCACCTTGAATCCTCCTAATCATTTGACTGACATATGCAATTCCCAGTTCATCCTAAGCTTAGTGATCCTATTCTGTACTCAGTCTTGGCCATCTATCGCTTCTTCTTCTTTAACTCCTTCAGGACTGATTTCAAATGTCTTAAATTCAATCATAAATCTCTTTGTAATCTCTATGAACAGTCTCCTCCAGTGGACCAAATCATACTTTCTTCTCTAATGACTGTGAACGATGACATATTTTTACCCTTCACAGCTCTGCACTCTAGAATTGTCACTTTGAACACATTCGGCTTAATTCATTGCTCCATTACTTCAAAAGCCTCTTGATGGTCATTGGTTCAATCTTACCTTCAATTATCTCCACTAACCTCCCTCTCAATTTCTGCTCAATGACTGTTCCTAACTTCAACCTTTTGAAAAGTGTTTAGCCATTATTGCAGAAAAAGTGTCACCCTGGGAATATTGCTTAACATGAGTCTTCTCTAAAACAATCTTTAGAATTGGAGAATGTCCAATAATGATAGCAGACCAGTGGTAATCAGATGCTATTTACCAGTAGATAACAATATCATAAGCCTTGGAAATAACCTATTGGATCTAAGGGGAAATTTTGACTTTATAGACTGTAATCAATTCAGCTACCAATTATTCACTTTCCCCAGATTTTAATTGCCATCAATTTCAGTAGTCTCCTAAATGGCATACACTTTTCACCCAGAAATGGATGCAGCATAATGGAATTGAAAAGACATTGGAATCATCTAGCAAGAAAATAATGACAATAATGAAAATCCCTGGTTCAGTCACTAATGCAGAATTGATTTACTGATCAGCACTCCAAATCATCTCTGTGGGATAACAAGGAGAAAATAAACCAAGCTGCAGTTCAGATGTCCATGCCAAAAAATTATTATGATTACACCTGGGTGAGGAAAGGATCAAATTTATCTGTGGTGGCTATTTGCCCTTCCAGCACTTATAGAGTCATACCACACAGAAACAGACCCTTCAGTTCAACTTGTCCGCTCCAACCAGATTACCCAATCTGACCTAAGTCCCATTTGCCAACATTTGGCCTAAACTCTTTCTATACATATAACCATCAAGATGACTTTTAAATGTTGTAATTGTACCAACCTCCACCACTTTCTCTGGCAGCTCATTCCATACATGCACCACCCTCTGCATGAAAACGTTACCCCTCAGATCCTTTTTAAATCTTTCCCCTCTCGCCTTAAACATATGCCCTCTAGTTTTGGACTTCCCCCTACCTTGGAAAAAGAACTTGGCTATTCACCCTATCCATGCCCCTCTTGACTTTATAAACCTTTACAAGCTAAACCTGTGATGCTTCAAGGAAAAAAAAAGCCCCAGATTATTCAGCCTCTCCCTATAGCTCAAACCCTCCAGTCTCAGCAAAATCCTTGCTTCTGAGGATATTTATTGAATGTGGAATCAAGGCCACAATGAAATTAAGCATGATATTGTTCAATAACAGAGTAGACAAGAAGGACTGAGTGGTCTATTTCTGCTCCAAATTTGTATGTTACCATTTAAATCATGGTCATGCAAGTACATGGGAAACGCTGCTTGTGGAAAACATAGTCTAGCAAAGAATCAATACTTTGAAGTGAAAAAGAGATGGGAAAAATTTGGCAGGCAAGGCTATTAAGATGCTTATCATTCACACAAACAGATGAAGGAATGCCTCATATACACAGTAAATTTTGATAATTTTCCTCTGAGGTGGCATTTCACATGAAAAAAAAGATTTCCCAAATATTTGCAACAAATTGATATTTTCTGACATAGGAGATAGCAAGAACTGCAGATGCTGGAGTCAGAGTCAACACAGTGTGAAGCTGGAGGAACACAGCAGGTCGGGCAGTATCAGACGAGCAGGAAAGTCTACGTTTCGGGTCAGGACGCTTCTTCAGAACTCCATTTCTGAAGAAGGCTCCCGACCCGAAACGTCGACTTTCCCACACCTCTGATGCTGCACGACCTGCTGTGTTCCTCCAGCTCCACAGTGTTGACACGATATTTTCTGACAGTTGCTAGTATTTTGTTCATCTCACATTTAAACTGTATGGCATATTGGGTATAAGAGAGAAAAAAAGAATTGGCACGTGTGTCTTGATTTATGCCCCTCAGCTTTGAGTGACATATCGTGAAGTTAATCATTAACCTTTTTCAAGATAAATTCAAGTCTGAGCCAATTCATAGTAGATTATACTATGACAGGGTTCTCAGCTGTAAGGATTCAAATCATTCATATTTTATTGTGATTATCCGGTGATTAGAAGATGCTATCAGTCCCTAGTCTTTTACATTAAATGTTTATCAAAATGACAACTGTGACTGAAAGCTGTCAACAACAAAGTGAAGTGAGGGATTGCCGATTTTAGCCTCATTTCCCATGAGACATTTCATATAAATGCTTTCAAGTCACATATTCATAAAAGTGAAGTTTTCACTTTGAGCTGTGTCAAAAAATTTACTTGATAAAAATGGATCATTTAAAGTAATTTGCAGCTGGGTGTGACCAATCAGGATCTAAGAGATGGAAAGTAATGTTTCCGCTTGCAAATAAACTTCAACTTCATTTTTCATTGCTATGTAAATTTTCAATTGATGTGTGCTCACAGCATGGTTGTTGATCTAGGAGAGAAAAAAGAGTTTTAAAAAAAATCTTCCCCTAGGTTATGTTTGAGACTATAAAGCAGAAATTCCTGCCAGACTATCTGGAGAGAAAAAAACAGCGTATTCTCTCGTGAACTTAAACTAAAAACCCAGCTAGTACATTTCTATCATTTCTGAAAACAGGCAGATTATTAAACTAATTGCGTATTTAATTTAAGACAACAAGGTGCAGAGCTGGATGAACACAGCAGGCCAAGCAGCATCATAGGAGCAGAAAGGCT
>NC_063358.1:31008659-31016043 GCF_021869965.1 Rhincodon typus
AGGCCTGAAATGTTAGCCTTTCTGCTCCTATGATGCTGCTTGGCCTGCTGTGTTCATCCAGCTCTGCACCTTGTTGTCTCGGATTCTCCAGCATCTGCAGTTCCTGCTATCACCGCGTATTTAATTTAATTGAGTTCAATGGTTCTGGAAGAGCTTATCACAATGCTTAATTTCAACCTTGGCACATCTATTGTTTGTGTTGTTATGCTTTTACATCATGCAAAGCAGGATCCAAATATATGGGAGTGCATGAAGCACTCTCTGGTATGTCAGTCAGAAGTCAAAATTCACCATTCTATTAAACAGACGGATAACAGAAAAGCATTTGTTCACTTCACTGATGTTAATTTTTCTACATTTCTATAAATAAATTCAAAAACTGTGCAGTAACCCTTCAAACATATTCAGTATATGATTGGTATCATGTTAATAGTGCTAATTATAGCTGATTAGCACATAGCATTTGACTAATTAGAATAAATCTGAGTCAACCATGTAACTGAAGAATTCTAAATGCTTGCCACAAGCAAAGTATTCATGGATACTGTTACAGACCTCTATTACCTACTAATGCAAAAATAAAGCAAGAAATCAGTTGTATGAATATTAAATACTAAACAATCTCCAATTATTCCGAAATAACTTATCCTTAGATTAAATGGTGGAAGTGCAGGAGGTTCCAAAATGCATCACATAAATGTCATGAAACAAAATTTCCCAGGCACCTTTGTTTCTGACAGTTTCTATTCCACTGCAGGTTCAATGTACAGTAATTAGTTGTTTGTATATCATGTACAAAGCCACTATATTATGGTTTCACAGAAAACAACGAATAAATTACAGAATGTAATTCCCTAAAATACTGTTAAAAGTCCAAGAGAATAAGACAATAAAAACAGAATTTAAGAAGAGAACAACAGTCCTGCCAATGAACTTTATATCTTGAGAGAATTCTGAGTTAATTTTTATTTGCGGATAAAGTCAGCTTTTTCTAATTCTCCAGTATGCATCTGCACCACCAGTACGACATTAAACACAGGGGTAATCTCAACTTCACTGCCTGAGCAGTAATCTGTCTGAACAGAAAACCTGATCTTTGTCGAAGCTGCCTTATTTTTAATCACTTGAAAATCATTGAAGATACATATAAAAGGGACCTAAGGGACAACTTTGTTCATGCAGAGGCTGGTGCGTGTGTGGAATGTGCTGCCAGAGGAAGTGATGGAGGCTGGTACGATTACAATATTTAAAAGGCATATAGACGGGTATATAAATAGGAAGGATTTAGAGGGATGTGGGCCAAATGCTGGCAAATCAGACTAGATTTATATAGGGTATCTGGTCAGCATGGACAAGTTGGACCGAAGGGTCTGTTTCCATGCTGTATATCTCTATGCCTATGACAGAGATCCAGCCTACTCATTCTTGGAATTTCAAGAGGACAAAGCACAATTCAAAAAAAAACATAATTGTCCTTTAGACTATCTTCAACCCCACTTACAGAACTGGTTTATTTCTGTATTCCTGGCCAGTTCATTTCTGATTACTGTCTGTAATTTTAGGAATTTATGCATTTTTATCTTGTAATAATGCTGCTTGTGATCACAAATCAGCTCCTACATGTGCAGTCCCCTTTCAGCAGGTTTATCCCGTTGAAAGGTTAATTTCGTTACACATGTGAATACATACCTTGGACTACATTTTGCACATATCCCAATGGTTAGACTTTTCCTATGCCCCTGTACTTATCAGCCCACTTCTTTTTTGCAGCATAACTTGGGGGAAGCATGACTTTATAGTGGCACAAGAAGGGCCTTGAGGCATCCAAGTCTTGAGTGAATGACAGGAACAACAGTGTAATACCTTAATCAATGAGAATTAAGGACTGAGAAAGAAACAGACAATTAACTGAAATGGAAGATGATTCAGAGTGAAGGGGTTCAAATCAAATTTAGACAGAAAATTGGAAAGATGGAAAATCGACAAACTAGAAAGATTGAAAAATAAGACAAAGGAAAAAAGTAACTTAAGAAGCATGAAAATGGCATCGTTTTACATCTTCAATAAAAGTTTGCCACCTCTGGAAATGATATTCCACAAATTAACTTGTTCCATTCCTGGGCCCAGTAGGTCGACAAGCAATGCATTAACAATGATCAGTTTGCTGAAAAGGTACTTACACTGTTAATTACACCAGTTAATTTTCCGCGACAAGTTTAATGACCAATTTGTGTGAAAATGCAGCAATTTCTAAAAATAACAGGAGTCTAATGGGCGAGCTGTCATTTGTGCAATGCAAATGGTGGAGCAGTGCAGATCGACCGGCATGATCTAGAGATTCACAACTTGCAAAACATCACTAAATCCTCTTAATTTCCTGAGCAATTTGGACATAAATAAAATTGTACGTTATGAGCGCATCACAATGTGGCCAGAAACAGTGACTAGCATGGATTTTCACTGGAAAACATATATGAACTTGCAGCTGAGATACAGATAGATCTAGGCAAGTTACACAATGGTGGGAAAAATGCTTCAGGAGTGTATATTTGCATCAGTCCTCTTCACAGGACCTCAATGGACAGAACAGATGATTTGGGATTTAAATTATATATGTTCTTGCAGTCAGTGTCAGCAGGCTCTGACTCCACCATCCTTTACAATCAGGGGAACACTGATACTGTCCAATACATATGCATCAGAAGGTGTAAGCTAGAATGGGAACAACAAAAACTTTTGATTATAAACACTGTTGATAGGTTTTTCTTTTGTTTTTCACGCATTTCCCCAGCTTTTGAAAGATCATGCAATAATTATTTTGCTTAGTTGAAAACAATTGTAAGATGAAAGTTATATAAATAACATGAAGCAGCAGATAAATTGCAGTGAATTCTACAATAATTCATAATATTTATAACATGGAATTAGAACATCTTACAAGATTAATATTAAAGTGTTATCAACTTTAAGGATGAAGCCCTCATTAATTGCAGGTTTAACATGTGGCCACAGAACTGCTTGTCAAATTTAATACAAACTGCCAATGCTGGAGTCTGAGATAACAAGGTGTAGAGCTGGATGAGCACAGCAGGCCAGGCAGCATCAGAGGAGCAGGAAAGCTAATGTTTCGGGTCAGGACCTTGCTTCAGAAATGGGGGAGGGGAAGGAGGCTCTGAAATAAAGTACACATTGAGACCATTGGGCTGCAGGGTTCCCAAGCAGAATATGAGGTGCCTTCGGGTGGCATTGTTGTGGCACTGGAAGGAGACCCAGGATGGACATGTCGTCCAAGGAGTGGGAGGGGGAGTTGAAGTGGTTCGCGACTGGGAGGTGTTGTCGTTTGTCACGAACCGAGTGTAGGTGCTCCATAAAGTGGTCTCCAAGCCTCCGCTTGGTTTCCCTGACTGGAGGAACAGCACCTCATATTCTGCTCCTCCCACCTCACTGACTAACCCCCATCCCCACTTCCTACATACTAGCCTCATCCCCACCTCCTTGACCTGTCTGTCTTCCCTCCCACCTATCTGCCCCTCCCTCCTCACTGACCAACCCCCATCCCAACTCCCTACCTACACTCACCTTTACTGGCTTCATCCCCACCTCCTTGACCTGTCCATCTTCTCTCCACCTATCTGCTCCTCTATCCACCTTCTATCATGGCCTCCCCCTCTCTCTATTTATTTCAGAGCCCCCATCCCCTCCCCCATTTCTGAAGAAGGGTCCAGACTTGAAACGTCAGCTTTCCTGCTCCTCTGATGCTGCCTGGCCCGCTGTGTTCATCCAGCTGTACACCTTGCTATCTGCTTGTCAAATTTAGTGCTTTAGATGAGGATCGTTCACAAAATTCTTTTTTTATTCACCAAGGGGTTAAGAATGTACTGCCTGTGAGTAAGATGGATGCAACTTTATTTGTAATTTTCAAAAAAAATTGTATAATAATCTGAATTAAATAGATCCAGAACTATGGGGAAAAGGCTGGGGAGTGGGTCGAGCTTAATAGTTTTCTCCCTTCTCTGCTATAATCATTCCCTGATTCTATTATTCAGTTCCTAAAGAGCATAATCCTCTTTTTAAATTATTTTGCTGAGTGACAAAGGAGCAACTTGCACATTTGTGAACACCGCTAACAGGTGTTAGTTAGAATGTCTCAGTTATAAGCGGGTAAGTGTTGATAGAAGGCTTATGTCCTTTTGAGAGAGTTCAGTAACCTCGTCCATCTTTGCCTGAGCAGCTCCAGTCTATATTCCTCTTGTAAATTCTTTTGCTCATTGATATGCTGAACTTTTGAGAATTTTAGTTTTCAAAAACTTAAAGCAAAAATATCTGTCGGATAAACAGTCAAATGTCCCCAGCCACAGTCATTTGTCAACCGTCCAATTTAGGCAATGTAGATTCATAGAATGCCTACAGTGTGGAAGCTGACCATTCAGCCCATCGAGTCCACACCGACCCTCCGAAGAGCATTTCTACATTATCCCTGTAATCCCACGTTTTCCATGGTGAGTCCACCTAGCCGGCACATCCTTGGACACCCTAGGGCAATTTAGCATGGCCAATCCACCTAACCTGCACATCTTTGGACTGTGGGAAGAAACCGAAGTACCCGTAGGAAACCTACGTAGACATGGGGAGAATGTGCAAACTCCACACAGACAGACACCCAAAGATGGAATTGAACACAGGTCCCTGGCAATGTGAGGCAGCAATGCTAATCACTGAGCTATAAAAACCTAGAGCTCTCAATATGTCAGTCACTCTCTCCTGCTTGTCCTTGGAAGAAGTGATTTAACTGCTTGCTCTGACAGGCATCAGTCACCTGCTTTATTCAGTGATACACTGACTGATCTTGTGGATGTTTGCATTGCCTTCTTAGAAAACACTGAACAAAGACAATTGTCATCTTCGCTGCCACTGGCAATTCTGCTCTTGTCCAAATTTGGACTATGAGTCCTTCCGTAGCATAGAACACACTTCTAATATTGTTTTTAAATGAAACATTACATTTAAAGATATTGCTTTGCAGTTCATACAATTTCTCTATGGACTGTGTGTTAGTTTGGTAGGGTAACTTCAGATAGGAGGTCTCATCCTGTAAAAATGCCTCATTTTCGTGGCATCAAAATGGATACTTCTCTCCAAGCAGCACATACACAGTGGAAGTCAGAATTGGGAAGCCATTACGCTCAGAAGGATGGGTCAGAACACAGAGTGCTCAATGCTCCTTAAAAGCTCTTGCACATAGTTTAATATTACTGTGAAAGTAAACCGACAGCTCAATTCTCAAAATCAATTTACCACTTACTGTTCATTTGTTGCAAGACTTTTCATAGAATGATGAATCGAAATGCAGATGTTGATCTTCACAAGCACAGCTAATATCAGCTTCATGTATCTCCCCTACCATTGAGTAGAAATCAAAAGGTACAAGATTTCATATGTGAACAGAAATCTATTAGAATAAGCAATAATTTTTAATAAACACATTCTACTCGGTACAAGGATCTTCTCTTTGCTCACAGAACAATTGTAGCTATTTTTATTTGAGGCAAAAATGTTTCTGCACTTCACTGCACATAGTGAATGAATTAGGCAAAATTATTATTATAACTGAATGACTGAGTGATTTGTTTGTACTCCAAGGACATCATTTATTGCATTTAATGGTATCTCACAAAAAAAATCACAGAAAAAGAAAAGGTTTCCCAAGGGGGTTTTTGTGATTCAAAGGCAACAAAGCAACAGTTTTCATTGTTTGGAGCTCAGCTTTGTTTGTTAACATTTAGAGGGAAACAAATGAACACAGTGCAAGCAAAAACAAAAGGAAATGAACAATATGAAGACGTCCAAGAATGTGACAACATAAGTCCCATCTTGTAAATACTTCACAAAGTTTACCAAGGAAGACTTTGTGCTTTCAAAACTATTTAGGCCTGGCTAAAATGTCTGAAAATCAAAAGGTATTTAGGAATACTGTATCAGGGAATCCTGACGTCTGCTGCTCTACTCACATCTGTTTAATTGATCTACTAAAACAGACTATTCTGTACGATTGCAGAAGACTTTTTTTTAAAAGAGTCCAATCGTTTGAATATGCAGTTAAGTTAATGGTGTTTCAGCCGATCAGAAACAGCTTTATGAATTGGGGCTAAAGTTAGTTCATTGATCTCTGTGGAAAATGTCTCACCATCATTAAAAGAAGCGATCATCAAAATAACCTTTATCATCAAATTGGAGCTTGAAATGGGTTGCTGTCACTAGGATTTGAGAATTTGCAAATGATTAAAGAAAAAAAATGCCATCATTCCACTATTTTAAGAAATTGACATCTGGAATTACAGAGATCACAGGTCAAATTTCAGAATTCTAAACTACAGCCAACTGACACAAAAGAAATTGAATCAGAGATAGTAGGAACTGCAGATGCTGGAAAATCTGAGATAACAAGGTGTAGAGCTGGATGAACACAGCAGGCCAAGCAGCATCATAGGAGCAGGAAGGCTGACGTTTCGGGCCTAGACCCTTCATCAGAAATGGGGGAGGGGAAGGGGGTTCTGAAATAAATAGGGAGAGAGGGGGAGGCGGATAGAAGATGGATAGAGGAGAAGATAGGTGGAGAGGAGACAGACAGGTCAAAGAGGCGGGGATGGAGCCAGTAAAGGTGAGTGTAGGTGGGGAGGTAGGGAGGAGATAGGTCAGTCCAGAGAGGACGGACAGGTCAAGGGGGCAGGATGAGGTTAGTAGGTAGGAGATGGGGTGCGGCTTGAGGTGGGACGAGGGGATAGGTGGGAGGAAGTACAGGTTAGGGAGGCGGGGAAACCGATATCCATTTCAAGCCCACCGACTCCCGCAGCTACCTAGAATACACCTCCTGCCACCCACCTTCCTGCAAAAATGCCATCCCCTATTCCCAATTACTTCGCCTCCACCGCATCTGCTCCCAGGATGAGGCATTCCACTCCCATACATCTCAGATGTCCTCGTTTTTCAAGGACCGCAACTTCCCCCCGTCAGTAGTCGAGAACGCCCTCCACCGTGTCTCCCACATTTCCCGCAACTCATCCCTCACACCCCGTCCCCACAATAACAACCAGAAAAGAATCCCCCTCGTCCTCACGTACCACCCCACCAACCTCCGGATCCAACGCATCATCCTCCGACACTTCCGCCATCTGCAATCTGACCCCACTCCATTTTTCCCTCCCCACCCTTATCTGCTTTCCGGAGGGACCACTCTCTCCGTGACTCCCTTGTCCGCTCCACACTCCCCTCCAGCCCCAAAACACCCGGCACTTTTCCCTGCAACCGCAGGAAGTGCTACACCTGCCCCTACACCTCCCCCCTCACCCCCATCCCAGGCCCCAAGAAGACTTTCCACATCAAGCAG
>NC_063358.1:31016143-31035756 GCF_021869965.1 Rhincodon typus
ACACCTCCCCCCTCACCCCCATCCCAGGCCCCAAGAAGACTATCCACATCAAGCAGATGTTCACCTGCACATCTGCCAATGTGGTATACTGCATCCGCTGTACCCGTTGTGGCCTCCTCTACATCGAGGAAACCAAGCGGAGGCTTGGGGACCGCTTTGCAGAACACCTACGCTCGGTTCGCAATAAACAACTGCACCTCCCAGTTGCGAACCATTTCAACTCCCCCTCCCATTCCTCAGACAACATGTCCATCCTGGGCCTCCTGCAGTGCCACAACGATGCCACCCGAAGGTTGCAGGAACAGCAACTCATATTCCGCTTGGGAACCCTGCAGCCCAATGGTATCAATGTGGATTTCACAAGCTTCAAAATCTCCCCTCCCGCTACCGCATCCCAAAACCAGCCCAGCTTGTCCCCGCCTCCCTAACCTGTTCTTCCTCCCACCTATCCCCTCCTCCCACCTCAAGCCGCACCCCATCTCCTACCTACTAACCTCATCCTGCCCCCTTGACCTGTCCGTCCTCCCTGGACTGACCTATCTCCTCCCTACCTCCCCACCTACACTCACCTTTACTGGCTCCATCCCCACCTCTTTGACCTGTCTGTTTCCTCTCCACCTATCTTCTCCTCTATCCATCTTCTTTCTGCCTCCCCCTCTCTCCCTATTTATTTCAGAACCCCCTTCCCCTCCCCCATTTCTGATGAAGGGTCTAGGCCCGAAACGTCAGCCTTTCTGCTCCTATGATGCTGCTTGGCCTGCTGTGTTCATCCAGCTCTACACCTTGTTATCACAAAAGAAATTGAATTTGGTTTCCTGACAACTGTCACTCTGCATTTCATTGTGGCTGCCATTTCCAAACTATACGGTGCATAAACACAATTAGAACACTTAAAATATATCCTTGTGTGGTGATGGTAAGAAAAAGAGAAATGTGGCCAAGAATTTTTAGTAGGAAGGACAATTAAACTGCAGTGATGAAGAGTCACCAGACTCAAAACTCTAACTCTGTTTCCTTCCCACAGATGCTGCCAGACCTGCTGAGTTTCACCACTAATTTCTGTTTTTGTTTCAGATCGCGAGAATCCACAGTTCTTTTTTTTTAAACTGTCAGCAGTTGCCATCGTAATGCCTTTGAAAGACGGAACTATCTGGAGCCTGCATATGTGTAATTAAACATGAAAATCTAGAAGTTTTTGTTCGCGATTCTATGCTACTTCAGAAGGTGCACCGTTGAGGTTCCCCCTGAAGGCATCAATTAGAAACCACTGAACTGAAGAAAAGTTTTAGTCTTACACACATATTGTGGCTAAAAGAAGAACTGAAAAAAATTATACTTTGTTGTCTGAGCTGTAGATTCATAATTATGGCTAAACAAACTCACTAGATCTGAAAGATCCATTTATATTGTTGTCAATGAAATTTATCTATTCTGATAAGAAATTTGAAACCATGATTCTTATAAAATTTGGCTACAATATTTATTTATTTGACTTTCAATATTTTTTCACATTCTGTAAAATTAAAGCAAAGGAATTGAGTGACTTTCACTTCTGTTTTGCTGCCGACGAGAATACTTTAATTTGATTGATTGCTTAATCTGCTTTGTGATATTACTGCTGTTGGGTCATCAAAGATCCCCTTGACTCAGTGTCACGTTAAGGCTAACATGAGAAAAGGAGAAATCCACACCTGAAAGATTGCAAGATCTTCACCAACCTCATTCCACGGGGTCTGCACAGAGCATCATTGTTGTTGCTAATTGCAAAATCAATTCCAATGTTATTAAGCATCTTGTTGTCATAAAGGGAGAAGTGGGTGATGATTTGTTGTAAATAATTACCGAAGTTTCAAAATCTGATGGAGCCATATTAATTTGGAGAAAGTGAGTGACAAGATTGTCAAGAATATACATTATCACCATTGATACCAATTGAGCTGTCAGCTCAGACAGGTTCTCGATAAAGATTGCTTAAACAATGCTACCAACACTGAACATTCTGCCAAATTTCTTCCAAGTATTAGCATAAAGTCATTGGTTTTAGTAGTTGAGGTGAGTGTTATGATGACATCAGAGTAGATGGAAAGAAGGGAAGAATGCAGAAATCTGTCCAAAAGTCCTTGCATCAGCAGAAATCAACTGATGGATACAAACTCTACTGTCCTTTGTGCCTTTGGGGTCCCATCCGTTATGTTCTTGCAAGGTGGGCATCAGAGACTTGTGGAATGCCATTTTGTGTTGCAATTTGAGGGACACTATCAAAGTTTGTTATTGATCCTTACATCAAACCAGAGGTGTCGAAATACAAAGCCATATTGATTTTAACAGCTACAGATGATATATGGTGAGCAGTACTACAAAGTCTACGGTCTTTCACAAAGAAGGCACACATTTCTGTGACCACCTGCATGGAGTACAGTTCTGGGCATCCCGTTAGAAGAAGGAAGTGAACATGTTGGAGAGAGTGCAGAAGTGGATTACAGGAATGGGATGAGGAACTTAGTTAAGAGGATAGATTGAAGAAGTTAGGACTGTTGCCCTTGGAGAGAAGACAGCTAAGAGGAGATCTGATAGGGGTTTTCAAAATTATGTGTGGATTGGATAGAGTAGATCAGGGGAAATTGTTCCTGCACGTAAAAGGAACAAAAAACAAAAGGGTACAGATTCAAAATGATCTGCAAAAGAAACAAGAGTGAAGTGAGGAAAATTGTTTTCACTCAATAAATAGTAAGAGTATGGAATGCACTGCTAGAAGTGTGGTGAAGGCAGGTTGAATTGAAGCATTCAAGAAGGCATTGGAATGCTTATTTGGACAAAAATAATACGCAAGGGTATGGAGAAAAGCAGAAGATTGAGAATGATGCTCATTTAACAAGACCCAATGCAGGCATGATGGGCTGAATGACCTCCATCCGTGCCATAAACATTTCTCTGATTCTGTGATTCTTTGGATGGCCTCAGTCTTCTGTGGAATTGATTCACTGACATGCCCAGGCACCTCCATCTTCAGCAATGGTCTCTGTGTTGTGACTATGGTCTTCATTGTCTTCCTGCCCCTCAGTCTTCTCCTCTGCCTTCCTTAGGCTGGCGCTCCAATTAGATCTTGAGGATTTGGAAGCTAATTGCTACCAAACCCCATCTCTGAGTACATTACTTCCATGCCCAGTTGTTATCATGCTCATGGACAGCTTTATAAATTCTTAACAAGAACCTGCCTCTTCAGATCCCATAACTCTTGGAGGATGACATCTCGCTCCATGGTGCATATGTGCCCTACCACTTGACCCTGGTAACTGTGCTGTTGTGAGGCCCTCTCAGCAGTGCACCTTATATGGGACCAAACCAATTGAATGGCATCCCCTTAATGGCTCCCTGTTTCTGCCACCTTCTATCTAGACTGTTTCTGATCCACCATGTAACATCCAAACTGGCCCTTGGTAAGCTGTTAACTAATTTGTGAACAAGATCAATTTACCACAAATCTAATTGGCATGGGTTTCAGCATCCCAACTTTTTCTGTTCTGAGCATAATTTCTTGAGATTAGAATGACTATGCCACTGGAAGTGTTAATATTTCATAGAATCACAGAATCCCTACAGTACAGAAAGAGGCTATTTGGCCCATCAATCTGCACTCTCCCTCAAATGAGCATTTCACCCATACTGGACTTATCCACGTAACCCTGCATTTACCATGCTAACCCACATTGCCTGAATATCCCTGAACACTACAGGACAATTTAGCATGGCCAATCTATCTAACCTGCACATCTTTGGACTGTAGGAGGAAACCGGAGCAGAAACTCATACAGACACAGGGATAACATGCAAATCCCACATTGCCAGTCACCTAAAGCTGGAATTGAAATTGGGTTCCTGGTGCTGTGAGGCAGCAGTGCTAACCACCCGTATTTGCACTTTCCCATCTCCAAACTCACCCCATTGGGCTGGAAGTAAATGGCTCCAAGTTGTGAAGTGAGACTTGAACCCTGAACCTTCTGATTCAACGTGGTAATATGGATCTTATGGCAGTTCCTGATGTGACACAGATTTTGCAGCAAAAATTACCACAAATCTTTCAGCATTTTCATCATCACTTCTCTGATACAGGCAGTAACTTGTGAGACTGCACATGCGTTATTAGATATGGGGATTCAGAAATGCTATCAGATATTTTACACTTCTCGACAGGGAGCATTGTTCTAATGCCCACAAGTAACCATCCAGCAGAAGTCACAGAGCTGACAAGAATTTGTCCATTTATGTTTTGATCTTGCTGTCAAAACCCTTGGAAAAATTACACCTTATTGAATGAAGTATAACCAGATTTTTAACAATGTGGTAATGTTTGCTTGTCTTTTGCCTCCAGGTCAGAAGTTATTCCTTCCTTGTTTATGGCTTACATGAATATTGAACAACCATTAGATTGCCAACAAAAGTGGATTATATGTATCTCCCTTCATCTCATTTTAAATCAAAAACTGGAAAGCTGGCAATTCAATCAGGCAAGAAAGTGAAGGCTCTCTGAAAGGTCCAATCCACCAGTTAGCATTCTAATCCTGTAGAAAATGTGCTAATAAAACTTACAACTCAATATTCAAATGCTCTTGTCTTCAGGCAAATATAAGACAAATAACTGCTTCCTAAATTCTTATGGAGTGAATTGCTTTCAGAACATTAAACCTTCCACTTCTGCAGCCACTAAAATTCTAAAAGTTGGAAATTCACTGTGTTAAGTAGAGAAAGAGAACTACTCCATCAAAACATTCTTTTCATCTTTCTCTGATATACAGCCAATGCTCAGGCAATCATTGAACAGTGCACTACAAACTTCCTGCTTACTGCATATGGATCTTATGACAGTTCCTGATGTGACACAGATTTTGCAGCAAAAATTACCACAAATCTTTCAGCATTTTCATCATCACTTCTCTGATACAGGCAGTAACTTGTGAGACTGCACATGCATTATTAAATATGGGAATTCAGAAATGCTATCAGATATTTTACACTTCTCGACAGGGAGCAATTTTCTAATGCCCACAAGTAACCATCCAGCAGAAGTCACAGAGCTGACAAGAATTTGTCCATTTATGTTTTGATCTTGCTGTCAAAACCCTTGGAAAAATTACACCTTTTTGAATGAAGTATAACCAGATTTTTAACAATGTACCAAATTCATAATTATTAATGATCAAACTCACCGGTCCTGAAAAAAAAGTTCTATTTGTAGAATGAGAGGGGGAAACCACATCATACAGATTGCAAGATCTTTAGAAGAATTGTTCTTTGAGGTTCGAGATGATCATGGTTTCATCTATGACTGTGAAATTCGGGCCATGATAAAATCGCAGAACTGTTATGGTGTAGAAAGAGGCCATCAAGCCCATCATGTTTGCATAGCTCTCTGAACATTTTGGATTTATGCCAATCTCTTGGCTTTTTCACATAACTTTGCACATTGTTTTCTTGGAATAATAATTTAACACCCTCTTGAATGCCTCAATCGAACCTGCCTCAACCATACTTCCAGGCAAAGTATACCATATCCTAAACATTCACTATGTATGAAAAAAAAATCTTTCTCGCCTTGCATTTGCTTCTTATTTCAAAATTATTTAAAGGACAAAACCTTTGGTTCCTGATCCTTTAACAAATAGGAACAGTTTCTAGCTATGTATTCTGCCAGGCCCCTCATAAGTTTGGAGACTTCCATCAAATCTTCCTTCAACTTTTTCCCTCTGTGAGGAACACAGTCCCAAATTCTCCAATCTATCTTCAAAATTAAAGCTTTCTCATCCCTAGAACCATTCTTGTAAACCTCTTCTGCATGCTCTCCAATACTTTTACATTCTAAACCATGTTGCCCAGAAGACTACACAATACTCTGGCTGAGGACTAATCAGTGTCCTAAAAAAAGTTCATCATATCCACTTTCCCCTCTTGTATTCTGTGCCCTTTTTTATTGAAAGTTAGAATGCTATATGCTGTAACAGCTTGAATAACTCATACCTATGCACCCAGCTCTCTCTGCTTCTGCATATTCTAAAGAGTAGAATACTTTATTTTGTAATGTACCTCCATATTCTTTGTACTGAAGTTTGAATATGATGCCCACAATGTGAAGAGGTTTCAGCACCAGCAAGCATTTTTTTGCTTGTGAGACCAGTGAGGAGAGATTGAATCAATTAGCATTATATTCAATGGAATTCAGAAGAATGAAAGAGGGTCTCCGTCTAACAATACTGGGTAAATCATTTTAAGATGAGATTAGGAGATAGTTCTTCACCCAGAGAGTGATGAGTCTGTGGAATTCAGACAGTTATACAATTCCTACAAAGTGGAAGCAGGCCATTAAGCCCATCGAGTCCACATTGACCCTCCGAGGAGCATCCCACCCAGACCCACCCCCTGCCTTATTGCTATAACCCTGCATTTCCCATGGCTAATCCAACTAGCCTGCACATCCCTGCACACTATGGGCAATTTAGCATGGCCAATCCACCTGACCCGCACGTTTGGACTGTAGGAGGAAACCAGAGCACCCGGAGGAAACCCATGCAGACACGGGGAGAATGTGCAAACTCCACATAGTCAGCTGCCTGAAGGTGGAATGAAACCCAGGTTCCTGGTGCTGTGAGGCAGCAGTGCTAACCACTGAGCCACTGTGCTGCCCCTCAGAAGCACAGAAAGCTGTCAGGGCCAAAACATTGTATGATTTCAAGAAGCTGTTGGATATAGCACTTGGGGCTAATGGGTTCAAAGGATAGGTGGGTATGGGGTTGGGCGAAGCAGTTGAGGGCAGAGGGGAAGCAGGAACAGACTTCTGAGTTGGATGATCAGCCATGATCATAATGGATAGTGAAGCAGGTTCAAAGGGGCAGATGACTTATTTGTGCTCCTATTTTCTTTGTTTCTATAAATACCACAAGCATGGTTCCATTGAGATGTGGTACATACTCAGAGGCAAGCAATGTAAACTTATCTGAGAAAAGCCATCGTGATACACGGAGGGAAAATCTCCCCAAAAGTGACACTTAGCTGATTGTTGGAAAAATTCATCCCTATCTGCCATTTGTTTCCGTGTTAGGTGAAATTTATAATCACCAAAATAAGGGTTTTAACAAAATAAAAATCCAAAATTATGTGTATCGAATAACTTGAAAACATTTATGTCTTTTTCTATTAACATGTTCATAATTTCTTGAGATGCCAGCCCATACTGATCGCATTCATTTAATTATACAAGTTGCCATGGTAAGATTTGAACTCATAACCCAGGATTGTGAGTCCAGCACGTACCCACTGGCTACTTGACTAATAATAGATCGAAATATTTTATTTCCATGGTTTTCACTTTTACACACACAAGATAGAAGGAAGAAAGACAGAGAAAGTGAAAGCCAGGGCACACAGAGAAAAGCTGACAGTTTATTTCCTTATTCTCATATGATTTCTCTTTGAAGTTGAATTTTGAAAACAAACAAAGCTCTTGAGAGATGGAAGGGAATGCAGAAGAGAGCTATGAAAGGAGATGTAGTTATGGGGCAATTAAGTGAATGACGATATGCACTGACTTATTGTAGAAAATGTCATAGGAGATTAACAAGTGATATATTTAATACCTTACTTTCTCTGTGTATATCAACATTTTCCTTTATAATTTTAAGGATAGGAATTAATAATGAAGACTGCTGTAAACTTGCTCCCCAAATACTAGGTGTACATCAGTATTTGACTATTACATTGCATGGTTACTGTACTAAAATACTTGGCTTTTAATTGCTCCATTAAGCATAATTGAACAATAAAAATGTCATTTCAAAAATGCCAAAATGACTAAACAGTCAGTGGAAATATTTTTACTCCATTTTAAGTATTGCTTCAGTGGTCACAGTTTTATGATACATATTTTATACGATAGAGAGGACGTGTGAGAATTTTCTGTAACATTTCAGGCGTATTCCCTTAAAAGGGACATCTCAATCCTATTGTTCTGGTCGTACTGTGGATTATACTGAGCTAGTGATGATTTACTGAGATAATTAATGCAGAGTTTCTGCAGGACTGTTATTAATTGGGATGACATAGCATAGCAGATTTTGTCATCCTCTTATCTAAATGCCAGCTACATATGGTGCTTATGTTTCGCATTCTATCTACTCACAGCATTTTTGTTTTGCTAAGGATTTCAATAATACTCAGATTTCAGATGTGATAGCTACATTGAATTATTTAAATACACGGCTGATCATTAATCATGCATGTCGGTCAATCTTCCATTGAGTTTATCTCTTTATTAGCTCAACCAACCTTTGGAAAAGTTAGAAAGAACATCAGAATTAATGAGACAGAAAATCAATATCACAAGGATCAGAAGCCATGGCTGTTTGGTAAAATTTGCTGCAAGGCTTGATTCTGTTCTAAATAAAATTATAGCATTGCAATAATACACTATTTTTCCCCTGTAGAGGATAGCATGCTTCTTAGAAAGTGCACTATTACAAAACAAAATTACAAATGAAAAGATAACACAAGTAGTTGGTTTTAATATCACCCATTTGTTTTTTTTCCGGGGTGATGTGAAAGCCTTCACAAGCTTCTTGGGAGCTTATTTTTTAAGAACAAACATAAAATTATTGAAATAGGTTGGTATGTTTTCAACATATTTCTGCAAAGTCTTTGTAAGAAATTTGGATTGTACATTTCAACTCCAGTCCCTGAGCTGAAATTGCACTGACCAGCCGATTTGGGAATAAAATTTATGAGTTGATACACATTGAAGTTAAATAGCAAAATCGTGGCAAACAGTGGTTTATTCTGGAATAAAGTACTTGGAAATCTAGGTGCAATAGCTGATGAAACATTCAATAATAGAAAGGGCACACTTATTGTCAATGGCATCTGAGGGTGGAGCACAGACGAAGTAGATGCTTGATCGTGAACTGAAGTCAGAGAAGCAAAAGAAGGAAAACCAAAAGAACTGCGGATGCTGAAAATCAGGAACAGAAA
Source organism: Rhincodon typus (assembly GCF_021869965.1). Classification (NCBI taxonomy): domain Eukaryota; kingdom Metazoa; phylum Chordata; class Chondrichthyes; order Orectolobiformes; family Rhincodontidae; genus Rhincodon; species Rhincodon typus. The sequence goes on from NC_063358.1 coordinate 31,025,156, forward strand.
CAGAAGTTGCTGGAAAAACTGAGCAGGTCTGGCAGCATCTGTGAAGAGAAAATCAGTTTTAATGTTTTGGATCCAGTTTTGGCTCCTGTTCTGAGGAAAGGTCTCCGGACCCGAAATGTTAAGTCTGATTTTCTCTTCACAGATGCTGCCAGACCTGCTCAGCTTTTCCAGCAACTTCTATTTTTGAAGCAATAGAAGGAATGGTGTAGGTGGACACTGCCTGAAGTATGAGAAATTGGGTGGGGGAGGGCAGGGTGGAACCTTCTTGGTTCAAAGTCATCGCCCTTCAAAGGTGGGCAGCAACATAGTGCCTGGAGAGGACCTCTTCTTTTTGGAACTCTCACAACATGGCAGAAGATCCAGGTTTGAGACCCACTGATCACAGAAGTGTGCCATAATATTTCTGAACAGGTTAACTAAAATAACTTCTGGAGCTTTGTGATATATTGGTTGTGACCCTACCTCTAGGTCAGAAGGTCTGGGTTCAAGTTCCACCTGTCCCAGATATGCGTCGAACTATATCAGAAGATGTTGATTAAAATAATAATTGAGAAGGACTTTGCATCGGTCCCTCCATAGTATGATCATTCTCTTTTACTAATAGCCAAGGCCAGTGAGTTAAGGGCTCTTGTGGTGCAGTAGTAATATCTCTGCCTCTGGGTCAGAAGTTCAAGTCCCATTTGACCTGGAAATGTGTCAAAATATGTCCAAACAGGTTGATAAAAGTAACTAAAATCACAGCCAGGTGATTGATCCCAACTCAGTCAGGATTTCACTCAATGTCAACTTTTGAATCCTAATACAAAGACATAGTCTTGCCCTTTTTTTCAAGTGCCCACCAGCATTACAATGCTGGACAACCATTAAGGATAACTGACTAGACAGTTTGCCCCTCCAGGAAACATAAGGCACAGAGACACTGAAAGATTGGCTATAATTACAAATAGGTTTCACCGCAAATCAAAATTAGAATGAGAATGACCTTGACCAAAAGCACCAAAATATGCTCAGAGATATTGGCAGCACATTTCCCACAGGGGTCAAAGATCTTTCCCATTGACATTGCTATTCCCAATAAGCCTGTTGTGCTGCTGACAAATTCACCCCCCTGCACCACCTCCTCCCCCCATGACCCCTCCTCCTTGCACCTACCCAGTCTGTGACTGAGACCAGGAATGTACTGTGATAATTTCAATTGTGCAATTGCACCTCCATCACTCAGGGGAGCAACCACTTTCACAATGATATTATTTATTACATTTATGAGAGATGCACTCTTCTTCTAAATGAAATTTTAGACCATATTTCATTCCTTTATCAGAAAAATGTCAAAAAAGGCACACGGCAGAATTTCGTAACAATGCTAGAGCATAAATGCATGGAATAAGCTCCCATTATACACAGACCTCCTCCACCCAATATTGTCTCCACTAAAGTCAATAGAATGGTGAATTGGGCAGGGAGTAGAATGAGCAACAGATTCACCACCATATGTTTAACACCTTAGCTGAAACCAAGAGTTTTGTCTCTTATTTTGAAATGTTCAAAATAATTTGGTGGATGGATATGACCAATTTTATATGCCTTGGTTTTGCTAGTGAAATTAAGTGAAAACAACTCCACTATGACATTTCCACATTATGGAGTGGCTATGTTGATGTTCTGCACTTGTTTGGGCTGTAACAGTACTTCCAAAATCTGGCCTTCATCCAGCTGTCTCAACTCAACTTCCAAAATCAACTTGAAAACTTATTTTTCTTTAGGCTTTACTCAGCTGGACACAATTCTGCATGACGTTGTTCATTGCTTTTGATTGGCGCTCAACAAAATCTTTGCAGTTAAAAATCTTTCAGATTTCTTCTCCAGCTGTGGACAAAATATTTCCTGGTGTTAGCACATGAAGCACCTAAGGTCCACACCCGACAGGGCCCCAGATCTTGAAATCTGGAATGAGTTCATTCCATAACTTACACACCATGCTCTTCTCTAAGTAGGGTTTAAGATGGAAAGAGTCAAAAAAACAGCACAAGCAGATATAAATAATTTATTAGACTTGTGCCTCTGTCTACATTTTTTTTCCAAGAGATTTTTGTTTCCTTTATTCATTTCCAGGATGAGGGTACCGCTAGTTGGCCAGCATTTATTGCCCATCCTTAATTGCCCAAAGGGCAGTTATGAGTCAACCACATTGCTGTGGGCCTGGAGTCACTTGCAGTCCAGACCAGGTAAGGATGGCAGTTTCCTTCCCTAAAAGATGTTAGTAAATCAGATAGGCTTTTCCAACAATCGACAATAGATTTACGGACATCATTTGAGTCTGTAATTCCAGATATTTTTATTGAATTCAGATTCCACCATCTGCCATGGCAGGGTTCAAATCCAGGTCCACAGACTGTTATCTGGGTCTCTGGATTAACAGTGCAGCGATAACACCACTAGGTAATCACCTTTCCTGTTAATGCATAGAAGAAAATATGTTCGCAAGTACTGAAGCTTAAATTGATCGCAAACTTTCAAGTGTATCAAATGGCTGATGGAAGGAGATTCAAGCTGCTTCAGCATAATGACAGGCTCTCACAATCATGAATACATAGCTGGAACAACAACTTCAGATTCTCCTCCCAATTCAAAATCTCAGTATGCAACAAGAAAGTTCTCACATGATCTTGTGCTCGTGGGAATAAACTTTAAAAGCATGCACAGGAAATTCATCCAAAGACAAAGAGAAAACATGACAGGTCTGAACAACCAAATGCTCACTTAGGTTGCACAGGATCCATACTGCCACTCCATTGGCAGATCACAATATGCATTTCATCACAACCTAGATGTGGACAAATATGATAATTCACTGCTAAAATATAGCAAGACAAACAATATTTTCATTCACACATTTCCATTATAAAAATAAAATCAGATATAACCTATAGATCAATGACAGCGAGCACAACAGACAGACTAAATGTACAGTTTCATCCTCCATGTTAACCTTTCCATCTATTCCCAACACAGGGCTACATATTTTGGACTTTTGTGAACTTCTTAATTTCGATCTTTTAGAGGTGGAATTCTTTAATGCACATCATTCACCATAATATATTTGAAACAAAATTTGCTGTGTAAATCAATTAAATAAATCACATTGTACTTTCAATTAAATCACTGGGACATTAAATTAACAGTAAAGGAATGGCTATTTCTTTTAAAAAAAAATACACATGCAGTTGTGTTCATCATGTTGGGACAGATGCAAGAAGCTAAATTTCAAAAGCAACAACAATTTATATTATATGAGAAAAGGGTGCTGACTGGTTGGCAAGTTGACTTTGATTGTTCGAGATGTCTTCATGAATTGAAAATGTTGCTCCTCATTTCTTTAATTCAAAAGAGTATAATGCCTGTATATGTTTCTTTTTCCTGCAGAAGACAGGTCCTTGTATATGAAAATATGTAGCTTCCAACAAACAGGAATGAACCACATTGTGAATCTGCGGTATCATTTTTAGTACACTCAGGAATGATCATCAGCACTATCTAAAAAGTTGTCTCCGGTAGGCTTCCACAGTGTACAATATCAGGTCCCTCATTTGACAGGTGGGAGCACGGTTATGAAGTTTGCAGATAATGGAAAAAAAAGTTTGTGCTGTTTTTAGTTATGAAGAAAAGTGTAGGTTGCTGGAAGATAATCAATTGGCTGCTCAGGTAGGCAGCAAATGGCAATGAGAATTCAGTCCAGTGAAGTGTAAGGTAATGCAATATAAAAGAAACAAGGCATGGGAATATGGAAAATAAATGATGCTTCTTAAAAATGTAGAGGAACAAATGGACTTTGGAGTAGAAATCCACAGAAATCTGAAGGTAACCGATCAGGGAGAAAGGGTACTCAAGAAGGCATACAAGATACTTTCCTGTTTTGTTAAAACTTGGAATATAAGAGCAGTAATATTGTGCTACAATTGGATAAAAATATGTTGACTGCATCTTAATTTATTCGAATTTTTAAAGAAAGTTTTAACCAGCGTGGTTGGAGGGAAACCAGTATATGTGTTGAATTTTGACTTCAAGAAGGCATTCAGCAAGGTACTTCATACAAGGTTCAGTCATAAGTGTTGGAGGTAATACATTGTCACAAATAGAGAACTGGCTCATGGGCATGAAACAGCAGGTGGGGATAAAGGGATTCTTTTTCAGGTTGGTGACTTATAACCAATAGGGTTCCACTGGGATCCGAGCTGGGGCCGCAACTGCTTACAATACATATTACAGGTAGTTTTCCTATAATGCAATACTTGTGTTCTTGCGTGACCTCGTGCTATAGAAAATTGCACTACTGAAAATCGCATTGTAAGGAAATCACTTTAGAAAATCGCTATACCTGTACAGCAGAAAGTTTGCATTATCCAAACAGCGTTCACTATTCATCAATCGCATTACAGCCAATTCGCTTTAATGAAACACGCGTTATAATGACTTAGAGGAAGGAAAGTGTGGCCAAATTTGCAGGCATAACGAAAATAGGTGGAACGGCAGGTTGTGAGAGGGGATAAAAGTAAGTAAAGAAAGATATTGAGAGGTTAAATTAGTGGGCAAAAATTTGGCAAATGGATTATATTGTGGAAAATAAGAAGTTGTTTCTTTTGGAAGGGAAAACTAAAGAACAGATTATTATTTAAATAAGGAGAAAGTGCAGAAAGCTGTAATGCAACGCTGGACTCAGGGTTACTTGTGCATTAAAACAAAGAAAGCTAGCACACAGGTGCAGCTGGTCATCAGGAATGTTGGCCCTGAGTTCAAGGGGTCAGAGCATAAAAGTAAAGAAGTTTTACTGCAACTGTACAAGGTGCTGGTACGACCACATCTGGAGTACTGTGAGCAGTTTTGGTCCCCTTATTTAAGGAAAGATATTATTTTATTGGAGGCAGTTCAAAGAAGGTTGACTAGAATGATCCCTGATAGAATGGGATTGTCTTGTGAGTAAAGGCTAAACATGACTGGACTTACCAGAGTTCAGAAGAATTGGAGGAGATCTCATTGAAAATTTCGGATTCTTAAGAGGCTTCACAGGATAAATGCTGAGAGGATGTTTTCCTTCATAGGAGAGTCCAGGACCAGATGGCATAGTCTCAGAATAAAGGGACAACAATTTAAGACTAGAGACAACAGGAAGGGTCTAGGCCCGAAATGTCAGCCTTTCTGCTCCTATGATGCTGCTTGGCCTGCTGTGTTCATCCAGCCCTGCACCTTGTTGTCTCGGATTCTCCAGCATCTGCAGTTCCTACTATTTCTGAAACAATTTAAGACTGAAATGAGGAGGAATTTCTTCTCTCAGAGGGTTGAGAGTCTCTGGAATTCCTTTCCACAGAGAGCCACGGGGGGCAGTGTCATTGTTTGTTTTTAAAGCTGAGGTAGATAGATTCTTGATCAGTAGCGGAATCAAGGGTTATGAGGAAAGGGCAGGAAACTGAATATGAGGAATATCAGATAAGCCATGATCCTATTGAATGGCAGAGCTGTTTTAAGGGGCCAAATGGCCTACTCCTGTTCCTATTTCTTATAGTCTCAAGGTCTAAGTGTTGTGGGCAGTTCTATTCACTGCATTATAGGAAGGATTTGTTCAGATGACAAAGGGTGCAAAAGAGACTTACAAGTGCTTCCAGGAATGAAAGAGGAGGAGAACGGGGAAGTGACGGCCTCATGGTATTATTGCTAATCAATTATTACAGCAACTCAAGTCATATTCTGGGGACCTGGGTTCAAATTCCATATGGCAGATAGTGGAAATAAGAATCTAATAATGACCGTGAAATTATTATTGGAAAAAAATCCATTCACCAACGGCATTTAGGGAAGGAAACTGCAATCCTTACCTGTTCTGGTCTTTGTGTGGCTCTAGACCCACAGAAATGTGGTTGACTCTTAGTTGATCTGTGGGCATTTAGGGGTTGGCAATAAATGCTGTCCCAGCCAGCAATATCTACATCCCACAAATGAAGAAAAAAAGGAGAATTTTAGTTATGAGGAAAGATTGCATAGGTTTGGTTTGTATTGTTTGGAATAGAGAAAATTTAGCAGAGATTTAATTAGGGTGTATAGAATTATGAATGGTCTTAATAGCACAGATATGAAGAATACATTTCTATTATCCAGGGTGAGGGATCAAATCAGTGGATTCCGGTATTTGTTTGGGTGTTTGATTGGTGTCATGTCAGGATGGGTATGTCTCAGGTGAAAGGAGGTACTAAAGGGAATTGAATGACTTTATTGTCATGTGTATTTTACAGTGCAAAAACAATAAAACACAGTGAAAAGCTTTCATTAGTTAACACGATACAGCGCCATTTTGATCCTTTTAAGAACAAGACGAAAATGAAAAGATATAGTTTAAAGAGAAGTCTATCCATGTTTGAGTTCTGAACCGGCTAAGAACCACCATTGCCTCGATGGCGTCTACACTGGACCCAATTAATGTTGAAGTCGCCGATCCTCAGGGGCCATCATTTGCCGCTGGGCCAATTCACCTCTGCCACCACCTGCACTGGACCCATCAATGTCAGAGTCATGTTTCTCACTGTAGTCCACTTTGTTGACGCTCTTCCACCAGCGCTGGACCGAACCAATGATGAATTCGCCAATCCTCAGATGCCATCTTTCAACACTGGGTTTACCTCACCAATGTCACCTCCGCCGAATTCAGGGTCCCATGCTTGCCCTGGAAAAGTAAGGGCTTGCTCTCACTGCACTGGGCTTGCTCTTCCTGCACTGGGCTCACTCACCTATGCACTGAGCTTGCTCTCCCCATGCTTGGCCCTCTCTCCTCCGTGCTGGGCTGACTCTTCCTCGTTCTCCTCCCCCACGAGTCTGTGCCAGCATAACTTGGCACCACCGATGCCCCCAAACCCTTCATAGTAAGTGAGTAAAGTAAAAGATAAGTACAAGAGAAAAAAGGAAGAAAACAAGAAAGGAGCAAAAATGAAAAGAAATGGAAAAAAAAAGCAGACGGAGCAGGTGAGCCCCACGCTCAGGAGGCCTACTTGACCACCATCTTGAATCAATTTAGACGGATCAGGATGTTTACAGCTCTACCAAGTTTGGTGCAGAGTCATGGAAAGGATGTTGGGTCAGGGGACGGTGCCCATTCAGGAAGTTTGTCAGGAAGGTGTTGGTTTGGGGAGGTGGTTTTGGGTCACAGAGCTAGTTAGCGGGGTGATCAGTACTGAGACTGATAGTTTAATAGCTAACCAGGAGTCAGAGTAGGTTTTAATTATCTAATATTTGCTGGGTCAAGTCAATCAAAATCTTCAAGAGTGTCCAACTTTAACTCAAAGCTGGGGATTTCTTTTTGCAGAGTTCTAGAGGCTGGCTAATGGCCCTAAGGAAATGTAACTTCCCAGGCAATTCCCAGAGAGTCAGTGCATCGGGATGTCCAAATAGTCCCAATCAACTTACTACAGTTATCAGCCCATTGAAAAATCTGGGCGAATGACATCTAACATATAATGTTGTTGAATATTTATCTGTTCATGTTTCTGAAACATCTCTTGCTATATAATCCTTCAAACACCTCGCTTCTTGTAAAAATGCTTTAATTTACATTATGCAATGAAGTCAGACCAACATTCTCCTGATAGGGTTAATTCTTGAATCAGCTATATCAACATTACCTGTTTCAGCTAGTATTAGTTTTGTTCTAATATCCAGGTATACCACAACTGAAAATTATCATACATTATCTATTCCTGAAGCCTTATGTTAAAAGCAATAATAATCTTTCAGAGGCTATTTTAAAGCAAAGTTTCCTAATGCTCCCAATTGCTGAAGCTGAAAATATATAACTCTGAACACTGGCTAAATTATATATACAATCCCTAACTGTGTGCTATATTAGTGTATCACTACTGGAAAAATGGATGGTCTTAACTAATGTTGCGCCTCCTAAAAACTAAATAAATAACATGCTGATATTCACATTCCTGGTGTTAATTGAAATGTACCTTGTGAGGAGGGGAGAAGACAAAGGGATGCATTAAATTACCCATTGCCCATATCACATCTCCAGCAAGCTATTTACATTTCCCGATTTGCCAAGTCATTACAATGAAACAACAACTAAAGAAACAATGCAGTCATTTCCTTGCCCATGCAGGGAATAAGTTGGGAGAAAAGCATAAAGGATTTTTTTTCAAAATTAAAGAACACAAAAAAATTCAAGAGCTATCGGAAGCAAAAGAATAGGAGTGATAGGATGCTTGTGAGATAGGGATGGGCAGTAGTGGTTTGGTAAAAAGTTCATTCAAGGTAAATATTTGTGAGTAAGGATAGGTGCTGAAATATAGCACTGGGGAATACATCTGAAATGGGGCAAGGTTTTGCAGGGAGTTTGCATGCAGATATGACGGTAGACTACATGGTCTGCAGCCCATGGCAGAGACACCAGCTGAGTGGCCTGAGGGTGCATGGTTTTCCTCAACATGGGAAATATGTGCAACCAGGGCAATTCCTGACCTGTCAGTTATGCCAGTGCTTAGCGACTGTTGAGGATTTGTCAACTGTGATGCTTGCCACTTATTACATATACAAGTCACTATATTGGTTAGTCAACAGCATTTATTGTATATCACAAAGGGAGCACCGCTTGAAAGATTGGAGACCGATGGGTTGACCAGAGCATTGAGCAGGTCACTGAAGTTCATTTTTGGCACTTTGCAATTTATTGTTAACTATAAATGACGAACCATGATCCAGACATGTAAGCTTCCATTCTTTTATGATGAAACTGGAAAAGTGCCATGAAGTGAGGATGAGAAGCAATGGTCTTTAATGGGGACAGTGAGATCACTGGACAGATATGCACCATGCATCACAGTGCAAATGGATCTATTCAGGATTGAGTTTTCAGTGCTACCTTTGTTGCAAGTAAGTCAAAAAGAGTTCAAGAGCATCCAGTCCCCTTGAATGTCACATTTTCAAATGAAAGGGGTGTAGACCAGATGTACCCTGACATTCTTGCCATCCTAATAGGAATTTTGATTCTTAAGCCAGCATTTGGTCAGCTACTTGTTGTACTTATAGATAATAATGCAAATCCAATTAAAAGTTTCAAGGATTCTATTATGAACAAGCCTTGAAATCTAGTGCTAACCCCTAATTATTTGGTCTTACATTTAATTATAGGTGAGGTTATCATTTAATTAAAATTATAAAGCTGTACCAAAGTGATGAATATAAAAAGCTGCTCTCTCTATAAACACTGCTTTGAAGTGTTAACTAATATTATGTGAAAATAGCCATCAATTCATCATAATTATATTAAAGATATTTATATAGTTACAAAACAGGGCAGGAGATTATTATGTGATTATACAGCATTACGATTCAATGACCATGTTACAAGTGTAGCACTTTTCACTGGTAACTGGAAAAGAACATGAATTAAAAAGGAGTTTATCTGAAATGACACATCATGAAATGAACTCAGTGCCTGACTAGCCTAATGAAAATCTCAAATAGAAACAGAATAAAGAAAGTGAAAATGATATAAAATGACAGGACTTCCAACCAATTAGCATCTGGTAGCCTTCAAGGAGTTTATCACAATTTAAATGCTTGCACAGATCAATTTATCACCCAGCAAAGAGCTATCAAGCGATGCAGGGAAATTCTCTACCGCTGGCCAAATGTCATTCACTTCCAATGCTAATTTAAAATTATGACTAACTTTGTCAACCTTTGGTATCAGTCCTTCCTCCTTTCAGGTTCATAGCCCTCCATTCAAACTTTCCTCAGCTAAAAAGGTGATTGATTTTGTGCCTAAACACTTCAGTCATCATCACTGTCAAGCAATGTGGGAGCACTCAGTTTCAACTCATTTGGCTGATTTTTGTCAATTGGGATATGATTCCAATGTAATCCCAATTTCATTTTCATAACCCAGAAGTGGCCATGTTGGCATATTGATTGTCATCTACTTGGATACAGTCAATTATGAGGCTACCTTTGGGAGCCCTGTCCAATTTAGGGTCAAGGTCAGAACTCACGTCATCTGATGAAGGAGCACCACTCCAAAAGCTTGTGATTTCAAATAAACCTGTTGGACTATAACCTGATATCTGATCTTGACAACCCTAGTCCAACACCAGCACCTCCACATCACAATTTAGGGTCATTAAAGCTGGAGTGCCAATCAGATGGCTCCCAATGATATCCACTAGGACAGGTGGCTGTTAGTGATTGCATATTACCAGCAATGCACTCTCTGGCACCTTCTGCAAATGCCAGGATGTGTTTTGGTGGCAACAGCAGCCTTTCACCTTGGTAGTGTTTTATTGAGGCATGGAGTCTCTGTCTACAATGGCCCGGCAGCTGTGCGGCAGGGGGCTGACTCTAAGGAGTTGGTAGGTACTGCACACGGTGGAGAGCTGCTCTGATAGTGGGCGGAACTTCTCCCATTCAGAACATTGCCTCTAAATGGGCCCTCGTGTAATGTGATTGATTGCCTGGCCCGAAAGCTTCTCCAAAGGAAGAGAGATAACAAGGTGTAGAGCTGGATGAACACAGCAGGCCAAGCAGCATCAGAGGAGCAGGAAAGCTGACGTTTCGGGTCT
>NC_063358.1:31036156-31051331 GCF_021869965.1 Rhincodon typus
AGACCCGAAACGTCAGCTTTCCTGCTCCTCTGATGCTGCTTGGCCTGCTGTGTTCATCCAGCTCTGCACCTTGTTATCTCAGATTCTCCAGCATCTGCAATTCCTACTATCTCCAAAGGAAGAAATGTATCAGGGAGCCACCCTTAGAGTGTGCTTTCTTCCCTCTGACTATTTTCTCAACCCTAGTCTCCCTGCGCCAGATACAATCAGCCTGTTCTTTTTTTTAACCACTATGCTTGTGAGAAAATAACTTTCTGCAGCCTCCAAAAACCCAAAGATCAGGAACTCAGCAAATAGAAACAAATCATACACGGCCTAGTACAGAAGCCAATCTGTGACTACAACTATCAAAGGTAAAAATCCTTAGTTCTTAAAAAGTTAGAATTGCAATAAAAAGCTTTGTAAAATCACAACACCAATCTCTGCACAGATAAGTGAATGGTACTTTGTAATAAAATAATATTGGCAAAGCTATCTCATTTTGAAATGAAGCTCTGGAATCGAATCACATTTGTCACCTTTTGTGTCTGCACTATTGTAAATATTTCTCAGTGTATGTAATTTGCTTCAAAGTGTGTAGAGGTTTAACATTGAAACCCTAGGTCCAAATGCTAAAAGGTGAGCAATGAATCAATATCTATTTTCAAAGTTATCATTAGCATGAGCATCCGCTCAAAAAACAACAAGAAGGTGAAAGAAGCTAATCCTGTGGGAAAGACAAAGTTAATAAGGAATGACTGGATAAAACACTACAACATAAAAAAATGTGAGCTAGCACTAGGCTAATACTGCTGAAAATCAGGTCAGCAGCAAGGTGGAAATGGTTCAATGAAAAGACAGAAAGGGTTTTCTGAGAGTAAGCAAAGTATTTTAGTGGAAGACCAAAACCAATTGAATACAAATTGGCATAAGGTGAGTATTTTAGAATCAAAGTTCATTAATTGTACTGCATGACTCCTTTGCAATCCAATGCAATTTATTCTTATACTTTTACAGGATTTGGGTGACACTGGCAGGGTCAACATTTATTTCTCATCCCTAATTGCCCTTGAGGTGATGTTGGTGAACTGCCTTCTTGAATAGCAGCAGTCCATCTAGTGCAGGCAGACCTACAATGCTGTTAAGAAAGACATTACAGGATTTTGATCCAGCAACAGTGAAAGAGCTGCAATATAGCTCCAAGTCAGGATGGTATGTGGCTTTGAGGACAATTTATAGTGTTCCCATCATTAAGTGAGGGAAGACACAGGACACAGAAAATAAACGTAATGGAACCTCTGAAGCAACCAGCGAATAATTAAGTTTAACATGATTCAAAATTCAATTATCCAAAGATCAGACTCCAGATTTATAATATTGAAAGACTCCTGCAATACAAAAGCAAATACATTTTTAAAATATGTATTTCATTACTTGTAAATCACTTTGAGAAGTAGGTTGTTTGTAAAAAGCAGCAAAATGCAAGTTTTTTTTTAAATCAGAGAGAGTAATCGCATATTTCAATAGAGATAATTAAACATATATAGAAAAAGAATGTTGAGCATGGAGAAAATTTCCTAAAGGCAGACAGCCATGCAGACTCAGAGATGAGTCCACAAAGTTTACAGAGAATAAAAGGGGAAGATTTCACTGAGCTGAATACAGAAATTCCTGAAATACATCATAAGGTTAAACAAAAGAAATCAGAAACCTAGAGAAAACAAAAGTAAAATACGCAAGTAAAATGAAATTTATTCTTTAAATCGCAAAGTGGCTGTTTATAATGGCAATAATCCATTATAAGGTACAAGCAGATCTGAAAGTGAGGATGATCATAAAGAGTGAAGACGATTTTTTTTTGATATATTCACAAGGGAAAGTAAAAAGAACAAACTACGCTCAATAAAGGGCACCAAAAACAAAATCAGATTTTGATACAAAAGCAAGACAAAAGTAACCGGCCAATGTAACGTGCAGATTTGAAAAGGGGAACAAAACAGACTCAAACATATGCAGGCCTAATTACTTCAATTGTGTGTGGGATAATTAACTTGATTACCTGGAAACTTGTGAAACATACAAAAACACAAGTGCTTGAATCTCTTTTGATGTAATTAAATGTCCCAAGGTATTTTACGCTGGCATCATAAAACAAGATATGACATCCAGCCACATGAAAAGATCTTATTTTTGGTCAATGACCAGAGGTTGTCAAAAATGTACGTAAGTTTAAAGGAACAAAGAAGACAGCCTATGATAGAGAGGCAAGGAGGTTGTGGGGGGATATTCCAGTGTTTAGGGCCAAGGTAGCTCAAAAGCATAACCCACACCGTAGGACTGTTAACATCAAGAAGACTCAAGATGCCAAATTACAGGAGCTCAGACATTTTGAGGCTTGTGGAAGTGGAAGAGATCACACAACTAGGACAGTGTGAGATTAAGGAGGAACCTGATGCAAAGAATAAGGCTTTTGAAACTAGGCATTGATCACAGAAGCCAACATAGGTCCTAAAGCATTGGAGGAAAGCATGATTGGGACTTGATATAAGCTAGAACACAAACAGCAGTATTTTGCATGACATCAGATTTATGGAGGTTAGAATGTGGTAGATCACATTGGAAATGCTGAGTCAAATCATAGAAAAGGCTGAGGTGACTGCTTCGTGGTGAGCCCTAACTTCATTTACAAATTTGCTGATGACACCACTGTAGTGGGTCAGATTTCAAACAATGACGAGACAGAGTATAGGAAAGAGATAGAGAGTTTAGTGGCATGGTGTAAAGAAAACGGTCTCTCCCTCAACATCAGCAAAACAACGAATTGGTCATTGACTTCAGGAAGTGGAGTGGAGGGCATGCTACTGTCTGTATCAATAGTACTGAGACGGAGGTGGTCGAGACCTTCAAGTTGCTAGGAGTAAATATCACCAACAATCTGTCCTGGTCCATCCACATCAATGCTACAGTCAAGAAATCACACCATTGTCTCTACTTCCTCAGAAGGCTGAGGAAATTCAGCATGTCCTCAATGACTCTCAGCAATTTTTACAGATGCACCGTGGAAATAATCAGATCTGGATGTATTACAGCTTAGCATGGCAACTGTTCTGGCCAAGACCACAAGAAACTACAGAGAATTGTGAACACAGCCCAGTTCATCACGCAAATCAGCCTTTCATCCATTGATCCGTCTATACTTAGTGTTGCCTTGGGAAAGCAGCCAATATAATCAAAGACCCCTCCCACCCTGGTTATATTGTTTACCACCCTTTTTCATTGTCAGAAGATACAAAAGTTTGAAAACATGTACCAACACATTCAAGAACAGCTTCTTCTACATTGTTATCAGACTTCTAAATGGGCCTCTCATATATTAAAGTTAATTTTTCTCTGTACCTTCTCTATAGCCGTATCATTATAATCTGCATTTGGTTCTTTTACCCTGATGTACTTATGTAAGGTGAGATTTGTCTGGATGCAATGCAATACTTTTCACTGTCTCTTGGTAAAAAATCAAATTAAAGCAAATCAAATCAGCAGCAGATGGAGTGAGGACGGGAACACTTTTCTGTGTTGTGTAGTCTTAGTGATGTTACAGGTGTGCAGTTAGGAGCTCACTATAAGTTAAACTATAAAACCAAGGATGAAAACAGTCTAGTTCTAACTCATACATTCACGAGGGAAAGGAAGAGAATCAGAGTCAGTGGATAGGGAGTGGAAATGTTGGCAGGAACTGAAGACAATGGTTTTTGTCTTCCCGATATTTAAATGGGCAAATACAAACAAAACCGAGTAAAGTGCAGTCAACACAACCTTAGATGTAGAAAATCTTTATACCAGCAGTCGAGATTACTTTGGAGAAGTGACAGGATACTCACAATTCAAAACAATACGACCCTTTATTTAAATTTCCAAATTGTACTTGCTACATTTGTTCATAAATAACTATTATTAATGCTAAAAGTGGTGACAATGCAGAGTAGTACTCAACAATATGTAAGAAACTGGTTGAAAGGTAGAAACAATACTTAATTGCTTGCTTTTGCATTGTGCTCAAGAATGATGTAACCCATTTTGTTTTTTGTTTGGTTAAGATCAAAGTGAATGAATGGATATACATGCATTTCCATTAAGTAAAAATGCTGGGTTAAATTTCATGAGCAAGGCAGAGAGCTCAAGGAAGGACATTTCCAGACTTGCCTTGATATAATTGGACCCATCACATGCAATCTTTAGACAACAAGGTGCAGGGCTGGATGAACACAGCAGGCCAAGCAGCATCATAGGAGCAGTTTCAACTTTAAAAGACATTTAGATAAGTACATGAATAAGAAATGTTTGGAGGGACATGGGCCAAGTGTAGGCAGGTGGGAATAGTTTAATTTGGGATTACAGTCAGCATGGACCAAAGGGTCTGTTTCTGTGCTGTATGACTATAACTATAAATATTAGATACACAAATGCAATTGGATTCCATGTCATTCACTACTGTAGTACAATCTGTACACTAACCTAAAAATGGACTATACCACAGCACTTGATGTAATTGGAGAAATATATTCATTTGTTTTGAAGATGTGAATGTTTCAAACTTCTGGGAACCATAAGATAAAACTCCACTCTTGGTCTCTATTGCCAAAAAGAATCTGTTTCTGAACATTCCATAATAATCCAACTGTGTTATAAATGTGGTCCTTGGGAGCTAGCCAAAAGTGCGCTGTGACAAGGCACACAGTACAAATAAGAGTCCATTTGTTTTAATGACCCAACTGTGAAAACTCTTCAGTGGTCTTAATGAGGCTTTGTTTCTAAACCCATTGAAAAACAATGTCGCTAAAGAGAAAAAAAAACATTGACACAGTGTTTGCAAAATAATTCAGAGATTTTCAGCCTTTTTTAAACAATAATTATTCTTTAAGTTACTTCAGTAACTTAATGTGTCAAATATCTACAATCTAGCTGATAAAATACTTTTGAGGACTACAAATGCTGTATGGGAAGAAAAACTAAGCCATGAATTCTATTTTTCAAGAAAAGGTAAAATAAGTGGTTCTTAGTTTCACTCAGGACTGGTTCCATCAGAAAGAATGGCTCATTCTGGTGGTTTTTCAACAACATAAAGTCTTATAGTTTTCATTTTGCTGACCTTAGGTATTATGCTCCTTGTGACAAATTAAGAACATGTCATTTTCATAAACTGGAAGGTAATCACTGATGCGAAATCAACAAATGCGGGAGATCACAACAGCATCCATGGAGAGACAACAAGCTCACGTTTTGAGTCTAGATGATTCTTCTATAGAACCCCGAAAGTGTGGAAACATGCCACTGAGCCCAACGGATCCACACCGACCCTCCAAAGAGCATGTCACCAAGACTCACCCCTCGACCTTATCCCTGCAACACTGCACTTCCCATGGCTAATCCACTTAACCTACACATCCCCAGATACCATGGGGCAATTTAGCATGGCCAATCCACCTAACCTGCACATCTTTGTACTGTGGGAGGAAACCGGACACCCAGAGGAAAGTCATGCAGACACGGGGAGAATGTGAAAACTCCACACAGTTACCTGAGGCTGAAATTGGACGCAGGTCCCTGGTTATCAGTGCTAACCACTGAGCCATTGTGCCAACACTTCATCAGGGGTGACATAAAGTGTGGAGGAGGCAGCATTTATGCAATAGTTGGGGGTTGTTGGAGTGCTGGGGGAGAAACGATTTTGCTCGTTCAGGTTAAGTAATTGGAATGTGAGAATGACAGAACAATGGTGTGTCTAATTGCCACACTTGAAAAGAACAGAGAGTTCCACTGGATCAGGGGGATGGGAGAGAGGAGACGATAGCAGAGAATTTAATAGGTAAAGTTTAAAGAAAGGGAAGGAATGGAAGTTTGAATGTGTTGAACTCAATACTAAGTCCAGAAGGTAGTACAACAATTGATGTGAGTTTGCCTCTGGCTGGGTATTTTACTTAATGCCACAATGCTTTTGCATCTCATAACATTAGAAATTTGGCATGAATATCATGGTATTGGAGGATCCAAAAGACATTTACTGTGGCTAATTATTATAGACAAACATTAAGAAGGCATATGAGACCTTTGCATTGTCAGGTCACATGCTATAATGCAGTGATGAATCTATGAATACGTCTCTTAAAGGTACATTGACATTCTGGCCAAGAGTCATAAAACAAAAACCCTGCAGTAAAAGCTATTAGTTTGCACTTGAATAGAATCTTTCCTTTTGTTCTTGTTCAATCACACATTTTATACTTGTGTTAAGTGATAATTTCATTCCTTCTTTAACCCAGTTCAATAATCAACATTCATTAGTAATATGGCATCTGGGGTGGATACAAATGCTAACTCAGATGCCAAGAATTAACTTTCCAATAATATGAATTCAAACGCTGAAAACGGCATGCATTTAAGGGATCAATTACAAATGCAACAGTATTTTGGCTCAGGATAGTCACCACTTTCTATTCTCATCATTCCTGTGTTCATTTCTGCTGGGAAATTATTATAGTATCACAATAACCTTGAGGTTTGTCTTTCCAGGTTCATTACATCTGATGCTCAATTAAGCTTGTGTTTCAAAGATGCTTTCCGTAACTTGCTAATGACTCTTTTTGCCATTAGAAAGCTAAATTGTTTTCCAGGGTAGTTTATTAAAACATTGACTAATTGAGATGCTAGTTCTCCAAATGTGTTTGCTAATTTTACAGTTTTCAATCATTCTTAAACAGTTTGTAAAATAACTTTTTTTTAAAAAATGTAATAGGTTTTGACTCTTATGTGCTGGTGCTTCAAAGAGGTTTTTGGAAATGGTTGGTCAAGAACATAAGTAAAATTGCAAATTTATTTGTTAATTCCTTTTCCAAAGTGCAGAAGCACCTGGAGTTGCTATCTCCCAAATGGGAATTTCTTTCTCAATTGATATTCTGTGACAATTCTATGGCTTTAAGAGGTGTATTTTGTCCATTTTTTTTATGAAGAAAGATTGAGACAGAGATGAAACTCAACCTACTCAAATCCACTGAAGTGAACAGTTTGTAAAGCATTGAGTTTTTTTTTCTTAAAGTTGGAAGAATAGAAGCAGCCTGAATGGGTGGAGTCAAGCTCCCACAAAGCCAGGAACAAAAACAGAAGTTGCTGGAAAAGCTCAGCAAGTCTAGAAGCATCAGTTCTGAGGAAGGGTCACCAGACCCAAAATGTGAACTCTGATTTTCTTTTCACAGATGCTGCCGGACCTGCTGAGTTTTTCCAGCAACTTCTATTTTTGTTCCTGATTTACAGCATCCACAGATCTTCAGGTTTTTATTCCCACAGAGCCAGAATTTTTAGTTTTAGTTTTTTCAGTAGCAATTTCTGAGGTCTTGAAGCTGGATTTAGAAGCCGTGGTATACCTCTCCTGCTGCTACTTGTTCTTAGAGTTTTCTCTTGGTGTTTTTCCCTCCTGGACTGGAGAATTAAATGTGAGCCAATCTATTTTTCTGAATTTGCCTTTGCCAAGGGTGTGTTTATGTAATGTTACTATATTGGAACTGTTACTGTTCAGTAGTTAAACAATCTATTATTCTGTTAAGTTTTACAACAGAGTTAAGTTATTCCACTTTCTTCTTTTTGTTGTATTTTAACTATAGTGTATGAATAAAGTGTGTTTTGCTTCAAGACTGGTAGTTTGACAAATCAAATTGTATCCAGAACGCAATGCTTGGCATTTCCCTTTAAAATAAGTTAAATTTAGCGTATCGGCTATTTTCTTTGAGGGGATTTGGTCTGGTCCATAACAATTCCAAGACGGAGAAGTAGTTCTAAACATTTTATAAGTCAGGGACAAAAGACTTAAAGCATATTGAAGTTAGACAAGAAAGTGAATTTGAGGCCATGATCTAATCGAATGGTAGAGCAGGCCAAAGGCAACGAATGGTCTACTCCTGCTCCTAGTCTGTTTGTTCATAGTAATAAAATGCCCTACATATCACATTAGAATACAGTAAATCCACTCTTCACAGTGTCTTATTAACATTATTAACAACATTAAAGTGAAACCAAGTAACTTCTGTATAAACATTTCACAGTGTTGGTCTCTCTTTAACCACATTTGCCAGACATGCTGTTCTGTAGTCTTTCTGCTATCCTTCCCTCTAGCACTCTGCCCTTGTCCCCAGTGCATCATCCTGTACCCCCTTTCTCACCTACCACTCCTGCCCTTGCTCCCCGGCCTTGCTTGACACGATACCTCCCAGACTTTCTCTCTCTCTTTGCCTGGTTTTTAGTCTACCTTACACATGTCTCCCTCCCAGCTTTGCTTCCTAGTGTTGCTCTGTCTTGGACTCATATCCCTCCTCTGTTCTTACCTTAGGCTTCAAATGTGTTTCTCTCTTTCTTCCAATGCATTCCTGCTCCTGGCTTCTCTCCTGAACATGCACTAAGGTCATGCCTCCTTGTGCAAAAATCAACTAACGCAGGTAGTTCTGGAAGCCTATTTGCTCTTACACTAACCAAAGTCTTCCGCTGGATACAGTTAGTCCTCAACACTACTCTGTCTTAAAAGTGAGTGTATTCAAAAAAAGTGTTATGTACTTCTTTGAAATTTTAGATATTTTTATTTCACAACTATTTCTGCTAAAAATTCAGTGTTGCACACATACAGCCAAGATTTCAATGTTTGCATTTCTTTTTGATGAGTAATGCTCCCTCACCTTAATTTGGCATTAACATTGATTCTTATAGGAAACTATTATTCACATAAAGTTGTTTCACTTAAGGTCACGATTTTCAGAAATTTAATCACAATGCTAAGTGAACACTTACTACAATGGGACTTTAATCACTCACAAACATGAGTGAGAATGTGGAGTACTTTCATGTCTCTAGCAGTTTAGTCAAAATTATTTTTCACAAACCTATTTAGATATGTTATGACACCTCTGGGAGATGTGGAACTTGAACCCGGAGATAGGGACGCTGACACAACCTCACAAGATCTCTCAAAGAATGAGTTACTCAATGGCCAGGAATTGATCCTGGGCCACAGCAATGAAAGAGCTGTTTCTTAACCACCAGATAACTCGGGGGAACTGGCACTAATTACTTCAAAGCTCCAAATTCAATTTTTTTCTAGTCCTGTGGGGTTTATGTAGAAACATAGAAAATTGGAGCAGGAGTAGGCCATTCAGCCCTTCAAACATGCTCCATTATTCATAACTGATCATCCAACACAATAGCCTGTTGTTATTTCCCTCCAAAAGCTTTTATATCTTTAGCCCTAAGGGTTACATCCAACTCTTTCTTGAAATCATACAATGTTTTGGCATTGACTGTTTTCTGTGCCAACACATTCCAAAGGCTCACTACTCTCTGGTGAAATTTCTTCTCATCTCAGTCCTAAACAGTGTATCCCATATCCATTGTCTGTGAATCCCGGTTCCGGTCTCCCCTGCCATGTGGAACATCCTTCTGTATCAACTCTGTGTAATCCTGTCAGAGTTTTATGAGTTTCTATTAGACATCTCCTCATTCTTCTGAACTCCAGTTAATGTAATCCAAATTGATTCAACCTCTCTTCATAATTCAGTTCTGCCATCCCAGGAATCTGCTTGGTAAACATTTGCTGCATTCGCACTTTAGCAAGACTATCCTTCCTCAGGTAAGAAGATCAGTACTGCACACAATATTCCAGGTGTGGCCTCACAAAGACCTTATATCATTGCAGGGGCTTGGTTAGCTCAGGCGACGGGACAGCTGGTTTGTAATGCAGAGTGATGCCAACAGTGTGGGTTCAATCCCTGCACTGGCTGAGGTAGCCGTGAAGGAATTTGCTTCTCAACCTCTCCCCTTGTGTGGTGACCCTCAGGTTAAGCCACATCCAGTCATCCCTTTCTCTCTGCTGAGAGACCAGCCCTTGGTCAGGAAAAATTATGGTGACTTTATATAATTGCAGCAAGACAGTCTTGCTCCAGTGCTTGAATTGTGCCATTATGGAGGCCAACATACAATCTGCCTTCTTGACTGCCAGTTGCATCTGCATGCTTACCTTCAGTGACTGCTTTACAAGAACACCAGGTCTCATTCCCCTCTTTCAATTCATAGCCATTGAGATAACAATTTGCCTTCCTATTTTTACTTCCAAAGTGAATAACCTTATTAAACTACATTTGCCCACTCATTCAACTTGTCCAAATCATACTGAAGGGTCTCTGACTCCTCCCCAGTTTTGTGTCATGAAATGGCCTCAAGGTTGAATACTTGGATGAATAATCCTTTGTGAATATTTTGGGTTGGAGAATGGACATTTTTCCTAGAGATGCACAATGAATTTTATTTATTAATACTGTACAGTGTTCCTTTTGTGTTCATTCTGGAGGGCATATATTGATTTTCATTAAATTAATAAGAATGTGTAAGCCTGGGGTACTTGAAATTTAGCTTTTAGATAAAACAGAATAAACCGCTTTTGGATTTGTAAGCTAATTTTTTTTACAATAAAAGAAAATCATTAATGGCTTCAAAGGGTAATACTTCTAATCTGGATGTAACATGAAGAAAAAACACATTTTGGTAGATGGGTTATTGAACAATTTTTCAATAGATTTAATACCATTCCCTTGTATCGTATCCAAAGAAACCTTGACCAACTATTTGCTAAAAGCCTTTGTTTAAACAGGATTATAAGTGGAGTTCGCATTTTTTTTGCAGAATCAGTACTTTCCCCTCAGCAACCACTTATCCAGAGCATAATGGGCTCACCCTCTGGCAGGTAATTAATGCTCACCATATAATTGACAACGTCAAAGGATGTTGAGGCTCTGATCTGATAATAATTAAATACTGACAGAAGGCGCAGTACAAGTTCTGTTCTCCAAGTTTGGGCCAATTTGACTGCAACACCCAAAATAAGAGTTTGCATTTGGGGACACTAGTGTCAGGGGCCTCAAATATAGGGTCATGGGGTTCAGGGGACTTGCATGGCCTGGAAGTCACAGTTGGGAGGAAAGGAGATCAGTAGGACCTGAAGGGAAGCCAGAGATCCAGAATCGGTGATGTGGAGAATGGTATTTAATAGGAAATTAGAAATGCATGTGATAATGGAATATCGGTGATCATGGGTGATTTTAACCTGCGCATAGATTGGGCAAATCAAGTTGGCCACAATGCCATAGAGGAGGAATTCCTGGAGTGTATATGGGATGGTTTTCTTGACCAATATGTGGAGGAACCAACTAGAGAGCAGGACATCTTAGACTGGGAGCTATGTAATGAGAAGGGAATCATTGCCAGTCTAGCTGTGCGAGACCCCTTCGGAAAGAGCAACCATAACATGAAAGAATTTTTTATCAAGATGGAGAGAGAGGTTGTTGATTCAGAGATTAGGGTGCTGAACCTTAATAAGGGAAATTACACAGATATGAGGTGTGAGTTGGCCCTGATAGATTGGGGAGGGTTACTTAAAGGGATGACAGTGGATAAGCAATGGCAAACATTCAAGGAACACATGGGAGAACTGCAACAATGGTTTATTCCTGTCTGTTGCAAAAGCAAAATGGGTAATAGGGCCAATCCATGGCTTACAAAGGAAATAAGAGATAGTATCTGATCCAAGGAAGAAGCATACAGATTGGCCAAGAAAAATAATAAATCTGAGGACTGGGAGCAGTTTAGAATTCAGCAAGGAGGACCAAGGGACTGATTAAGAAGGGGAAAATAGAGTACGTAAGTAAGCTTGCAGGGAACATAAAGACTGACACTAAGAGTTTCTATAGGTACGTGAAGAGAAGGAGATTGGTAAAGACAAATGTAGGTCCCCTGCAGACAGAAATGGGGGAATGTATAAGAGGGGACAAAAAAATGGCTGAGCAACTGAATACATACTTTGGTTCTGTCTTCATAAAAGAGGACACAAATCAGAAACCAGCATTGTTGAAGGATGTAAGATTTAGTGAGAGGGAAGAGCTAAGGGAGATCAATATTTGTAGAGAAATGGTACTGGGAAAATTGTTGGGATTAAAGGCCAATAAGTCCCCAGGGCCTGATAATCTACATCTCAGAGTACTTAAGGGAAGTTTCTCTAAAGATAGTGCATACATTTGTGGTCATCTTTCAGGATTCTATTGACTCTGGAACAGTCTCTGCAGATTGGAGGTTGGCTAATGTCACTCCAATATTCAAAAAGGGAGGTAGAGAGAAAACAGCGAATTATAGACCGGTGAGCCTAACATCGGTAATGGGGAAAATTCTCGAATCCATTGTCAAGGATTTTATAGCAGTGCATTTAGAAAGCAGTCACAGGATCAGGCAGTGTCAGTATGGATTTATGAAGGGGAAATCATGCTTGACAAATCTGTTGGAATTTTATGAAGATGTAACTAGTAGAGTTGACTTGGGGGAGCCAGACGGTATAGTACATTTGGACTTTCAGAAAGCGTTTGACAAAGTCCCACGTAAGAGATTTATGTGCAAGACTAAAGCATATGGGATTGGTGGAAGTGTCTTGAGATTTATAGGAAACTTGTTGGCAGAGAGGAAACAAAGAATAGGAATTAATGGGTCCTTATCAAATTGACAGGCAGTAACTGGTGGGGTGCCACAAGGATCGGTGCTGGGACCCCATGCTATTAACTATATATATTAATGATGTGGATGTGGGAACAAAATGTAACATCACCAAGTTTGCAGATGATATCAAGTTGGGTGGGAGGGTGAACTATCATGAGGATGCAGAGATCCTTCAACAGGATCTCGACAGGTTGGGTGAGTAGGCAAATCAATGGCAGATACAGTATAATTTGGACAAATGTGAGGTTATTCACTTTGGAAGCAAAAACAAGAAGGCAGATTACTACTTGAATGTCTGTAAATTGGGAGAGGGGAGTGTGTAGTGGGACCTGGGTGTCCTTGTGCACCAGTCGCTGAAGGTAAGCATGCAGGTGCAGCAGGTGGTAAGGAAGGCAAACGGTATGTTGGCCTTCACTGCGAGAAGTTTCGAGTACAGGAGCAAGGGATGTGTTGTTGCAGTTATACAGGGCCTTGGTGAGACCACACCTGGAATATCATGTGCAGTTTCAGTCTCCTTTTCTGAGGAAGGATGCTCTTGCTCTCGACGGTGTGCAGTGAAGGTTTACCAGGCTGATTCCGGGGATGGCAAATCTGATGTATGAGGAGAGATTGACTATGTTGGGATTGTTTTACTGAAGTTCAGACGAATGAGGGGGGATCTCATAGAGACTTATAAAATTCTAACAGGACGAGATAGGGTAGATGCAGGGAGGATGTTCCTGATGGTGGGTGTGTCCAGAGCCAGGCGTCACAGTATGAGGATTCGAGGTAGAAGATTTAGGATGGAGAGGAGGAGACATTTCTTCACCCAAAGAGTGGTGAGCCTGTAGAATTCATTACCACAGGAAGTAGTCAATGCCAAAACATTGAATGTATTCAAGAGGTCACTGGATATAGCACTTAGGGTGAATGGGATCAAAGTTTATGGGGAGAAAGCAGGATTAGGCTATTGAGTTGCACGATCAGCTATGATTGTGAAGAATGGCAGAGCAGCTCGAAGGGCTGAATGGCCTCCTCTTGCTCCTATCTTTTATGTTTTTTACATTTCTATGTTTCTATCTAAAAACTGGGAGCAATGATAATTACGGCAAGTATTAAACTTTTTTTCAAATCCAATATTCAGAGTGATCAAAACAATTTTGAAGTAGGACTTGAAGCAGGCACAAGGCTCTTTTTTCACGTGTGAAAGATCTATTCGCTATTTTTCACTATGGGTTTAGTTAACTAGCATGGTGGACACAGCATTAGTGGTCAGAAGTGCAGATATTGCTTCCAGCCCACTATTATGTGGCGTTGGGAACCCACGTCATCCTAAAATGTGCACTACATGATCCCAGTTAACCCTTGTGTCTTTACAGATGTTAGCAGTTCAGCACTGACGCATGCAGAATGCAGTAAGAGTTCAAATTTCACACTTACCTTTATTTTGTGTAGAATGATAGATAATGTCTCTTATGATTGTTACAGAGGAGTGTAAAAATGATAATTAATGTAGCAGCAGAACCCTTTGGATCAATGAGGTAACCGGGCTTTATTTTACACAAGTGTAAGTTTTAACTTTCAGGTGTCAGACATGTTAATATAGATAGATTGGAACATGTTAAGCGAGGAAAATAAGAACAGGGTCCATCATTTCATTTTGCCATTCAGCAAGCTGATATGTGACATAACCAACTCCATGTAAGTGGCTTTCCCCCGTGTCCCTTAATGCCTTTCGTTTACATAAATTATGTAAATATTAATTAATTTCATAATATTAATTTCAGGTTTTAGATTTCCATTCACATAGAGAAATATAGGAAGGAGAATATATAAATGAGAAAGCACAGACACACTGGTGACAAGCACTGACATATGTGTGTGTGTATTTACATGTTCCATAGCAAAGGGATACTACCATTGGACTGAGGGACAATTAAATCTTTCAATATTCAATAATAAAGATGGAACAAAAAATCGTTACTGTAGAACAGTCAGCCTAATGTGAGTGATAGGAAAAGTACTGGAATCTATGTTAAAACAGGTTGAAGACGGAAATCTAGAGACAGATAACATAACAAAACAGTAGCTGGTATGAACTCTGAAAGTCTGAGTCATGCTTAACTTACCTAATAGATTTTTTCAAAGAGGTGAAGCAAAAAAATACAAGAGGTACTGTAGCAGACACTACATATTTGGATTTCCAAATGGTCTTTGAAAAAGTTAGGTCAAATGGATTCAGGGATCCATCAATTTATAATATTTTGCCATTGCTTCAAGGTACAATACGTGAAGGGATAGTAAATTGAGAAATTTCAGCAGAAAGTAAGGATCAAAGGTAATTATTCAGAATGGAGAAAGATAGTTAATGATATTTAACAAGGATTAATGTTGGGAGCACTTTTGTTCATAAAATAAATGGTAAAATTAACAGTTAGAAATATAGCAGCCTGCTAAATTAAATAGCAACTTAACTTGCAACATAAATAAATATGCGATGATGGACTTTGTAAATAAATAGAAGTTTCACCAAGTCATTGAAACTCTGAAATTGGGGTGGAAGAGCAAAGAGATGCAGGTGAGCAAATGGTAGCATTGTAAGCTAGCAGAATAACCAAACCTGCTAACAATATTTGGGACAACAAGGGGC
>NC_063358.1:31051731-31092040 GCF_021869965.1 Rhincodon typus
AGACCCTTCATCAGCTGATGAAGGGTCTAGGCCCAAAACGTCAGCCTTTCTGCTCCTGTGATGCTGCTTGGTCTGCTGTGTTCATCCAGCCTTGCACGTTGTTGTCTCGGATTCTCCAGCATCTGCAGTTCCTACTATCTCCTAACAATATCTGGGATTGATTTCTATGACATCCTGATAAAGATATATTTTACCCATAGAGCCACAGAGTTATATAACAAGGAAACAGACCCTTCGGTCAGAGTCGTCTGTATTTCCAGATATCCCAAATAGATCTATTCCTATTTGCCAGCATTTGGCCCATATCCCTTTAAACCCTTCCTATTCACGTACCCATCCAAATACCTTTTAACTGTTATAATTGTATCCGCCTCCACCACTTCCTCTGGCAGCTCATACCATATACGCACCACCCTGTGTGTTCATATACATAAGACATTACAATAGGGAGGAAGATGGAAGACAATATAGGTTGCACGTCACAGCGTAAGTTGCATGCTCAGCTTGTTAATCTAAGTGACCCCCCCTAACACTTCGAGATTCCTGTCTTTCCTGCACTCCTTGTTGATCCCATCAAGCTTGACCATTTAAGTCTTCATCTTCCCACTTTACTCTTGAGTCCCAGTCTGCAGCTTCATTTTGCCAACCATCATGATACACTTTCCCCCCCATGGAAGGCAGGTTGCCGTTCACTGTCGATGAAACCCATCTCGCTGCAGCCCTGTATCCCCCAAGACTGTCACCCGTTCTTATATATTAAGTTAAACCCTCCCTTCGTAATTATTGTCCCCTCAGCAGCCCAGTATGCTGGCTTCAATCCCCAAAATTTGACTTCCCTATCCCTGACAAAAGCCTGATTTTCAGTAGCCAGTTGTGGCCCAGCCCCCTGACTGACTTGGAAGAACAGCCCTGATTGATGACTAACCAGACACCCTGACTGCTCTGTGTAGCTCCCCAACTAATTTATCATTAATCCCCTGACTGGTTGCTTTGGAACTGTAAGATTCACCATGGCTCTCTGCCCAGACCACAATGGTATAGGGTCTCTGACTCTGAACTTGTCAAGCCATCAACTGTCTGTGCCCAGGCACCTCGACAAATTGCATATAAATGAGGTGACAATAAGCAATAATTGGATGTTAATGCATGCAAATGAGCCCCTTGCCTCTCACTAGAAAGGTCCTCATCTCACTATTAACACCTTGAGTGGAAAATTAGACTTTTTTCTCAAGATTAAGAATCTAATTTTTCCACTCGCACTATTTTCCCCAACTGATACATCATTCCCCACATTGATCAGAGGCTGGGAACATTCAACTCCTCAACTAAGCTTTAAGAAGTACTGGTGAAAGTAGTTCAGTGTTCATATTATCATGTTAAATACTAATTCCATTCAACAAAACGTAAGTGTTCCACTCCCTCTGGCAGCTCATTCCATACACGCACCACCCTCTATGTGAAAAAGTTACCCATCTGCCCCTTTTAAAATCTTTCTCCTCTCACCTTAAACCTATGACCAGAATTGAACGCAGTATTCTAAAAGTGGCCTCAAAAATGTCCTGTACAGCCACAAAAGGCATCCCAACTCCTATACTCAACGTACTGACCAATAAAGGCAAGCATGCCAAATGCCTTCTTCACTGTCCTGTCTATTTGTGGCTCCACTTTCAAGGAACTATCACCTGCACCCCAAGGTCTCTTTGTTTGACAACACTCAACGTCTAGTTTGTTTGGCAAGATGGGAAGCTGAATATTACTGAGCTGAGTTGGGCATTAACAAGGTATTTAACAAGCTATGATTCCCATTAATTTGGAACTTGCCGCTGCCTAGCAAGAAACCTCCCTTGCTGCTCATCAAAAGCATTAAAGATGGAGTTGCTTTTGACATCAGGATAGGCCTCTTTGGACTTCTCATCAAATTCTGCCACAAATCTCTTCAGAGCCCACAGTGCTCAGATCTATGTAAGATTCCACCCATTACTTAGTTCCATGATATTTTGCCAGTTTCTTCAATTATTTGCATTGATTTCATTTCAATGGATGGTTCGTAACAATGCACCGTCTTGCTGAATCTGACAACAACAATTAGAATCCATAATCTATTATTGCTACTGTTGTTTCACCTTCTCCATTTGATGGAGTTAACCGAAGTGAAGCCAAGACCTTTCTCTTCCTTGCTCAAGATAAGCTGTAACAGTGATAATTTTTGCAGCCATTTAAATAGAACTCATTTTAGAAGACAAGTGTTATCTTAGATCCGTTGCCATCGCTCATCTTTGGGCAAAAGATATTGTGGGTTCTCAAGCCCAATGGCTAGAAGGCATATTTCACTTTGACTGCTCACAGTACAGCTTGGGTGAAATCTTTTCTCAAATTGACATCTTGATTTGCTGCTGAGATGATGAATAAAAACTAAAGAGCTCTTCAATGTACCAGGTTCATAATATTCCCCCTTCAATTTTTACCAGGTCATTCATCCCCTTCTTATTTGTGATAAATAGCAATGCACAAATCAACTTTTGCATTTGACAAATTAACACACCAAGCATTTATAGCATTTCGACAGACAAATTGTGATAGATTCACAAAAGCAAAATTACAGCAGACATCTGTGTATTAAAACAAATCATGTGTAACCTGTGGATTTTAAAAATCAGATTTGGGATATGTTCAAAAATTCAAAATGTGAAATGCTACAAAAACCTGTTGATTTTTGTTTCATCTATAAAGAATTGGATAAATGTCATATAATATGATTCACAAGTCATAATCTACTGAAGAGTGAAACATAAATGGGAGGTGATGGCCTAGTGGTACTATCGCTGGACTGTTAACCCAGAGACCCAGATAATGTACCAACGGCCCAGGTTTGAATCCCCCAATGGCAGATGGAGGAATTTGAATTCAATAAATATCTGACATTAACAATTTAATGATGACCATGAATCCATTGTCAATTATCAGGAAAAAAACCCATCTAGTTTACTAATGTCCTTTAGGGAAGGAAACTGCCATCCTTACCTGGGGTAACAAGGTGCAGGGCTGGATGAACACAGCAGGCCAAGCAGCATCATAGGAGCAGAAAGGCTGACGTTTTGAGCCTAGACCCTTCATCAGAAAAGGGGGAGGGGAAGGGGGTTCTGAAATAAATAGGGAGAAAGTGGGAGGCGGATAGAAGATGGATAGAGGAGAGGATAGGTGGAGAGGAAACAGACAGGTTGGAGAGGCGGGGATGGAGCCAGTAAAGGTGAGTGTAGGTGGGGAGTTAGGGAGGGGATAGGTCAGTCCAGGGAGGATGGACAGGTCAAGGGGGCAGGATGAGGTTAGTAGGTAGGAGATGGGGGTGCGGTTTGAGGTGGGAGGAGGGGATGGGTGGGAGGAAGAACAGGTTAGGGGGGCAGGGACGAGCTGGACTGGTTTTGGGATGCGGTAGGGGGAGGGGAGATTTTGAAGCTTGTGAAATCCACATTGATATGTTTGGTTACACCTGTTTACACATGTCAGATCAGTTATGTAAAATGGAGTAACGGTGGGAGGTGGGGGGGAGTCATGTGATCTGCATTCTATACAACAACAAGCTAGCCAGGCTTGATTGACATTGAAGTCAGAGCGGGTACCCAATAGCTCCAATCTCCATGGGCAAACGTTGTGGGCACTGACTACCTGCACCTACCCTGTCCACAGGTATTGGCATCCGACACACACCAGCTTCAGTGCATCATCATGGCACACCTCTGATTCACTGAAAATATAGTTCTCCACTTCAATACTTCACATGGACTCACTAACAACTTAAATTCAGAATCAAAAAATGATATCCATTACATACAAGTGCCTGACAATGTCCATCTCCAACGAGAGAGAATCTGACTATTGTTTCTTGACATTCAATGGCATGACTATCACTGAATCGCCCACTATCAACATCCTGAATTTACCACTAACCAGAAACTCAACTGGACTAGCCCTACAAGTTCTGCTGCTTTTAGAATCTTGCAGCAAGTAATTCACCTCCTGATTCCCAAAAGCCTGTCCACCATCTACAAGGCACAAGTCAGGAGTGTGATGGAATACTTCCCACTGGCCTGAATGAGTGCAGCTCCAACACATTCAAAAGGCTTGAAACCACCTTGGGCAAAGCAGCCTGATTGATTAATGCCACATCCACAAACATTCACTCCCTTCAATGCTCAGTAGCAGCAGTGTGTATCATCTATGAGGTGCACTGCAGAAATGCACAAAAGCTCCTATGACAAGACTGTGCCTTTAAGAGGTGTGTTCTGTTCTGTTTCTCTTTCAAAGGGGTGTTGTCACAGTCGTGCCAAAATGTTTCCTGTAGACAGGCAGTTGGTAAATGGCTTTGACTTCTCTCTGGGTGTTTTCTTTTAAAGCAAGACAAAAGAACCTTGGATGGGTGGGGTCAAGCTCACACTGACCAAAATGATTTTAGTTTTGCTTTCAGATAGTGGATGGTTCTTGCTAACTGCTGAAGCTTTGAGCTTGAGTTCTCTACCACTCGAGTGAAATCTTAGAAGAGATGTTTCCTCTTAAAAAATCAAAAGGGGTAGATTGTTTTCCTTGTTTCTTTCTACTGGACTGGACAAAGATGGCACATGAGAATAATAACTGTATTTCTGAATTGCCTTTGCCAAGAGTGTGTTCATGGGATGTTGCTTATATTGGAGCAGATGATGATTCGTGGCTAAATAATACATTATCTTGTCAAGTATTTCACCAAAGCTGTACAATTCTTTTTGTTGTATTTTAACTGTGTTGGAAGAATAAAGTGTTGTTTTGATTAACGCTTAGTGGTGAACCAATTGAATCAAATCTGGAGCACAAACAGAAGTTGCTGGAAAAGCTCAGCAGGTCTGGCAGTATCTGTGAAGAAAAATATCAGAGTCAACGTTTTGGGTCCGGTGACCCTTCCTCATAACTGATTGTTCCTGATTTACAGCATCCACAGTTCATTTGGTTCAAATCTGGAACACTGTGCCTTACACTTGCCTTTCAAACAAAATATAAAAGTTAGGGTTTAGGCCTTCTCCATAATATACTTTGGGGGTCTGTAGTGGTTCCTAACACTCCTTTAACAGAACCTTCCAAACCGTTGGCACCGTTCATCGAGAAGGATGAGGTCAGTAAATGCATGGGAACACCACCACCTGTATGTTCTCTTTCAAGCCATACACCATCTTGACTGGGAAATATATCGCTGGTCCTTCTGTGTTGCTGAGTCAAAATCCTGAAATTTCTTCCCTAACAGCATTGTGGGTCAACCCACAGAAAATGGACCGTAGCAGTTCAAAGAAGGCATCTCACCACCACTTTCTCAAGGACACCGAGGAATGGACAATAAATGCTGGCCCAGCCAGCAATGCCCATATCCCATGAGTGAATGAAAAAAGGTTGTGCTGTCAGGCCAATTCATGGACCAGGCATCCAACTCATCCATTACAACGGAATGCATTTGAGAGCTCTTTGCTTGTTTTCTCAGTGCTCACTCGTTTTAAACTTAATTGAAGGCTCACAGCATCTCTGCCTTGCCTTTCTACATTTTGCCACTTCTTGAGAATTTATAGGCTTACAATATTTGCACATTGCCTTGGCTTTTTGTGCAGATCCAAAGCCTTGCAGCTTGTCATGGTTGTCAGTAGTGATCAATCAAGGGGGCATACATGTTTTTGAATGTCACCATGCTACCTTAATGTCACAACTAAAGCATATGCCAGCAGCTTACACAGCTAAAACACTGTACATGCTTTAGCCAAATGGCCTTATCTCAAATTCTAAGGTGAGTCGTCCTTGGTCAAGTCAAGTGAGGGCTGTTGTCAGTCAAAAGTTGTCACCACAGTCAGTTGAGGGCAGCATCCTATCTCAGTCCAGGGGCTGGGATACAGTTCGTTCGCTGTGTAGGGTGGTCAGGATCAGGGGTTCACTGTTACTACATAACTACAGTCGAGATGCGGCATGGTCAATCCTTCAAATCCAGTGCAAGCAGACCAGGCAGTAGTGGTAAGTCAATCAGGAAGCTACATAGTTAGCAGCCAGTTCAATCATCAGTCAGAGTTGCCCTTCCATGTTGGTCAAAAGATTAGGCCATGATCAGTCCTGGAATCCACTCAGGGACCACCACTCTGGTAGGAACATTGGGGAAGTCAATCCTGGGGAGTGGAGTCAGCCTGCTAGATTGCAGAGGGGACATTAATTGTGAAGGGGTGCACATCATGTAGGGGTGGGAGATGAGACTGCATGGTAGGATATGGTGTATTGTGGGAGGTGGGGATGGGGGTTGTCTTCAGTGACCATTACTGAACTGATTTTTATTGGGGGTCTGAGACACACATGACTGGCATAGCTAAGTTGCACAGCTGGGGTTCAGGGTGGGGGGGTGGGTGATAGTTTTGAGGATAAAGACATAAATGAAAGGGTTAGGTGGAAATGTATGGTGGCTCTGAACTGATGGGCTTGCCAGGGACTGCAAGGAAGAAACAAATTTAAGGTTTTGTTAGAGGGGTGGCAAAATTGTCAGTCAAGGTCTATCATCAGTTCGGGCCTCTTGCTACAGTCAGCCAAGGGCAGTGTAAGGGCACAGTCTGAGATCTTGAACATAGTCAGTCAGACAATTAAAGTGGTCAGATGGTCTACATCATTACAGTCCAGAGTGTGGGCCATTGTCAGTCCAACACATGTAGTCAATGGAATTAATGGTCAGTCAGTCGGAAAGCTGTAGGAAACAGAGGCTGTATTTCCAAGTCAATGTGAGAAGTGGGCCATGGTCCTGAGCACTGACAAGACATTTAGTGATGTGGGGAGTTAGGGAAAGAGGAGCACTCCCTTAGGCAGTGTTCTACAATGTTATGGTGCTAAGGATAGCTAGCGTGTGTAGCTTCATTCTTGTAGCTGAGGTGACAATGACAGGTGACCAGACTGGGGATGATGTAAAGCAGTAACACCTTTATGAATGTGAGATTCTGTTAGTAATGAAGTGTCACAATAGTGGTCAATGTCAGCAAATGCATCTTTAAAAGCAATATCCTTACAAATAAACCAACAGCTTCACACACAGCTCAGTTCACCACACTTCCACCTTCATTCACTAACCAGCATCCTCCACCAATATCATATTTAACTCATGACTAACACAATGAGGATTCGCAAACCCTCACTCACTCAACATCTCTATAAGTCTCACAGCTTTGAAACACTGCTAGCAAATCAATCATGAGAAACAAAACAATCACATACATTGCTCACTAATAGACTCCCTCTCTCTTATAGGACAAGGTGACAGGTAACCATGAACGGCATCACCTAACAATGGAGCACATATGGCTGCATGTCATCACCTCCATGAAGGATACTGATTCCCTACTCTTCCACAGGGGGCTTAAAATTCCTGCCATTGAAAATGTCTAAAAATCATTTGAATCAATGCAAACCCTGTAAAATATTTGTAAAATATTAGGCGTTGTCAATGAATTGTAACAGAGTTTAAATGATGCACAAAGTTACAACTACTATTAACAATCTCTCTGGCCCTGATAAACCTGCCAACTCATGGAATGTTAAGTCTCTCTGTTTTGATAATTTTTAAATACAACTTATTTTCCTCAAAATTGCACATGATATTTCAATTTCTACCTTAATCCAAAGTACATATTTTAATTATTTTGCAGTTTGCATAAAATGAATGAATGCATTTTACTTCTTTATCATCTCTATGTGAGAATTCTTTGCTGTGATTAGCGCTTCATCTGTTTGACGTCATTACTGTTACGAGGTACAGGTATTCCTTGAGTTGGTACTAGAACTGAATAAGCATTGGAATGGTGGCATCCACACCTCAGAGGTGACTATATCTACGCTGACAGCTTACTTCAAGGTCAGCAGTGAGTGCTGTCGCTTTGCCAAGATTGCACAATCTCCATCAAACAGAACCTTTGTTTATCAAATGAAGCAGCAGCAACAGCAACATGCGAGTTATACCAAATCTTCCATTATTAGGGAGTATTGCAATCACCCTGTACTATATTTCAGTGTCTATACATCCATTGGAGTAAGTAAATATAGGATAGACAGCTGCTTTTACAGCAACATCACTTATTACAGACTTTCCTTTTGCAATCTCACAGAATGTAAGCAATTCAACAAAGCTCTGATGCTTTAAAAAATGTCAGTTGTTTAAGTTGAATTGATTTACTATTCTATTAAAAAAAATCTTCGCAATTGCTACTCTGTTGTGACAGAAAGGCTTACAATTAGAGTCCTTGACATAATTCATTTATCGAATGTTTCCACTTTCAAGACCATAAGTAGAAAATTGTGAACATCTGGGACTATTTAAAAATTAACAATTTAGTTGACTGAGGTAGAAAAAGTGGACTGGCTTTCTCTTGTTTCACTGCTCCACTGGTTCCACTATGAACTTAATTTCTTTTACCTATTCCTGATATGGCTAATCATTTGAGTTATCTATATTAACCTTAAAGATAAAAAGATCTATTAACCAGATTTTAAAAAAAATAAACCTTTTAACAAACACAATTAACTTATTATAAAACAAAATTTATTGAATCGAGACACAAAATTTATGAACACACTTAGCTTGTAATATTAAAACATAAACATTTACTCCTCTAAATAATCCATAATGTATTCATATTCATAGTGCACACACATTGGGTAAAGGGAAGAAAAACCGGTTTATCTCTGTAGAGGTTGACTTTGAAAATAAATCACTTTGACCAATAATTCTTAATTCTTAAGGTCATAAATATGGTTTGAGATATTCAGATGATTGTTGGGCTGACATTGGGCTGTCGTGTTTAGGTAGGTATCACCAAATATATCCAGTTATATCTGGGATCTTGGCAGATGCAACTTGCTCATGAAACACAATAGAGGAATCTTCCAATTGTTCTTCAAAACGACAATCAGGTTACACTTTGAATTTATCACAAAGGAGTTTCAGAAACTAGATGCATAAGCTTGTTCTTCAGCTGGCTCCTCCTCAAATGAAAATACAAAAATACATCAAAGCATATAAAATACTGCTAAAAAGAACAGCCATAAAGCCAGTAAAAAAAAAGATGTTTTGCCTGAAGTGGGAAAGCAACCAAGATCGGCAATTACATGAAACCAGATGGTGGCAGTTGTTAGCACTGCTGCCTCACAGCGCCAGGGACCCAGGTTTGTTTCCAGCCATCGATGATTGTCTGTGTGGAGTTTGCACATTCTCCCCGCATCTGCGTGGGTTTCCTCTGGGTGCTCCGGTTTCCTCCCACAGTCCAAAGATGTGCAGGTTAGATGGATTGGCCATGCTAAATTGCCCGTAGTGTCCAGGGATGTTTAGGTTAGGTGTGTTAGACGTGGGAAATGCAGGGTTAGGGGAATGGGTCTGGGTAGGATGCTCTTCAGAGGGGCGGTATGGATCTGTTGGGCCGAATGGCCTGTTTCCACACTGTAGGGATTCTATGATATGGTTTCCAAGATGGAAAAACCTTGTAAAAAGCAATATTCTAATGTGTATTATGTGACTTCATAAAATTCCAATACAGATAATCCACAATCCTTCAAATTCAAATCCACAAAAGATGTTAAATATTAGACCATCATAAAACAAGAAATATTATTTTGAACACTTGTCCCCAGATCATCAGCCAGCCAGGGCTTTTGAATTAACAGCCCACTGCAATTACCATTCTGCCACCACCTCTCTTTCCATTATTTCGATGAAAGGTAGTGGGTGGTACTCACATGAAAAAATGAGCTAGAATCTCAGAGAACAAAGAAGAAATTAATAGAGGAGAGTTTTCCAAATGTTGTCATTCTGATATGGGTAATGCCAGCAATTCTGATTGGTGCCTTGCCAACATGACTGCTTTAGAGGGTCCCTCTACATTCACCCCTGATATTTCAGCTAGGACTCAATAAAGTACAGGACAAGCTGACCAAAAGATTCGACCACATTGTCCTTTCATCAAGGGCTGAGATGTTTTTTTTTCTACTGCACCCTATGTAACCATTATGTCAACACCCGAATTGATAAAGTGAACTTCACTGAGTTAATAACAAGAATTACAGCAGTGGTCTCCACATTTAGCTCAATACACTTTGGTCTTTACTCCTTTGTCAAATTCTAAGATTTTGATAATATAGTTACTGCTATTTTTGGCATATTATATTGGTTTGAAGTAGGTATCTTTTTAAACTTTAGTTATCTTTTTAAACAGTTTGGTTTAAATTTTTGGAGTGAGACAGTTAACAGAGTAACTGCTTGGAAGGGTCTAGGCCCGAAACGTCAGCCTTCCTGCTCCTATGATGCTGCTTGGCCTGCTGTGTTCATCCAGCTCTACGCCTTGTTGTCTCAGATTCTCCAGCATCTGCAGTTCCTACTATCTCTGATACAACTGCTTGGAAAGTGTGGCCTAATGTCCTAAAACATACCAAAGGGTCTGGGTTAAGCAATCATGTCTGTTTTGACTACACTAGGTGCATTTTAAGATTTGTTTATCAGCTTCAAAGAAATAAATAAAAGATTGAAACCCCCACTTTGAATATAATATGAAAGCCTATCTTTAAACAAGGACCACATATTTTGAAAAGGTCTTATGAGGGCTAACTGATCTGGTCTATAAACTGTATCTGTGGGACAGACAATTTTTTTTTAAAGGACATCCCATAATCTACTGGAAACATTTTTTTCTTAATTGCTTGGTTTTTCTGGAAATATTAGGTTAGTGATTTTAAGGAAATTGGCATTATGGTAAAAGGATGACACATAGTGTCTGCATCCAAGAACGGTCATTTGTTCAGACAATGAAATTATAGCCTGGGGGACCTCAGAATATGAGACAGCATTTCTTGAGCCAACATGACTGGTTACAGAACTGGAGTAATCCACCATGATGCACATTTTAAACAAGTGGAGACAGTCCATTTGAACCATTTCCTAATAGGAAATGGACAGCCCTCAGGAATTGGGGTAAAAATTTGAAGATTAGGGTGTGCTGCAGCGCAATGTTACTGTGGTATAATTCTTCTGATATCCAGTTCAATACAATATGACTTCAAAGATAGGAGAAGAAAGATATCACCTGTGCTAGTAAACCTGCATCTCGAAGAATAAGATGCTCCCATGTTGTCTTCACTGCTTGTGCTTCAGAGATTAAATAATGTCAGTTAATAAATCTCACTTGATTCATTAACACCTTGTTAGGTCAAGCACAACTGAGGACCCCACTGTTGTAAATTAAGAACTCAAAATTTAGAGCTTTTAAGTAAAAGTGCTTTTAGACCTCAAAACTTCCTAAACTCACATATAAAAAATGCCTGACTGTGTTTAATCTTGACTCAGGCTTGGGTGGTACTTGTATATAATAAAAATCTCACATTGAACAAAGAGACATTTGCACAGAACTTTCCATCAATTGTTTAGAAGATTTTGAAAGCACGGCCATGGGACTCTGCATGATCCTGGTTGACAAGAAAAAAATATCCACCAACCTCCACAAATGTCAACTCTGATTGGTATTTAACAAGACAAAAATGGCTGCTCTACCTAATGTCACATCTGAGATTTATTTACAATGATTATGCTCAGCTAAGGTTCTCACTCAACAAAGCTAATATCAAATATTAGGATTGACCTTGATAGACAAGTCAATGGTCATATCAAGTAAAACTTGGAGATGTAAAATAATACATTAGAAGGAAAATAAAGTAAATTAATGTTATCAAATTATGCTAGTTAAAGGATGATGCATTTTCCAGGATTAGTGATTGGATAAAGTAGCAATTACTGCAGGAGATATGAAAAAAATGCTTTGTGGACATCAAATATAATATTCAATTGACATTCAAATGTTCTGCATAGTCTGAAACTTGACCTTGCCTATTAGCAGTTTACATGAGTAGAGTAGGGTAGTGGTATGGTACTGGACTGAAACAGCAATCCACAGCATACAGGATGACATTTAATAAATCAGACAATTTGTGAGATGACTCCAAAAGGAATGACCATGGAAGCAGCTCGATTATCAACAAACTCTAACTAATTCGATAATATCTTTCAGGGAAGGGAACTGGCACCTGTAACCAGTTTGTTCCAAAAAGGACTCCAGTTCAGGAACCAGATTTTTATCTTTGAAGTCGGAATCAGGAGTCAGGAGATTTGCCAACATCACGATTTAGTCTCTGATTGCAGTGCCTCATGAACATTTTTCATCCACTGAGGAAGAAATAGCTTTGAGTCACACCTTCTGCCTTGGCAACAGATTCAGGGTGGATAAACAGTTGGGCAGATGCTGAGGCAACAAGATCCCATTCATTAGCAAAGATACTGGCCCTGTTCTTGAAATCAGTATGAGGTCCTCTTAACCCTCACTCCCTATTCCCCTGTGATATCTCCCCTCACACCATCACCTACTAACCATTCCATGAGTATTCACAATAATCAGAGGTTATGCACCCTACAGGTATATTTGGAAATCTTTGAAATGTTCAAATCTGTCAAAAATGATCAACCTTTACCTGCATAACAATATTAAAATCATTATCTTCTTAAAACCTCTTAATTCTGTCAAAATGAATAAACATGCAATGTCTCTGACAGCTGTGTAAACATAGATCATTTGAAAGGCAGCCAAACATTCACCATAACATTTGATTGAACAACTGCTTTAACTACCACTCCTGTGTCGAATCCAGTACAGTCTTTGAAGAGAGTCAGATGTGCAGACATCAAAACTTTTTAACAGCCATACTGATGGCTGGTATGCACTTCAAGCGAAATATGAAAGCACTGGGGCATTTCACACAATCACACCAGGATTTCAACACTGGGCAATGTAGAATTGCACTACATCCAGTTTATATTGTGTTTTGAAGCATCAAAAGATAGTCCTGTAGTTAAATACATGAGCAGTTGTCTTCTATGCATATATTTATTCTCATTTAATACAATTGTTATAATACAAACTAGTTAGACTTTATTTATTTGTACAGTGAGTAATGAGATTCTGATTTTTAAAAAATTGATTTAGTGGAGTAGAGTTGAGAAGAAAAAGATCTGCGATGAAGTCAAGTAACAAGTATGCCCAACAATATCTCTGCAATGACTTATGCATTTCCTCTGTTAATTATAAAATTTGGACAATGTTGAACTCTAGTTTTACACTAAAAATTGAAAATCAAAATGGTGCTTATTTAATGGCGGCAGGGTAAGTTGCTCCATTTGGAGCTCCACTCTATTCGTTAGTTCCCTTTCCTTTTCCTTTCTTTTTTCCTTCTTATTCTCCTCTCTCCGCTCTGTAGTAATTCTATTCCCCCCTGCAAACCCCCTTTCCTTTTAACTACCTGTCTAAGGAGTCGAGAAGGAGCTGGGTTGCGACCGGGAACCACGTGGAGGGAGCTGAATGTGCAGGCCATGTCCTGCAGCAATGGCAGATCGAGTGTGGGCCGGAGCGACGTTGGCATTGAGATGAGGAGGGTGAGGAAGCAGCAGCAAGAGCGGGCCCGAGCAGCAGCATTCGGCAGCAAGAGCAGGCTGGTAAGGCAGCAACTGTGGCCTAGTGATTGGAGCAGTGCCTGCACTATTGTGGAGATGGGACTTTGCACTCTGAGATCTGGACTTCTTTTTTCTCTTGCTTACCATTTGGCTCTGTTAAATCTTTTAATAATGGATTTTTGTAACCAAGTGGGTGCCAGCAATTGGCGACTTTGTGCACTTTTCGCTGTACTTATATATTCCTATACTTAGCACATGTGACAAACAAACAAACCTAAATCTTTCCACCCCTATCAATTTCTTTAATAAAATATGAATCTCAATAAAATATGAAATGTAGCATCCAACCAATCAAAAATATCAACGATACTAATGGAAATGTAATTTTCTGCCAACATTGGTGTGAGCTTGCCTCCAACACCTGACCTCCATCATAGGCAGCAATGCCTATCTTATCTTCTGTAACGTAAGAAACTGGGCCTGTATAAAGTGGTATTGAAGAATACAACAGAGATTTATTGAAACAAGCTATTATGTACAAACATTACCTTTCTCAACCAGATAACTGGGCTAATATGTAGGTATTAGTTTACAACAAATGAGGATGGTTCCAATGGAATGTCATGCTTCAAGTGATCCAAGTTAAGACTAAATATAAAGATCTTTATAACCTGAAGACACAGGCTGTGATGCAGAGATAATATCATCAGCTCTTTTAAAGGCATACTGACATAACGACAATCAGACACAACACAACCTCCCCCATTTTCCAAAGACAGAAACTTATTCCAAACAAACAAATACCATTGTACACAGGCATGTGTTGCCAGGTTGAAATTTGTACAAACAAGTAAAGTAGAGTTTACAAGGCTAACATTTTAAACTTCAATATAACATTTCAGATGTTTACCACCTTGTCCCGATTTAGTGGTTGTGTACCCATTTGAAGGGGTACACTTTGACAACTTGCTGCTTTGCTGCCATTCAATACCACTGCACAAACCTCATTGTCAGAGTGGTCTTCCTCACTCACTTCATGCATGATTGGCATGTCGTACATTGGTCTGAGCTGGCTTCTGTTCCTTTGCAATACAGCGCCATGATCAGTAATGACTTCATGCGAATACAGAACCAAGGAACGAGAATAGGCCACTTGACCCTCCGAGACTGCTCCCCCATTCAATAAAATCATGGCTGATTTGATTTTTAACCTCAACTCTACAGTCTTGCATAGCACTGATAATCGTTCATCCCATTGGGAATCATATGGTCTGGGCCAGTTGAATATTTTCAAAACATTTCATGCTCTCCAAATGCCTCTATTTATGTTTTGAACACACACACACACTCCATCCAGCGTACAGTTTTGATAGTTCTCAACTTGTTGTGCATCACTTTCATTCTCCTCTGTCTTTGATGAAGAATTTCCTGTGTCTAATGGTCTCCTGTGAGAATTGGTTGCTGAGCAAGGTTCAGCTTGTCTCCTCAGCACGTGGTAATCCCCTCTCCATTTATATTGCACACAAATGCAACAACATGAAGTAAAATCCTTGCTTTATTCTTTGATATTTGATGATCACTGTTTTGTTGGCATATACTGTATTTTGTTAGACTTCTTGGTGATGGATCGTCAGGCGACAATGTGATATGGGTCACTCCCCATGCAATATTTACATCCTGAAAGCATTTATGGTGAACTGCAATCCATTGTCAGACCCTATTGGATCTGAAAATAGATCATTGTTTCAGCAATGTCTGTGTTCAGAGGATTGCTAAACATAGGGAAGTTTGGAGAAGTAATATATCACAAGGATGTAACCTTCCCAATGCACTGTGAAGAGGTCTTTTGCTACTTTTGTTCAAGGAGTGGATAGAATATTGATTGGATATAGGGGCTGCCTCTGTTGCTGTGGTTGATAAATTTGGCAAGCTTCACATGCATTCGTCGTTGAACATGCTGTTTCATCTCTGATCAGTATACAGAATCATCTCACTGTCTTATGTAATCAATGCCTCTGTGATCCTGATGTAACAAAGACATGATATCTTGGAACAATGGTCTTGGTACTAGCATTTGTTTGCCTTTGAAAATAATTTATTGTGATATACCAAGTACATCTCTGTGTGGTAAAAATTCATGAATCTTCTCAAATCCTTTTTTTAATTCTACCAGGCCATCACTGAATAATGACCTTTAGCAACTCTTGCAGCTGTTCACATATGCAGTTGCTGATTTTAACCGTTCATACTGCCTCTGACCAAAGTGAAACCGGGTTAACATTGAGAACATTTTCAACTTCATGTTATATAAAGCATCAATGTATCGATGAGGAGGAACATCTCTTGATATTTTGTGTGGATTGAATAATGCGTCAGATCCTGGTCCCTAGCTTAATCTTACTTCAGTGTAATACCATTTCAGATGGTGAACTGATTTGATTGTGTTGCAGTGGTCTCTTCCCCCAGAGCGGATACAGTTTGAATCTCTTGTACTGTGCCTTTACCAAAATCTGTGCATACTGTTAGTCCTGGTACTGCACAAACATTTGTAACTACCATTTCTGGTAGTCAAGATGAGGTTGTATATTTGCAGAGCATCATGATTTTGCCAATGCACAGAATGATGGACCCACGATACACATTGAGAAGATCTTTTATAAACTGTACCACAGAGTGGCACTTGCTGAAACAAAGGACCTAGGATAAGGAGTAGGACATTTGGCCATTTGAGATTGCTCTGCCATTCAACATGATCATAGATGGTTCGATATTTCAAAGCCATATTCTCGCTTCCTCTCCCTAACCCATGATGCCTTTAAAATATGTTTAAAAATCTCTTTCTTGATTATACTCCATGATTCAGTTTCCACAGCCTTCCAAGGTGCATGTATTCAGGAGGGTTGTGGTAATATGTTGGCATTAGCTTCCATGTTAATTTTAGCTTTTAGTGTGTGTTGTCCTGGCTATTTGGGACCTATTATAGGGTTGTAAAAGGTTACAATGGCAATAAACCATTGACATGGTGTGTGAGGTTAACAATATGGAAAACTTGGTCTTCTGAAATCTGCTTTTCACTTGGTTGACTCTGAACCTTGCTGAATTACTTGCATTTGTGCACCTTCTTAACACTTTCATTGCTGCTAGTGTTGTGCCATTCTACCATTTTGTTGGTATTTTGTTTTGGGCTATGGCTTGTCCTTTAAAGATAGACTTCTAAACAATATCCAATATGAAGTGCTGTCACAAGCTTTACAGATATCAAGACAAGTTGGAAAGTTGCACCAAATCACATCGAATACTGACTATGTTGGCTCGCCGACTGTAGCAATAACATTGGTTGGGCCTAGAGCCTGTTATTGTTGTTAGCCTGTCATTGTAACTTCATACTTGTGCCCATCTTCATGTAATGTTTCAGTGGTACGATCTTCCCCCTTGACCAGACTCTTCCCAAAGGCTTTAATGGGTGTGGAGATGAATACTAACTCAATGTGCCTCTTTGATAGTTTCGCTTTAGGAAAAGTCACACTCATGCTCCTTTCTGCTGTATTATTAACAGGTGCAGAAAATAATAAAAAAAAACAAATGAAAGCTGACCTTTATATCTAGCAGACTGAAGTATGAGAATGTGGAAGTTATACTGCAGTTATACAGAACTGTGGTTCGATCCCACTTGGAGTACTGTGAGCATATCTGGGCACCATGCCTTAAAAAGATATATTGGCCTTGGATGGAGTTAAGCAAATATATTAAGGGATATGGGCTCAAGGTATTTGAAGTTAGGCCACAGATCAGCCATGATCTCATTGATCGCAGAACAAGCTTGAAGGGCTGAATGGCCTACTCTTGTTCATACGTTCTTATGTTCTTATTTTCCAACAAACTGGTCAATAGACTCTTGGGGCTTCTGTAGCATGACAGGAGTTGGAGTCTGTTAACCCTCAAGTTAACCTGTGCCTCTAGCTGATGTTCAAGTACCTTCCATATCTATTCTGGAATTTCTGATTGTCCTTGGAATTACTTGATGTGTTAATACTATGAAATCTCTCCTTGTCAATGACAAGCAAAGTTTTCAGGACTTTTTTCTTGGGATCATCTATCCCTTGATCTGTAAAATAGAACTGAATACTTTGCTTAAGCAGTTATGAGTCAATAAACATCATTGGATGCTGCATAATGAGGGGCTTACTAATCATAATGCACTTTAAAGACAGTAAGTTAAGTACCTGACTTTTTTTCACTAAGTTTAAAATTGTTCTTTTGTTAAGGATATAAACTCTGCAGCTGCTATTTATGCACCAGCTCGAAAGCTGCAGCTTTTTTATTTTAAGTAAGGCAATCTTAGAAACTTATTTTATTTTGAAAGAACTTACACTCTAGCAAAAAAAAACGAACCAGGGCATTTCCTTGATAGTTTATGATCGACCTTCAGATCTGTGGAGATTTCTGTACTCACAATAGAGTGATGCTGCCGAATAATGAAAAATTCTCCCTTTCTCCATATTCTCTATTGTCCAAAGCTATTGTCCAGTTGATCTTCAATATGTTTCCAAATATCTACTTTCAAGACATTACAGATTTTTATAGATGGCCACCACTGCTGTTTTTGTGAGTTTGACTGTAACAGCCCACTTTATCTGATCTGGCAAAGCTTATGTTAAATCTCATAACATAAGAAACTCGCAAAGGATATTGCAATATTGAAAAATCTAACAGACATTTATTAAAACTAGCTATAATATACAAACATCACATTCTTCAAGCATATTAAGTGCCTGAACTAATATTAAGCTATTAGTTTACAACAGAAAAGTATGCTTCCAGTAGAGTGCTACGCTTCAAGTGATCTGAGGCAAGATAAAGTATAAGACTAAGGTACTTTCAGTTCACATGCTATGTTAAAGTGATGAAATCATGAACACACCCTTAAAGGCATATAGCCCCTGTAAGATGTATTACAACACAGCAACGTAATCTTTAAGTTTTATGTAACCTGCAGTCTTTGATTTCTATTGAATGGAATTACATTCCTGCAAATGCATTGCTACTTAGTACTACTGACATCTTAGTACCATCAAAAATAACATACACAAGCTAAAAATATTTCACGCACTTCACAGAAGCTAATCTATTGTTGGAAGATAAACAAAATCCTTCATCAAAAAGACTCCATATTTAAGTGAGTGCTTTGTTAAACTCAATAATAATAAGGCCCTACTGCAGCAACAATGTATGAAAATGGATAACCTCAATTGACAGATTTATATACAAAATTGAAAACTAGCTTTTGAAGCATCTATTGGGAAATTTCATGCATATCACAATTATTTTCATGAATTACAAAATTGTGAGAATATGTATAAAATATGATTAAATTAGAATGAAATAGAAACATATTAAGTACTTCTGAAGCTTCAACAAGAAAATATTTATTCTGATATTCCTACTATAATTCATTGTAGGTGTCTGGTTAATTAATTGCTGAAGCACCATCT
The DNA here is from genome assembly GCF_021869965.1 of Rhincodon typus. Lineage (NCBI taxonomy): Eukaryota > Metazoa > Chordata > Chondrichthyes > Orectolobiformes > Rhincodontidae > Rhincodon > Rhincodon typus. Next base: position 31,070,734 of record NC_063358.1, read on the forward strand.
AATTTTTAATTATTTTGAAAGGATCTTTTATTTGATACCAAAATCCTCTAATAAAATATGAACAAATCTCCAGTGACTTTGCTCATGGTACTTTCAATTTGAAAGTTCAGTTATCCATCCATAAAGGCACACAGTAGGCTAGTGTTGATATTTGATTGCTTATAGGACTGTTGTTGTGATGTCTAGACAATGAGGTGAGCTGAGGAACTGAGAGTCATCAGAAGATGATGAGATTGATTGCATTGGTGCTGTTGTGAAATCATTTGTGCTTTTTGGGGAGTGAACATTTGAAATTAGAATTGACTCCTCTACACTCTCACTCCTCTACACTACTCCTCAATCTCTTGAGCCACCAAAACAGAAAGTTTGATGAAGAAGTGCCACGTGTTTGTATTACTTGATCCTTTGAGCCTGAAATTAACATGTGGGATACAATCATTTTAATGTTTAACATGTTTGTGAGAGATTGCTTTACCTCTTTTACTTGAGCAGAAATAGCAAAACAGTTAGTGCCTCCTTTTTCAAAACGTAACAAAGACATGTCAGAGGCAGTTTAAATCTTCATATACTGGTATCCATATTGCCATTTCAAAGCATTATTTACTTATTCTGCTTTTTCTCTCCCCCAAAGATTTTTTCTTCCACCTATGTTTTTTACTGTTACATGCCAAGAATGATAAAGCTGTAAAATAGGAGTGATTGGTTTCACTGGAGTTTAGAAAGAGAGAGGATCTGATTGAAACATATAAAATTCGAACAGGTCTGGATAGACTAAGATGTGGGACGATGTTTCCCCTGGTTGGCAAATCTAGAATCTGGGGGCTTATGATACAGAGTAGGCATTTAGGACTAAATATGGGGAAAGATTTCTTCTGAGCCATTTCTGAGGAAGGGTCTAGACCCGAAACGTCAGCTTTCCTGCTTCTCTGATGCTGCTTGGCCTGCTGTGTTCACCCAGCTCTACACCTTGTTATATAAAGATTTCTTCACTAAGAGCACAGTCAACCTGTGAAATTCATTACCACAGAAATAGCAGAACAGACTTGAAAGGCCAAATGGCCTACTCTTGTTCCTAGTTTCAATGTGTTAATCAGCCTCTGTTGCACACCCTCATTTTCTTGGTTATCTCTTTGTTGTGTCTTCTGTTCCTTCTCTCCTTAATTCAGTTTCTATTATTCTCTTTCTCTCATGTCGGTCGTTATCACTGACACTTGCATCCCATGAATAAAGGAAGTCACTTTGATAAAACAGGGTTCTGTGTTGGGTGCTGGACAATAACATTCTCAAAAAGGAAATGAATTTTACTGATATTATGGATGTTTAACAAAAGAATGTTAAATAATAATGTGTATAAGTCAAAACGTAAAATGTAACACATGAAGCTTTGATAATATCACAAGTAGATATATTCTTCACTGTCTCACTTTTGGTGTAAATGAGCCACATTCAAGTGCTTTACCATAAGACAACATTTATAACTGCGATAATGGAATTAAAGTAGCAAGAGTGCCACTTCTCCTAAGATTTGGTTGATTTACCACATTCAAAATTATTGTGATGCAATGAATTGCTTCCATAGCACATTTACAAAAGTAGTCATAACTATATACTTTCTCCACTTTCAAGTTGACCTTCGGTGCTAAGAGTTGGCTAAACACACCGTGAGTTCTCATTGATCTATTCTAATAGAGGAAACACAAAATCAATAAAATGCTGCATTGTGTAGAATATTCTCAGCCTTTGAATGACATGGAGATTGTTGAGAAAGTTGGGGGATTCACATGGGATTGGCAGGAAGATTGCTGATATTGAGAGTAAAAAGTCCCACTTTTCAGCCAAGTGTTGGACGGAGAGAAATGATTCTCACTCGCGAACAGTGAAAAGCTAATTGCATGCATTAACACGCTCATTATTACAGAGACTCACCTCATTGATATGCAGTTTCTCATTCTCCCACCCGCCAGATAGAAACTAGACAGCAACAATCCCTGATATGAAAGTCAGAGTGGATTCCAGGGAGATTCCATCAGTGATCAACATTTATGCTTGGTGTGAATGGGAGAATATGCTGAGCAGCCCACCATAAGGGCTTGGTGTATAGGTTATGAGACAGGTTCAGGAAGATAGCATGAGAAAATTCAGTCGGGTTAATGGAAAGAAACTCCATGATGGTCGCCAAAATTGACGTAGCCAAATTCTGGTAAAATTTAGTTTAATGTATTAATCTGTAAACTTGTCTGAAACAGCACAAACTTGATATACATTAACTGGACATCTCACATCTTATTCCCGACTTAATCAACAATGATTTTGAGATCCACCTCACATCTAATTCACCAAACAGCCACAATGAGATTCAATTTCTGTTTACGTTATACTGTTATGTTATTCTAATTATCATATTCCTGTTCACTCTTTTCACTTTCATAAAAATGATCTCACACTACGCCAGAGATCATGGTCTATTCTGTCACCTAATAATCTCTGAATTATCACAAAGCATACCCTTCCCCATTGAGAGACCGTTGTGAAAGAAAACCTTATTATAAAATTCTCCCACCATGAGCTGGGAGAGCTGCTTTCCCATCGACAGCATTTACTCTAAACCTGTTTTCATCATTATCGTGAGTACACCTCTAAAGTGGATTTCACAGGGATTGCCCTGTGAAATGTTCCCGAAGCTTCTAATATTAATGGTGTACAATGCACCATTGTTACGACTAACACCATCAAAATGGTACATTAGAAAGGTGGAAGAGGATGTCTTAGGCTCACAAAATATATGATATTGTCACCAGCCTTTAGTTGCATAGGAAAAAAGTCTGAAGATGAATGAGAAATATATTGTCATAAATATGTATTCATACCGGTAAACAGTTAACTATTTCAGCAAGAGACAAGAGTACACATTCATGTAAACTATTGTTTATTTTTTGACTTGCATGCTCAGTTAAAATATTTTTCAATACAAATATTCATGACCTGTTTGGACTTGACCAGATCGGATAGGTAATAAATAGATATTAATTAACCAAGTGTGATCTTATTCCATGTACAGTTACAATTAAGTTACAAAGGAATTGTGGAAAAGTCTGTTGCTTCAGTTGAAATATTGGCAATGCTGCTGAATAGCTAAGAACTAATGGGAACCTATTGAGAAAATCATTATATCAGAAAGCGGGGTAAGGGTTCAAAAAATAGTAAGGTATCCAGCTGTTCCATGCAGTATTATCTGGTCTTTTCAAAAAAAGAGGCATACTTTTGTTTAAAAAAAATCTTTGTGCCTTGAGGCCTTGAATTGTGCAAACCTTCAGGTCATAAAAACATTCCAAAAATTTAGAATACACTCTTCCCATGGTATGCTTCTATTACACAGTGCCATCCAAAACTGTACAGAAATTCTTTCAAAATCACATATATTTGGAAGAAGGTGTTTCTAACAGCTACCAGTGTTCCTGCAAGATGATGAAGAATACATCTTCATTCTTTTCATTTCATTCATTGCATTTATCAGGTGAACCAACATACTGAAGCCGAGTAATTATCCAAAAGATAACTGAAAAAAACACTCCGCTGCAAAATAATTTTGACTATCTAAAACTAAACTTGAACTTGAATACAAATGGGGCACCTTATAAGTCAAAGAGTTTAATTAGTGAGCAGCTGAGTTATAAAGTTTAAACATTCTTGGTTCATTCAGTCACGTGTGCTGAGTTAACTGATTTCAGGTAGGGTGACAGGATGTTATAAATCGGCTTTCATTTCCTCCTTTCACGCAATCAGAGACATTAAAGTCAGTTATGCTTCCTGAAGAGCTATCTGTAAATGCCTGCAAGTATGCGGGTAGATGCTAGGCAATGTTTTGATCAACCACAGTTTCAATGATTGAGTAGTTTACCAACACTCACTGTTAAAACTGATGCATGAATAAGTTGAACGAGGGGCAATGTTTCAGAGGAAGCAGAGAACTGCATTTAAAATTATTCCCTTCAGCGCTAACTTTATTGTTCATATCAACAAACAGCACATCGTATGGATTGCTGTTTCAATCAGCAAAACACTGTAAATACAATTTGCTGAGTACCATAAACCATAATTATTTGATGTATAATGTTATGCCAGTACATTTCATTTTAATTACATCTTTGTAACCCTTAATAGCTTATATATAAATAAAACAGAGTTCTCATAAAAACTACTTGAAATATCAATGTTAAATTGCATTTTTTCCTACACTTGGATAATGCATTATGAAAAAAAAATGACATTGGAAAACATTTAGGGTGACTTCTGAAACAATATATTAAACAAAAGTAATAAGTCCAGCGAGACAGAAGTTCATACATTGGTCATGGCTGCAAGGCAGCCAAAAGCGATATAAAATTTTTTATACTTTGTTGATACATTGTACTTTTCTAAAAACACATATATCAACAGGTGTTGACTATAAGGAACTGCAAAGGATTTAGGCAAAGGGAATTTTAAAATCTTGAGAACAGTTGTACATTTTTACAGATAGATTCTCAAAGAAAATTGCGAAGAAATGCAGCTTGAGAGAGATTGTCTTGATTGTGAAGGAACTGGAATAATCAAACCTATTGAATTCTTCCTTTGCATTTCCATTACTGATATTCTATGTCTTGGATCTGACACCCCAGCTAAGATGAAAATTAATCAACAGAATACAGGGTTCTAATGTAACATCATAACATGATAGTGATTTGCATGTTGCACTACATGAACTCATTGTGTAGAAATGAAAGCTGGATGAAATATTGCTGTGAAGTAAACCCGTGCCATTTTGCCAATATGATACCTATTGCAATGGAATGTGACCCAGGATATAATTAGCTATAATCTGTTTCTTTGGTGCCTCAATCAAATATCTTCATTTAAATGAACTTTTCTTGACATTTCATTTCAAACAAATAGCAGAAAATAAATTGAAGATTACCCCTTTTTAACATTTCTTTACTGGAAGAGGTTGTTGACAAGATCAGTATTTATTACCCTTTAGAAGGTGTTCGTGACCAGCCTTCTTGAAACACTGCAGCCTAAGCATTATACAAACACGATCACTGTGCTACTAGGAAAGGGTTCAGAATTTTGAACTAGCAACATTCAAAGAATAGTGGTATCCATCTAAATGATAATGGAAATTGGCGTGGAGGGGAATTTGTGTGTTTCTATGTGTCCGGTGAATTGTTGTAGTGTGATAGAAGGAATTAATATTTAAGATTGTGAATGGAATGGTGATAAAGTGGGTTGCTTTGCCTTGGATAGTGTTGAGCTCCTTGAGTGTTCTTGGAGGTGTACTGATCTAGTAAGTGTAGACCATGCCTTCACACTCTGATTTGTGCATTGTGGGTGAAGAACAGACTTTGAGGAGTCAGAAGGTGAGTTACTCACCACAGGATGCCTACCCTCTGACCTGCTCTTGTAGCCAAAGCATTTATATGGCTGCTCCAGTTCAGCTTTTGGTCAAGTTTAAAGCCAGGATTTTTATATTGGTTTATTCAAAAGTGGCAATGTCATTAGATGTCGAGGGGAGATGAGTAAACTCTCTCTTGTTGCAGGCTATCACTGCTTGACATTGCTTTGGTACAGAATGTTATTTGCCAATTATCAGCCCAAGTGCGGATGTTGTCCAGCGATATGTGCATATGAACTGCTTCAGTATCTGAGGAGTTGTAAATGGTAATGACCGCCATTGGCTTAATCCTTTCTTTTTGGGCTAGGTCCAATTTGCATTGGGTTTTTTGGATTTTCTTTTGCCACAAGGCCCAATGAGCTCTCTCATTCCATCTTATTAAACTCACCTCAGTACTGATCTACGATGGTGTCACTCACATCTGATTTCCATCCCATCTTACCACATGCCATTCCAGAGGCAGACCTACCACTGGGTCCTGCCTGCCTGGCCTGAGGTTACCACCTGGGACTTCATCTGTATGCACACAGAGGAACAAGAGTGATGGACAGGCACCAGGAAGCCAATTGCCCTCCTTGCCCAGAACCTGCTTCAGTGTAGTAGCCCTCACGACCACTGGCTGCCTCCACAGACAGGCTGGTAGCTGAAATGGAGAGCCAGCTCCCAAAACACACAGGCAGCAGGAGAGATGCATATGCCTGCGCTCCACTGTCCCACCTACTAACCCTCAGAACCAAAGGCATGGAGGTAGGTTGGGTGATGAACCTTGACTCTAATTCAGATATCCACTCCACACAAGGGAGTGCCAACAGACATCCAACTGGAGGTGGACCAACACAGAGGCCGCTCTTCACTTTCCACTCAGGACACTGCACAGATGTTTGAGCCTTCCACATCCACCCTGTATGCCTCCCCCTGCCCTTTGAAGTTGAAGACAGTGGGAGTTAAGTTGCATCTGGCAAGAAAACCCTCAGTGTGTTAGGTCCATCTAGGCCCAAGTCCTTGCTCATCCCCTTGAGCCAGGGATTATATTAAGACAGAGTCTTAGAGGTCTCCAGCATGAAAACAGGCCCTTTGGTCCAACTTACCCAGTTTTCACAATTAAACTAGTCCCATTTGCCTGCATTTGGACCATATCCCTCCAAGCCTATCCCATACATGTACCCGTCTAAATGTTTCTTGAATAATGAAAGTGTACTCACCTCTACCACTACCTCTGGCAGCCCATTCCAGCCACTCACCACCCTTTATGTGATAAAACTGCCCCTCTGGACCCTTTTGTATCTCTCCCCTCTCACCTTAAACCTATACTCTTTAGTTTAAGATTCCCCTATCATGGAAAAAAGCTGTTGGTTGTGCCTTACATGATTTTATGGACCTCTATAAGGTCACACCTCAGTCTCCTACACTCCAGGGAAAAAGGTCCCAGCCAATGCAACCTTTCCTTATAACTAAAACCTTCCAGTCCAGGTAGCATCCGAGTGAATCTTTTCTGCACTCTTTAATAACGTCCTTTCTTTCGCAGGGCAAACAAACCTGCATTCAGTACTCCAAATGTGGCCCCACCAATTCTTGTACAGCTGCAACAAGACATCCCATCTCCGATATTCAATGCTCCGACCAATGAAAACAAGCATGCCAAAAGTCCCCTTCACCACCCTGTCTACCTGTGACTCCACTTTCAGGGAGTTATGAACCTGTACCCCTAGGTCTCTTTGTTCTATAACACTCCCCTGGGCCTTATGTCCTGCCGTGGTTTGACCTATCAAAATGTAACGCCTTGCATTTATCCAAATTAATAGTAAGATGGAGACAAAGAAGAAAACATATTAATGGTACTCTAGTGGCATGGGTTAAATTAGCTTATAAATCACTCTCAGTTATTTCATAAATGTTCCTGCTGTAACTTTCACTTGGTTATGAGTCTCTCTGCGCTAAATGCATCTTCACACTGTCCGGCAATACTTCTTGGCCACAGTCGAGGTTTCTTGGATGGGGTAAAGCATACCGAACTATCTAGAAATATTGGGACAATGTGTACACATGGCAATTGGTCATGGTGACAGCATTGTCCCTCCTTATTCAACATCGTGAATGTTTCTGTGCACAAAGCTGGAACTACCAATGAGTTGTCCAGAATTGGCTGTGCCAGGCTGGCTCCATGCTGTAGGATGGCCAGGAAGTAAGCTGCCTATTAGCTGGACAGTGCAGGAGCCCATCATGAATGTTCTTTCCCTTTGAAACATCACTGTTTGCTGCAGACCCTCCTCACAGCTTGAGTCAACTACTCCTCCGATTCTGAGCAAGGTCGCAAACATTTTCTTTCCCGTTGCACACATTCAATTTCTAAAATGAAGGAAAGTTGTCATGAGTGGAGAATCCAAACTGAGCATCAGGAAGCAAGTCATCACTTTCTAAGGTCATAATTGGATCATCCGCCCTTGACCCACCCAACTGAGGCTTTTAAATGGGCAATTAATGCCCAATTAAGTGCCTCTTCCTGCTGCTGCTCTGGTTTAATAGACAGTGAGGAAAGCCTGTGCCTAAGATGTAGCTTGGGAGGTTTAACCACTGGACTGCTGGTCATTGAAGTGGCTGGGTACCTCCTTTCTGGGTGCCCTGTGCCAATTGGAGAAAATGCCACCACTTCACCTCTCCACATTAGACCATCTCTCCTGCCCTGCCCAACATGCTCCTTCCCCCATCCCCACCAGGATGTGCCCATCTATCTCCAGTGCGATTCCATAATGAATTAGGTCTGGGGCCACCAAATGTCCCTCCTTTACCCAGGCTTCCTGAAATACAGACATTGGTCACAAATCTTGCTACGGTGCATAGATACTGGTGTTGAAAAGTCACCATGAGATTTGACTTCCTCATGGAAAGAGGTCTCATCTCATTCTAATAAGAGGCCCATTGCGTAAAAATTAAAAAGTGAAGCAAGCCCACCAAATGAAGGCAACCTTGTCTGAGACATTACTCTGGGGCACAGGGAGCCCACGCTCAGTGGGTTTGGCTTGAAAAAATTGCCACATTGCCACCTGGTGGCTGAAGTTATAATGAGAGCAAGTATGGAAGGACACTTTAAAAACAAATTAACAAAGAGGAAACTTTGAATAGAGTGGGCATGCTGGATTTTGAGAGTTGTTTTATCAATTTGAATTAAATTGATGCTCAGAGGATATTAAAAGAGCATACATTGCAATCATTCGCATTTCAGTCTGATCCTTGAGTTTTTAGGGCTAACAAACATTAGCCCATCAGCTAATTCACCAGATTATGGGTCTCTCTATATTCTCAACCGGACTGACATGGATTTAGGATTCTCTGTATTTCAGGCAGACATGTTCACAAAGTTAGGAATGCCACTCCCCCCAACAAACAGAGGCCAAAAATTATCACCTGATCTGACGTGCAACATTCTGATGTGACAAAAGGACCCTTTGTGGCCTAGGAGATACTTCACCGAATGGAGGAGCAGCGCTCTGAAAGCTTGTGATTTCAAAAAAACCTGTTGGGCTACAATCTGGTGTCTTGTGATTTCTGACTTTGTCATCTGAAGAAAGTTTAGTCCATTAACTGTTCAATAAGAGAAAAACAAAATCAACTTTTACAATACAGAACTTTTGTGAATGTGCTTGTCTCCAATGAGTTATTCTTGAAGTGAAAACAGAAGACTAAGTCACTGACTGATTTGAGGTATGGAGCCACCTTGCTGCAGGTGGTAAACTGTTACAATCCCATGCCCCAGCCATGAAAAGGAAAACCAACCTGGGGCAGAGCTGTTGCAATTCATTCAGTAAGTAGAGACAGCCCTGTGATCAGACAGGTATTGATCTGAAGGCAGAATGTAATGACCTAACAAGATAAACAGCCTGCTAGACCAAAGTGGTACCTTTACCACCATGTAGATGTGAAACGTTGCATCTCATCACCATAGTTTATTGTTTTGAATACAACCAATAGCACAAGTAATGAAAAAAAAAACTGGAGGATTACTGTCTCATGCAAGGGAGGTGACTGGTGGTGGTTTAACCTGAAGGTCACCATATCTCAGTCAAGGGGAGAAGCACAGTTCTTCATGGTAACTTCAGTTGGTGCAGGAATTGAACCCTCATGGTTGGCCATACTCTGCAGTGCACATCAGCCATCCATCCAACCAACTGAGCTAACCAATACCTTATCTTTAATCATTAGATGTAAAAAGGGCAATATGCAATTGTCATGACTTTGCCGAAAAGTGATAGTATCAATAACATGCAAATCAGCCAATAACTATTAATAACGAAGAGAAGCAACAATAGTTTCTTTTTACAAAGCACCTTCAAAGTAAGAAAACATCATAAAACACTTAAAAGGAATATCACAGAGCAAAAAATGGCAAAAAGCCACAATTGGAGAGATAAAATCTGATAATGAAAAGCTTCATCGAAAAGTTGCATTTTAGGGTTTGTTAAAAAGAGGGAAGTAACATACAGAGACACAGGGTGTATTGCAGAGCTTAGTGCTATGGCAACTGAAAACATCATCAGTAGTGGAGTGATCATAGCTGGAACTGGTTAAGCAGCCAGAATTAGAGAAGTGCAAATATTTTGGATGTTTGTGACGTAAGGCAGATTGTAGACTTTAGGAAAAGGTGAGGCCATTGAGTGATTTAAAAACAATGTTGATTCAAATTAAGATGCTGCTTGACTGCAAGTCAATGTGGGTCAGTAACCACAGAGAGGAGAAAAGGACCAGGTGTAGTTAGACATGGGAAATGGAGTAAAAACCAAAAGAACTGCAATGCTGTAAATCAGGAACAAAACAGAATTTGCTGGAAAAGCTCAGCAGGTCTGGCAGCATCTGAGGAGAAAAAACCAGAGTTAACGTTTCAGGTCCAGTGACCCCTCCTCAGAACATAGGAAACACAGAAAACAGTGTTTTGGATCACCTCAAATTTATGGACAGAAGACCAGCCAGAGATGAGTTGGAATAGTCAGATTCAGAGGTAATTGAGTCACATGTGACATCAAGCTTGGAAATAAATTGGCTTAACTGAGGAGTGGAGTCTCTCCAGGGAACAGAGGCTGGAGTGGGTACTGAAAACCATGGCTTCCATCTTGCCAATATTTAATCATCCACCAAAGGATGTCAAACAACACATCTGATAATATCTCAACAGTGGAGGAGGTGAGAGATGTGGTATTGCTAATGTACATATGAGAACCAACACTGTTTTCAGATGATAGCCATGTTGCTGGCTGATGCGAGCTGTTTTATCAATAGCTTCACAAAAACTGTCTATTGCATTTAACATAACAGTGATTTTCACACAGCACGAATACTTACAAATCAATTGCTCATTTAACTCAGAGATAATTTAGTTATTAACAACATAAGCACCCTTGTGAAGGAAAGTTGCCATAGTCCTAGCAGACCATACAGCTGTTCTCTCACAAGAGACAAAATGTTAGTTTGCAATGCTGAGTAACGCCGACAATTTGGGTTCAATTCCTGCACCAGCAGAGGTTATCATGAAGGACTCTTCTTCTGAACCTCTCCCCTCACCTGAGGCATGGTAACCCTCAGGTTAAACCAACACCAGTCATACCTCTCTAATGAGACAGCAGCCCTATGGTCCTCTGGGACTATAGCAACTTTACCTCTACCCCTGTGATTATATGATAATTGTGAATATTTTTAAAAAACAGCGCTCTTGACCAGAAAGTGAACCACTGAGGGTGAAGTTTTATTTTTTCAGGTTGTGAATTGGTTAAGGAAATTTTTAAAAGCTTCAAACTTTACAGTTTTACTTGTAAAAAATATTTTCCTTCATGTCTGTTTTCTTCCCTCTGTTAATCCAATTTTTCTTCCTCCTTAGTACACTTGATTTGACAATGAAATTAACATTCATTTACCTACTGAGTCCTTGGACTGGGTTAGTGAGGCAGGAAATATAAACAGCCTCCTTTCCTGCTGTTGATTGCTATATTGTGACACATACAAGTATGTGTGTCTGGGCAGTACTACAGGATATGATTTGTACTGGGTCCAATATTCCCTGCAATACATTGGCTCAAACTTTCATTGTTCAAGCTCACTACAAAGATTGACCTCTTGATTTGGGATCAGATTTCATGCCTCTAAAGCTTTGATAAAGGGGAACTTGTAGATGTAATATATTTAGGTTTCCACAAACTGTTCGATAAGGTATCACATATTAGGCTACCAAATACATCAATAGCCCATGGTTTTGCAGACAATACATTAGCATGGATAGAAGATTAACTAAAAGAAGACCAAGAACTGGGATGTAGAGGCTATGTTCAGGGTGGCAAGTTGTAACTTTTAGCAAAGTGCCAGAGAGATCAGTACTAGGGGCCCAGTGATTTAGATTACACATTAATGACTTGGATGAGGAAAATGAATGTAGTATAGGTATGTTTGCAGATGACATAAAATGAGATAGGAAGGCCATTGGTGAGGATGACAGAAGAATGTAGACAAGGTTTAGTCAGTGGACAAGAAGAAAATTTGGCAGATGGAACATAACGTGGGAAAATGCAAAGTTATTGTTAGGAAATGTAGAGGAACCAAATATTATTTAAACAGGGATATACAGCAGAAAGCTGCATCATACAGGTACTTGAAGGTCTTTGTGCATCAAACACAAAAAGGTAGCATACAAAACTCTAATTCAGGGAGTTTTCTTGTATCTACCATAGAGACACAACATTATCATTTAGCTTTTCCGCCATTTTTCTATCCACCATTATGCATTATGCAAACCTGCATTTAGTGAATCTACATTAATTTCAGCTAAACATTTCTATCATACATACATAAAAAACATTTGCACTCCATTTTTTATGCAATATTGCACTCATATTCTGTTCATACTTTTGTTTTAAAATGCTCCTTTGCTGCATGTAGAAAATAACTTCCCTGCCCTCAGACTTAATACTATCTCTGGTTATTGCATAAATTTTTTGTTCCAACATATACAATCCTTAATTTCCTTTATCAGCCACAGTTGACTGACCACTATTTTAATGTTTTTGCACCTTCAGGAAATGTATAGTTACTGTAAATGTATAGTTGCTGTAAACCATTGCCAATGTACAGTCATGCCTTTGAATATATTTTCCAAATCTAGCTCAGCTGAATTGTGCCTCATGCTTTCGTAATTTCCCTCATTCAAAAGTAATACCTCACTTCCAAACAAAGTGCCAAATTCTATCATCTTCTGGTCATACCTCCCTAAATGTGAAGTGCTGCATTTTGGTAAGGCAAACCAAGGCAGGACTTATACAGAAACAAAAACAGAAATTGCTGGCAAAACTCAGCAGGTCTGACAGCATCTGTGGAGAGGAATCAGAGTTAATGTTTCACGTCCGGTGACCCTTCCTCAGGACAGGGTCACCGGACCTGAAACATTAACTCTGATTTCTCTTCACAGCTGTTGCCAGACCTGCTGAGCTTTTCCAGTAATTTCTGTTTTAGTTGCTGATTTACAGCATCCACAGATCTTTTGGTTTTTATCCAAGACTTATACAGTTTCAAATAGGGCCCTGGGGAGTGTTGCTGAGCAAAGAAACCTTGGGTTGCAGGTGCATATTTCCTTGAAAGTGGAGTTGCAGCTACATAGGGTGATGAAGAAGGCTTTTGGCACGCTTACCTTCACTGGTCAGTGCATTGAGTATAGGAGTTGAGACATCATGTTGTGGCTGTACAGGACATTGGTGGGGCCACTTTCAGAATACTGTGTACAATTCTGGTTGCCTTTCTATAGCAAGGATGTTGTTACACTTGAGAGGGTGCAGAAAAGGTTTACAAGGATATTGCTGGGACTAGAGGGTTTGAGTTATAGGAAGGCTGAATAGGCTGGGGCTATTTTCCCTCGAACATCGGAGCATGAGGCGTGACCTTATAGAAGTTTATAAAATCATGAGGGGCATGAATAGGGTGAATAGCCAAGGTCTTTTTCTTAGGGTGGGTAAGTCCAAAACTAGACAGCATAGGTTTCAGGTGAGAGGGGAAAGATTTAAAAGGGACCTAAAGGGCAACTTTTTCATGCAGAGGGTGGTGCATGTATGAGACGAGGTGTCAGAGGAAGTGGTGGAGACAGGTACAATTACAATGTTTAAAATTCATTGGGTGCCTATATGAATAGGAAGCATTTAAAGGGATAATGGCCAAGTGGTGGCAAATGGGAATAGGTCAGATTGGGATGTCTGGTTGGCGTGGACGAGTTGGGCCAAAGGGTCTGTTTCTGCGCTGTTTGACTCCATGACTCTAAGTTCTAAGTCCTAATAGAAACAGTAAATGGAATGCTGACCTTTATTTCAAAGCAAATGGAGTATAAAACTAGGCAAGTCTTGTTAAAAAATAATGCAACACACTAATTAGACTACACCTAGAATATTGTGAACTGTTCTGGCCCCTTATTTAAGGGAAGCTATACTGCTATTGGAGGCAGTCTACAGAAGGTTGATTGGTTAGATTCTGTGTATGCAGACATTTTCTTATGAGGGGAGGTGAATAGGTTGGGCCTGTACTCTTTGGAGTTTAGAAGAACTGGAAGTGACCTTATTGAAACGTACAAGATTCACAGGGGCTTAACAGGCTCAAAATGGAGAGGTTGTTCCCCCCCAAAAATTTGAAAGAATGTGAATTCTAGTTTACTGTAGTTAATTTTCAATGCTAGCAAGTTTACAGGAGAGTAATTGATACTTTTCATGCAGTTGAAAAGAGTTTTGAAGCTGGAGCAGACAAGTCCTAAATGTGTTTATGGTGGCTTTAGTCTTTATCTTTGCACAACTATGGAAACTTCACAAGTTCAATAAAATTGATGCTTTTAAAAAAATCATTCATCTGACCCTCACTGGTCTACTGCTCATTCCTGCATCCCTCAAGGTGATGTGGTGAAAGCAGATCCCATTGCTGTGGGCCGGAGGTGGTAAAGAGATCAGACCAGGTGATCATAAATTCAACATAATCATCATCTACATGAGAACTAAAATATGTATCATCTTTGTCAAACATTGTTATGACGTTAGATAAATATATTACAGCACACAGAAAATTGAAACTGTTGTATCCAAATCAAAACAGATCTTCCATGTCAGTGAATCCACCAACCACCTTGGTATCCACAGTCAAGCCCATCATCACAATATAAAGGGTAAGTGGATGCCAAAATCAGCTGCCCATCCACTATATCGTGTATAAATAAATAGATATCTAAGTAAATAATTAAATAGAAGTCAATTGAGCATGTTAATAGCTCAATTGACCTCAATGTAGTTACTCATAATTGCCCTCTGGGCAATTAGGGATGGGCAATAAATGCTGGCCTTGCCAGTGATGCCCTCATCCCATGAATGAATAAAGAAAAAAATTACTCTGCCACACATAAAATGGATAGCATGGGCAAGTGGGCAGAATAGGCTACACGTTTAATAAAATGTTTAAAATTGCAGGTAGGAAGGAAGTGCTAGCTTTGGAGAGTGCCCTTTGTCCACTGGGGATAACTACACCAGAGAATACAGTCAGCCCATTCTTATATCTGCTGACAATTCAAAATTCCTTTTGCCCCCTTGCAAAAGGCAGCAAGCACTGCCCACTCAAGGCCTCCTACCTCTTTCTGGGATTCATTGGGCCTCCTTCCTGGTTACTTCAGCAGCCCTGGCAGTGCCAACTACTGGGCTCTACCTCTTTTGTGACTGTTGGAGCTGCTGGCCAATCCGGCAGGACCAGGAGGTGGGATTTCCTCCTAAGCACTATGCGGAGGAGCCTGACTCTCCATCACTTCAGACTGGCCACAGCACACTATGACTGCAGAATTGTCCTCTTTCTGGCCCATCGGTTCTTTGGTGACATCTTTCGGGGGAAGGCAAGCAGTCTCAAACATCTAGAGGAATGCCCAGCATTTAGGAGGAAGGTCTATGACATTTTCCACTCCACAAGCTAAGTGCCACCAGCTTCTCTTTGTAACCTCACAGTCAATCTATTACTGCACCCACCATCTACCAAGGTTCATGCCCTACTACCTCCACAGTCATACACAAGTTACTCTCACCTATTTAATCTCCCTAGACTAATAACCCTGTTTGCTTGCCTTCTGTGCTTCCTACTCATTCACATGGGGCACCTCAGCACTTATCCCCAACCTGTAGCATTTCAAAGAACTGTGCCACTTGTTTTCATCTCATTCAAACCCACCCTTTGCCTCATCCCATGAGAAAATCACCCACAAAAATGGGGCAGAAAGATCTAAGATTTGAACTTTGAATACTCCTCCTCTACAAGGACAGGATCCTGACCATTCCAAGCATGCCTAAGCCCATGGACTGATGTTGGAGGCTTCCCTTGACTAACTGTGTCATGACCTTCTGCCTGAAAGGTATTCCTCTTGACTTGATTGAGAACTACTTTTGTTAGACTTTGAGACATTGCCATTTGGTTGTAGGACATGCAGTAGGTTTGATGACACATCAGACCCTGCTGACTCTGGACAACTATGACGAGCTGCCTAAAGGGAAAGGCAGACGCAGATGTATTGTGAACTTTTCAGCTCTGTCTGAGGGCGCAAAGCACAAAATGGCAAGGCAAGACAGAGCTACAGTCAGCTTCAAAAGTGGATACAAACTTTGTGCAGCGATAATAGACCAAGCAAGGAGCCCTGAGATAGATATACCTTGGTCCAAACCATGAGCTGGGAGCCAATCTCTGCATGTAAAGTATCCTGGCAGCAATGAGAGCTGCTGATGGGGCTTGTACATGTCAAATGCCAGTGATCGTGGATGAAAGATGCATGCAATCATTGTCCACGGAGTGTACCCTGAGATGTTGGTGTCTGGTGTTCAATGTAGAGAACTGGAGGAGCAACTGATGTGTTTGAGTTGCCATGTAACCACTCTAGCCTTCATGTAAGGAATTCCCAGCTAGTTTCCATCCAGCAGATGAAAGAATGGGAACTTGCATATCAATGAGGTGAGATTAGGCAGTATTGAAGGTGACAATGAATGATAATCCAGGCAAACTGGCCTCTCGCCACTTGCCAGTGAGAATCTCATGTTGCTGTTCACCACATGGTTAGAAAATTGAACTTTTTAATCTTAATGTTATCACTGGACAACTCATCTTATTTTCTCAAATTTCTCACATTGTTCAGGGGCTCAAAGGATTTTACTCTATGAACTACTTGATGTAAAACTCCTTTTATAGAGCAGCATGTTCTCTGTTTGACACGGCCACTGGAGATCCACTAGAAAATATGATAAGGACAAAAGATGATTGAATTATAATGCTCTGTGAGTTATCACATTAATTTAGGAAGGCAAAGTACCCCTTTTAAGTTTTTGTCAGTTTCAAAACTTGTCTAAACTAAACAAGGAACAAGCAAAAATAGCCGAAAACTCTTATTTGCAAAGCACATATTCAAACAGATCAAATGGCAGGACTAATGTCCACAGGAACATACAGTACCAGACTAATTGAACCAGTATCCGGGCAGTTATCAGGATTTGATATGCTGAAAGGGCAATCATAAGTGTGAAACAATCAGTTTAAGTTTTATAATTAAATGGATAATGGCCAGCAGCACTACATTAAACACTCA
This sequence comes from Rhincodon typus, assembly GCF_021869965.1. Classification (NCBI taxonomy): domain Eukaryota; kingdom Metazoa; phylum Chordata; class Chondrichthyes; order Orectolobiformes; family Rhincodontidae; genus Rhincodon; species Rhincodon typus. The sequence continues at coordinate 31,087,770 of NC_063358.1, forward strand.
GTGCATTGCCTCAGAATTCCATTGTTGGCAGTAGCAGCTATGAAAAGCAGATTAACGAAAAGTATCCTTTCAAGGTAGACTTGAGCTGGCAAGCTTTCTTTTTCATCTGCTACTGCCTGTAATTTCTTTTGTTTTATAAAAATTACTTCTGACATTCCTGTCATTGTACAGGTAACTATCACAACCTAGGTTGTGCTATTGAGTATATAATACAATATGGAAAGTTTATACGCAATATGTTGCATCACATGATAAAGGAAGAGGTGTTTTCTTTTTGAATGATTTGGGTATGTAAATCTGTTTGTAAATAAAGCAACAAAGGGCATAGTCATCACATGATCAGTGTTGGGGCAGAGACAGAGAAGCAGACCTTTTGCCAGTGAAGGAGGTAAAAAGATTAAAATAGATGCTATAGGTAATGGAGGGGACATTGGCTGCCACTGTAAACCAAAGTTTAAAAGAAATGCTCACTGCAACAGGGAAACAGGAAGGAAAGACAGAAGATGTTCCTGCCAACCCCACTGATGCCATGATTGGGGTAAGTCTTTGCTCATCTCCCTGATTATCTCCTCATCCCAGTCACTCCATCATTCTGGATCCCTAATGCTACCATCTCGATTGGACACTTTTCTTTTCACCTGTCCACCCCTCCTTGTCTAACATTCATACCTCCCTTGTCCCCAGCGCTGAAAGCAACCGCCCCTTCCAGTCTCTATTGATTCCCAATGCTTACCATCTCTCAAGGGCACACCATCCATCACAATTGGATGAGTCACAGAGCTGGGGGTGGCATGGTAGCTCAATGGTTAGTGCTATAGATTCCAGTCTCATTTTCCCCCTGTCTGTGCAGGTTTCCTCTGGGTGCTCCAGTTTCCTCCCACAGTCCAAAGATGTGCACGTTGGGTGGATCGGCTATGTTAAATTGCCTATAGTGTCAAGGGTGGGAAATGCAGGGATAGGGTAGGGGATAGGTCTGGGTGGGGTGGCCTTCGGAGGTTCGGTGTGGACTCGATAGGCCAAATGGACTGCTTCCACACTGTATGGATATCTGCGCCCAGGGCAAGAATTGTTGTCCATGTCAAATTGTGCCAAGCAGTTTCTAGGCAGATCAATTTTAGGCACTGGAGGATTGCGAGCCAATGTAAATCAGTGAGGATAAACTAATACATGCATTTAATTTGATGCAGATTAGGAGTTAGGCAACAATGTACACTGGATGAGTTAAAATATTTGGAGGGTAAGGACTGCAACATTGACCAGGACAGAATCAGAACAGTCAAGACTAAACATCCACAAAGGTTTAAGTGACAGATTGGATTATGTCATAATCATGATGTACCTGGTTATCAAAGTAGAAGGCAGACTTTGCAGTGCAGAAGATATAATGTTAGGAAACAAGGTCAAAGCCACATTGACAGTTGAGGTTGTGAATGATCTGGTTAAGCATGAGACAGTGGCTGCAGTGTGAGATAAACATACGGGACGAGGGACAGAGCTCGTGCAGTGGATAATGGTTTCACTCTCTCCGCATATTAGCTAGAGAAAATTGTGCTTCATCCAAGAGAAGATTTCAGACAAATAATCTGACAGTACTGAGGGAAAATGAACAAAGGGCTCATAATGGGCTGCAGTGGCATTCAGTTAAGGTAGAAACTCACTGGGCTCATCAAAGCTGTCAATGTCCACGGTTGCTCATCAGGAAGATGAGGATCATGTAGGTCATAGTAGGAATACTAGAAACATGGCAACTGCTGAAAGATATGGTGGCTGCAAACAGAAAAGTGCAACTGGAATCATGAATAGCTATTGGCCTGTAGAGTGGAGAAGGAATGGAACAGAATGCTGTTGGTCATGTCAAATGTTCCAAGAACAGAAAGGGCAACAAGGGACATTATACCATCAGAATGATAGATAATGCTGGCTGCTTAAAATCTTTTCATTGCAGTGCTAAGGACCAAAAGTTGATTGATATGACTCAGACAAGAGCTTGGAAAAGCAATGGACATGGATTTGGGATGTGACAGCAAATCAAAAACTTTAGCAAAGGAGGAAAAAAAAATCATGATGAGTTGTGAAAGGTGAGTACCTGAGGGTTTTTTTTTTTCACAATATTAGTTAGCATGGCAGCCAGGAAGGGAAAATATAGGGACAGCAGTTTAACTGGGATCAGATCAAAGGTGAAGGATGAGTCCGAAATGAGGAGAAGTCACCATAGTCCCAGAGCATCATTGGGCTGCTTTCTCATTAGAGGGAGACAAATGGTGGTGAGTTTAAACTGACAGTCACCATTCCTCAGGCAAGGAGTGAGGTTGAAAAGGTCTCAGCCCATACAGGAATCAAACCTGCATTGTAGGCATCATTCTGCATCATAAACCAGCCATCCAGTAAACTGACCTAATTGACATACTTGAGTCTGAATGATAAGATGAGCTCAGAGACTTGGGGAGGTACAGATATCGGTTTCATGCTAAACTCAGGAGAACACTTATTTTTCTCTGTTGTTAACAGCCACGTAACATCATAGTAATATATGCCTTTCTAGCTTGCAGTTTCTGGGGAATGCTATTTTTACCAGGAAGGTGTTAATTGCAGGGAAAATTGTATTCTATTTTTTAATACACAATCATTCCCTCCACTGAAATCATAGAAAGAGGGAGCGATCAAATATTTAACAGGGCATTACCAAAATGAAGTATGACCCAGTATAAATCAGGGCAAACCCTTCAGTTACCTGACTGAATGTAAAAGCATCCTGGGTGGAAATGCTTGGCTTTTCTCAAATCCTGTAATCGATAAAGGATGGCACGGAAGGTGATAGTGTATCCTGGTGAGAACTTGCTGTCAGCAAGCAGAAATAACCAGACACCTGCCTCAACTCAGCTGTACAGAAAATAATTATTCTTTGGAATGAATTATCACAAACATGACAAGTATTTCCTCCTTCACTTTCCTTTAATGCTTTTTTCAGATCTTCAAAAATCACAGATCTACTCAAAGTATGTTCACAACACAAACGTTCAATTCCTGAAACTTGTTTCAGAATTAATTTATACTTCATGGACAGAACCTTAGTGCATCTTGAGTTATTTTTCCTCCTAATTAATTATAAGCAGTCCATTGGGCCATAGGTTTATACAGCATCAAAACAGACCCTTCGGTTCAACCCATCTGTGACAACAAGACTTCCTAATCTGATCTAGTCCCATTTGCCAGCATTTGGCCCTTATCCCCGAAAACCCTTCCTGTTCATGTACCCATACAGCTGCCTTTTAAATAGTGTAATTGTACCAGCCTCCACCATATCCTCTGGCAGCCCATTCCATACCCGCTCCACCCTCTGTTGCCCCTCTCACCTTAAAACTATACCCTCTAGCTTTGGACTTCCCTATCCTGGGAAAAGGCCTCTGCTATTCACACTATCCATGCCCCTCATGATTTTATAAATCTCTATAATATCACCCCTCAATCTCCAAGAAAAAAAGCCCCAGCCTGTTCAGCCTCTCCCTTCAGCTTAAACGCTCCAATCTTGGCAACATCCTTGTAAATCTTTTCTGAACCCTTTCAAGTTTCACAACATCTTCCATATAGCAGGGAGACAAGAACTGAATGCAGTATTCTAAATGTGGCCTGAGCAATGTCCTGTATAGCCGCAACATGACATCCCAGCTCCTATACTCAATGCACTGACCAATGAAGGCAAGAGTGCCAAACACCTTCACCAACACTATCTACCTGCGACTTCACTTTCAAGGAACTATGCATCAAACAAAATTTGTGATTTAGATGATTGCTAATTTTCAATATCACCTTGCACTGGTGATAGTGTCCCAAATATATTTTCACTTGCTCCGTTATAAATGACAGTACAGCTGATGGAATGCTATAGTTGTAACATGCTACAGTATGGGGCATTTCTCCTTTATATTTCTCACAAAAGGTGCAGCAAAAAGGTTGGCATGTGTACCAGATCCAGATTCTTACTATGATAACAAGGTGTAGAGCTGGATGAACACAGCAGGCCAAGCAGCATCATAGGAGCAGGAAGGCTGACATTTCAGGCCTAGACCCTTCATCAGAAATGGGGGAGGGGAAGGGATTTCTGAAATAAATAGGGAGAGAGGGGGAGGCAGATAGAAGATGGATAGAGGAGAAGATAGGTGGAGAGGAGACAGACAGGTCAAAGAGGCGGGGATGGAGCCAGTAAAGGTGAGTGTAGATGGGGCGGTAGGGAGAAGGTAGGTCAGTCCAGGGAGGATGGACAGGTGAAGGGG
>NC_063358.1:31092440-31113632 GCF_021869965.1 Rhincodon typus
TGATGCTGCTTGGCCTGCTGTGTTCATCCAGCTCTACACCTTGTTATCTCAGATTCTCCAGCATCTGCAGTTCCTACTATCCCACATTCTTACTATGTTAGTCGTTCACTTGAAATATACAAGATGTTCATGCTGGTCTACATCTGCTGGAAACCCTTCACCGTGAGGATACAACTTCCCTTCAAGTCGGAGATAAAGTAGGAGGTGGGTTCAAAGTCAAATTGACAGTTGGGTTTGTGAATACTCTGGGGGGTTCTTTACTTTCTTATATGATACAAAATTCTCCATTTCGGAATCCTACCATGATATATTGCATTATTTGCAATAATGATGCTTAAGTTGACCATAAATATCTCTCTAGGGGTTTGACTTAATGCTTTGATTGGAATTTTTCAACGTGAATGGAATGTGTATGTGTGAGAGCAGGCACATCAGCATAACACATTCTACATACATATTCCTGACCAAAATAGCCAAGAATTCAGTTGGACAGAGTTATTCAATAATTCAAAACAATACTGGGAATGCTGGAAATATGAAATAGAAACACAAACAGAAATAACTGGGAAAACTCAGCAGATCTGGCAGTTTCTGTGGAGACAAAGCAGAAGGAATGTTTCGGGTCCAGCCACCCTTCTTCAGTTCTCCAGATGTCAAGTGTGAGATGGATATGGTCGTGGTAAATGACAACATGAACTGGATAGACTGAAGCAGTCTTTATTTCACCGCCTCATTTCTTACTTAATTAAATACATAGGTAAAGAAGAAGACCATGTCTCTCATAATTATGCACCCAGAGAGTCTCAGAAATACCTCTGCACAATTCTGGTGGAGAATTACATCTCAGTCAACCAAGACATCTTACATCCATTCATGTGCAACTAAAACTGTCAAAAATAGGATAAAATTAGCCAGTCAAAATGAGGCTTTGTGAGGAATTATGAGGCTTTCTGGGTCATCAGAACTGCATACGATTTATATTCTAGTCCCAACAATTGAAAACAGCACTGACAATTTCCATCATCTTGAGATCATATATGATTTTGTTCACTGTTGATTTCATGTATAAGCTCCATTAATGGCTGATCAGAAAATGAATCAGTTCATGCTGTATGCAACAAAATGCAGGCTTTGGCTTAATTATGGCAAGTACCAATCTGGTACCACATGCCCTTGACATTCAGTTGCACATCCTGACCAATGTCAACATTCTAGGGTAACTGGCCTAATGACATGAATATTGTGGATACTTGAATAGGTCGGAAGCTGGGTATTCTGTCACAAGCAGTTCACCTGCTGAATCCCACAAAACTCTCCAGCATCTATAAGGTACAGGACAGGGGTAATGTTCTCGCTAAGCCTCACCGATGCATGAGCAGTGCAGCAATCGGGAATGAGCCATGCAGTGAACACTGCTCCCTTTAAGATGTACACATCTGCTGCACAGGGACCAAGCAGTACAATAAGCAAAAACAAATACTGAAAGGAACACTGCTCAGAAGTAATGTGTATACCCTTTCCAAACCTGGATGCCTGCCCTTCTTAAAACCATGTACTATTACTGAACAACCATGTAATTGAGTTCAAAATGACCTGCAATTTATTATCTATAGAACAGTGAGTTTAATTGTAATTATTTATATATAGATGCTGCAGCAACCTTTTCAAAGGGCAGACACATGCGTAAACATTGATATTTCTACATTGTTGTCCAAGATGTGCATTACTCTGTTATTAGGTTTGTGGAAGTGGAATCTGGCTGTCTCACTTTCCACTAAAGTGTATTGAATAGCTATTTTTGGAACTTGTACTGTGGATATGAATTAAAATCGTCGCAGAAAGTTAGATTCAGTTTTTGTTATTTCAGGCCAGTTCTATTTACCACTGCCTTAAAAATATTCAAACATTCAACAGCATGACCATTGCTAATCCCCCACCATCAACATCCTGAGTGTTACCATTTACAAGAAACTTCTTTTAATTCACTCATAGGATGTAGGCATCGCCAACTGGTCAACATTTATTGTCCATCCTAGCTGCCCTTGAGAAGGTGGTTGCAGCTGCATTCTTGAACGACTACAGCCCATATGCTGTAGTTGAACCCACAAAGCCCTTGGGGAGAGAACTCTACGATTTGACCCAGTGGCAGTGAAGGAACGGTGATATATCTCCAAGTCAGGATGGTGAATGGCTTGGAGGGGAACTTGCAGCTGGTGGTGTTCCCATGTAATTTCCTTTAGGGAGGGAAACTGCCATCCTTACTTGGTCTGGCCTACATGTCACTCCAGTCCCACAGCAATGTGGTTGACTCTTAACTGCCTTCTGGGCAATTAAGGATGGGCAATAAATGCTGCTTAGCCAGTGATGCCCCCATTGTGTGAATACATAAAGAAAAAAATTGTATCTGCTGCCTTTGTCCTTCTAAATGGAAAAATGTCATTGATTTGGGAGGTGTTGTTTAAGGAGCCTTCACGAATATCTGCAGGATGTCTTGTAGATAGAATACATTGCTGCTACTGAGCATCAGTGGTAGAGGGAGAGGATGTTTGTGGATGTAGTGCCAATCAAACTGCTGCTTTGTCCCGAACGGTCTCAAGCTTCTTGGGTATTGTTGGAGCTGCACATACCCAGGCAAGCGGAAAGTATTCCATCACTTGTGTCCCGTTGATGGTGACAGACAATCTTACCTGGACCAGCCATATCAATACTATGGCCATAAGAGCAGGACACAAGTTAGGAATTCTGCAGCAAGTGCCTCTCACTGCCTGACTTCCCAAGTATCCATCATTTACAAGGCACAAGTCAGATGTATGATGGAATACTCTCTACTTGCCTGGTTGAATACAGCTCCAACAAAATTCAAGAAGCTCGACACAATCTAGAACACAGCAACCTGCTTGATTGGCACCCCATTCACTATCTACAATTCCTTCCACCACCAACACACAGTCGTGTGTAGCAGCTTTAAAATGCAATGCAGCAACTCACCAAGGCTCCTTTGATAACACCTTCCAAACCTGCAACCTCTACCACTGAGGACAAAATTAACAGGTGCATGGGAACGCCACCATCTGTAAGCTCCCACCAAGCCATAGTGCATCATGCCAATGTACTATATCACTGTGCAATCAGTATTGTTGGGTCAAAACCCTGGAACTCCTTTCTTCACAGCACTGAGTGTATACCGATATAAAATGGACTTCAGTGATTCATGAAGGAGCTCACTACCAAATGTTACTGGGCAATTAATGATGGGCAGCAAATACTGGCCCAGTCAGTGACACCAACGTGCAGATAATAAGTAACTCAAGTTGCTCCACCACAGCTGGATATTGTGTCCATGATTAGTTGCTACTGTTAAAAATGCTGTTAGTCAGAGATACGGTCACAATACAGTGCATTGTTTTTCACCATTCATCCTGTTTCTCAATCCCAATTCATTGTTGAAAGATTGTTACAAGACTCACACACCATCCTTTGCATCCATTTTGGATCATGTATTGACCTGAATGCATTAGTTTTGGTCAGTGTCACTATTTTAGAAAATGCTTGATAAGGTAGGGTAAGAAAGAGGGAATTGACATGAGCAACTACAAGTGTGGAAGTTCATTGGTTCGGGTATTCATTTTTGTTGGTTTTGTTTTTGTAAGTATAACATTTAAAATGATCAACTTTCTTACCTTTCTGTCTTTTGTCTTTCTCTTTTAACACAACCTTTCCCTCTTAATTTATCTTTCTCCACTTGATTTAGGATACATTGACCCATTTTAATTTGTACTTATGTGTTGTGCTATTATTTCAGTCCTTCAACCAGATTATTTCAGGAGGTACAATGTTGCTAATCCTATTCACTCAAGTTTTAAATCTTCAAATGTCTTCAAAATGAAATGGATAAAGCCAAGTCCAACTAATAACGGGCAATTTCTGTTGCACTCTGTATTAAATTATGGCCTATTATATTTCAATTGTACAGAATTAATCATTGGCTCCAGCACAGCAGGAGACCATACAACCCCTTCTATCCATACAAGGACAACAGTTCCAATCACCTGGTCTTTGTCTTTAGCCCTGCAATTTATTTTTCTTTTCAGGCTCTTATCCAGTTCTATTCTGAAGGCTGTGATTAAATCTTCCTCCGTTACTTCTTCAGGCAGTGCACTCCAAATTATAGCCACTCGCTGTAACGGCAAAAGCTTTTCCTCACGTCGCCTTTGGATCTTTCACAAATTACCATGAAACTGTGCCCTCCAGTTCTTGATCCTTCCCTTAATGGGAACAGTTTATCTCTATAGACTGTCTCAAACCCACATGATTTTTAACATCTCTCTAAGTAAAAAAATCAGAATAGTTCACAATATATTCTCCAAATTCAATCCTCCAGGAGCAATTCCTTAGGGTCTAAATGTTATCTTGCCTTTTCAAAAAGAACAAAAGTAGGGAGCAATAAATAAACCTGAAGCTACAGTCAGAGGATATACCTTATATCTATGATAACCACTGACTTTCTGTCTTGTAATTAAATAGTCTGGTGACATCTGGTTGGTACATATCACAGCAGTACAAATCTTTTGTAATCCATTCAGTAATATAGTTATCATTAGCCAAGGTTCTAATGCCATAAAAACACACAACTTAACTCCTGATAGCATGATGTCAGTTGTAGGCGAAATATGCCACTCTATTTTAGACACATGATAACAGAGCACTGAGAAAGGTGGCTAAGGAGGAAACAATATGTGATGGGAGACAAGTGGTTCACATATTTTACTACCATTTATTTTAAAGAATTGAATTTGAACTAGAAGCATGTCAGTTTTATTTGTATGAAGGTGCTTAATGATTAATTTCTCATGCTTTCTGAACCTGTAACTTTTTTTTAAGCCATTATGAGAGAGGGAATTCATTGGGTGATAAAGTGAATTCGTTTACATTGGGAAAGTTTTACAAGTGGTCAGAGTAAACAATAAGGGCCGTTCATTTGTTTTCTATTTGGAAGGATCAGGTTTTTTTTTGCTGAGGGATAAAGTCCGTAGCTTGGAACTTTTTTAGCTGTTCACAAAAGTTCTGGCTAAAGTTAGATGTATGAAGCAGATTCACTGAAAGGAGTTAGTTTTGAAAAGTTAAGAAGCAAGTTACCTTAGTCTAAGGGTTTGAGTTGAAAATTTTGGAACAGAATTGTTTGGTTAGGACCTGAAAGAGGTTACTTGAAGCTGAGAAGGTCTGAACTCAGTTGCATGACTAATCAACAAGAGGCTATCAAACTCATGAGACCAAGAATTTTTCGGAGAAATGGGATTGTAATTTTGATGGTGTGTTTCAAATTCTTTCAAATTGTGTTGTATATATAAATGCTTTAGATTATTCTATTTCTTTGCCTTTTGCATAATAAATTTCTATTTTAATGATAAAACCAAATCTGCAGCATTGTGTGCTTGTGTTTCAGTAAAAGACAACTTGATAATTACAAAGAATATGATCTAGGAAGCTAGTTTTCAGTCTGAGATCTGACTTGTGCAGTAATAACATTGACTGAGACAATCTCAGCTGTAGCATAATGAATTTAGATTTTCAGGGCAAACATTTGATGATGTTCCAGAGGAAGACAAAAATAAAACACTCTGAAACTTTCTTTGTAGTCTATAGCCTTGGCCTAAATGGCTTGGGTGTGGCCTATCAACTGTTAAGAACAGTAACAAGATGTCCATCATGCTATGAGGCTCAATTCCATTGGGGTAAGGCAGATTGGAGGCAAAAATGGAAAGAAAAATAAACAAATCCTGTCGTCTGCGTCCCACTTCTACATAGGATATTCACCTCTGAGTCAAGAATCAGCCTGGTCATTCATCGTGTAAACTTTTTCTGATTCATATTCCTGAATCGAGAGACAGTTGATGACCACCCTGTCCGTATATGGATCATGGTCTGGAATTGCAGTATCTACCAGGTCAACTATAATAAGGAACATAATAAGTAATCAAGACATTCATGGAACTTTGAATTCAAATCACACATGCCTAAGGTTACTAAGGTGCTGTCAGTATTGTATCTTTGTGACATCTTTTGAATTCAGATAAGCAGTTCCTTGCTCAATTCCAAAGTTTTTGACCCAGAGGCAAGATGGGCCAAAGTACAGTTTGAGATGACACATCGACCCCCTTAGCCCTTCAATTACATCATTGGATATTTTCTCATTAGTACAAACATTCTATAATCTATTTGTTCACCACATAGTCCATTCTGTTCAGCTTGCATACTACACAGTAATTATGGCGCTCTCATCAGTGGCATCATTTAGTCACTCCTTAATGTTTTGTATATGCAATTCAGTATGTTCATTGAAGACAAAACATCATTTGAGAATGCTGGCCACCTCAATTTATTGCTGTTGCAAAAGAATGAAATAGTATTAGAAAAACCTTTAAACAAAATTATATTGAGAAGTCTAATTCCCTTAGGGAACATCACTACTTACGAATGGTAGCAATCTGCCTCAAGGCAGATTGAAAGGACAATATTTCATTTGATAGAACATCCAGGAACCAAAAGGTATCTAAAATACAGTTCTAAAATCTAATTACAGTTGCAATTGCTTGAGTGCCTGAAGGTTTCTTTCTTTATTGATATAATTGCTGGACATTTCACAGGTATAACAAAAACTGTTGTCACATTCATATGGGACAGAATACTCACACAGTAGCTCTTAGAGTTCAATTGTTCACATGAAGGGTTTATCACTGCTTCTTTAACCTTGTAACATTTAATGACATTTAAGAACTAAAAGTCTTTACAAAATTGAATAAAAAATTATGAGTAATAAGAAAAATCAAATTTGCCTAGATGCACGCTACAGCCTTTTGCTTTGTGGTGATAAATAAGATTATAATTATTAAGTCAGTTGGTAACATAAAAAGTGTACTCTATTCAAAAAAACAGCCTCAGGTATAACGGTGTGAAAATAGTATGGTAATTTAAAATAATGCTTTGACATTAAAATGCCTCTTTTGCAAGTAAAAGGAAATTGAATATTCTTCAGAGAAGAAGACCTGGTGAACACAACCTCGAATAGAGACAAAGAAGAACAATAATGGATAACAATAGCTCCAGTTCATAGCATGACAACTGACAACTTCACATAAAACTGCAAAGGTGAAGTTCAAATGATTTATGGCAATCATCTCAAATCACTAATGTTCAATTCAGTTACAGCCTTGAAACCAGTATCCCCTTTTTTGAGATGCACACATTATACATAAAACTTCATCTGACCAACAGAAGAGGAAAATGCACTGACCCTAATAAAAGAAAATAGCATTAACTAGGAGGAGAGGAGGAACAACAGGGTCAAAGGTTTATTTTTCTGTGTACTGTTGAAAATGCAAAAGAAAAAATATAGAAACATTTTCATTTTTTTAAATTTCTTGCTGCATACACATGGCCTGCATAATATGAGAATGTAATAGACATGATTTATTTTAAAAGTAACATTAAGCAAGTAAAATAAAGAGAGGTGCATTAGTTTTAATATGATCAGGATGGAGAGCACTGTTTATGTCAGGTTTATGACATGATTATGCTTTCCTTTCTATGTGTTATCATTTTCATCATTTTCTTAAGCTAGATTCCAATATTAATTTTACTTTAAATCATCTTTCCATTTTCTGATCTCTACCATCAATGTATGCTCTGCAACCAATCAGACTGGTGCTAGTGCAATACACCATCCAAAAACACACACAAAGTTATAATCATAGAGTCATAGAATTATAGAACACAGACACAGACCCTTCAATTCAACTCATCTATGCTGACTAGATATCCTAAATTAATCTAGACCCATTTGCCAGCATTTGGTCCATATCCCTCTAAACCCTTCCTATTCATATACCCATTCAGATATCTTTTAAATGTTGTTATTGTACCAGCCTCCATTACCTCCTATGGAAACTGTATACTTACACCATACACTGAGTGAAAAATTTGTCTCTCAGATGCCTTTAAATCTTACCACTCTCACCTTAAATTAATGTCCTATAGTTTTGGGCTCGCAATTCTGGTAAAAAAGGACCTTGGCCCATCCTCTCCATGCCCCTCATGATTTTATAAACCTCTATAAGGTCACCCCTCAGCCTCTGATACTGCAGGGAAAATAGCCCCAGCCTATTCAGCCTCAAACCCACCAAACCTGGCAACATCCTTGTCAACCTTTTCTGCACCCTTTCAAGTTAAACATTTTTCGTATAGCAAAATGACCAGAATTGAACGCAGTATTCAAAAAGTGGCCTAACCAATGTCCTGTACAGCAGCAACATGATCTCACAACTCCGATATTCAGAGCACTGACCAATAAAGGCAAGCGTACCAAACACCTTCATCACTATCCTGTCTACCAGTGACTCCACCTTCAAAGAACTATGAAGCTGCACCCACAGGCCCTGACATTGACTATATAAGTCCTGTCCTGTTTTGCCTTACCAAAATGCAAACACCTCACAGTTATCTAAACTAAACTCTATCCTTAGCTATTGGGCTCATCTGATCAAGGTCCCACTGTATTCTGCGATAACCTTCTTCACTATCCACTACAGCACCAATTTTGATGTTGTTTGCTAAAGACACTAAAACAGAAATTGCTGGAAAAACTTAGCAGGTCTAGCAGCATCTGTGGATGGAAAGCAGAGTCAATAATTCAGGTTCAGTGATTATTCTCAGAATTCAGTTCTGAATGGAAGGTTACTGGACTCGAAAAGTTGATTTTGCTTTCCCTCCATACATGCTGCCAGACCTGCTAATTTACTCCAGTAATTTCTATTTTTTTTCAGATTTCCAGCACCCGCAGTTCTTTGGATTTTGTCCAGAGTTAAAGGCCTGGCTAATGGAATGACATAGGATTTGGGGATTAAGACTAATAAACAATAAATTTTCAACCATCCGTGCAGAACTGGAATAATCAACGATCACAGCATTTTACCCCACCTTTCTGCCTCTGCTATGGAATGGTACTTAGGAGTCAGCTCAAATAAGTATCCTGTTTATAGTATGCGGTGTGTTGGATACAGCCAAGGGAACGTTAGCCAGTTAATTTTTGATCAAGATCAAGAAAACCCATACATGAACTGGTCCCAATTAATCAGCTGATGCACAGACTGAGAATCAACATTGAAAGGGGGCAAAAACATATTGTGAAAATTCCAGTTATGGTTAAGACTAAGATGAAAATTGTAAAAATAAAAAAAGTAAAAAAGACTAGAAATGGATGCTAGAAACAGAGAAAGAAGCAAACCATGAATATTGAGGGAACAAAAATCTTCCCAGGAAAATGTAACATTATTTGATTTGGTTGACCACAAGAGAAATCAGCACTTATGATGAGAAAGGAATTAGCTATTCTACACCATTGACCTAGAAATCAACACTCACCATACCAGTCCTGGATCAGTAATTCAGAACGATATTTGATATTAGGAAAGGGTACCATGTCAAAATTGCAAGAAATTATCTTTGCAATTACGAGAGCTGCAGTGTTCCAGATGGTAACATTTAAACATAATCTGCGTATGGCTTGATAACCAATGAAGTAACATTAATAAGAGCATGAACTTAATATGACTTAATGCAGTCAAATTTCAAGGATTGTGGCTGACAGCCAACTGTTACTTGATTATAAAATTCGACGAGAATGAGCCGCACATCATACAGATTATTAACGAAGCGCTGAGAAAGTTCTGCATGTGTTCATTTCTAAACATATGTCACAATCCTATTTTTTTTTGTTTCTGCTCAGAGTGTATTGAGAAGAAATAAAAATGGAATAACAGATAAAATGTAAGAGTATGAGAACGGATGAATGGCTGATATGTATTGGGAACCAAAGATGATTTCATATTTATAAATGGTCCCAAATAAATCAGGTGGTGCACAAACTGAGAATCAAAATTGAAAAGTGACAAAAACCACATTGTGAAATCCAGCCATGGAGAAGATGAAGTGGAAGAAGGAACGAAAGACTAGAAATGGATGCTGGAAAATGAGAAAGAAACAAACTGATGTTATCCTTCTTATTCCATTTTTAGCTGTCCCTGGTATGTTTTGAATAGAATCAATGAAAAAAATCTAAGAAAAAGAGAGGGTGTAGCCAGTTAAGGAACAAAGAGGAAATGTTCTTGTATAGACCAAGGCATGGCTGAGGTACTTAACTGAGTGTTTTCACTGAGGCAAAGAATGTTGGCAATGTAACATTAAAGAGGGTGTTGTGGCAATATTTGTTAGGATGTAAAGATGGATAAGATACCAAAATTCTTGGCAGTACTCCCAAAAGAAAAACAACCTGGTCCAGATAAATATGCTTCAGATTACTGAGGGAATTATAGTTGGAAACTGGAGATGTTCCACCTTTCCAAACCTTCTTGATATATGGGTCATACCAGAGGACTGAAGGAAACACTAAACCCTGTTTAAAACTGAAAAGACAGATCCAGCCATTATCATGCTGGTGGTGGACAAACGTCTGCAATAAGATGTTGAAAAGATTAACTGATAAATGAAAGTTAGTGCTCTGTTTGACAAGTTTGAGATATTTATAGAGACCTTCTCTCCCACTGTCTCTCTTCTGCAATCCCAGTGGATCTCTTTATTCCCCGATCAATGCCCCGCTCTGATTCTCTCCTGGTGAGGATCTCTGTCCTTCCTCTTCCTGGGTCCTGCCTATCTCCCCATTCCCTTGGTCCCGATCACCTGCTCACCTGTCCCACCACAGAGAAAACCTGTCCTGATCTCCCCCTCCCATTCTAGTTCCAACTCCCTCAACCCTCCCCCAGCCACATCCCCTAAAATCTGTACAAGCATGATTTAAAGTGGAGTATGGTACGTATGAATCAGTGTCATTAAACACAGCTGAGAAAACAACAATCTACTGCAGTCGTCACTGCTTCATACTTGACAGTGCAGGTAACTCATTCATAGAAAACATTCAAAGATTTTAAATATTGTCAATAAACTAATCTCTTATTAAAATAGAATACATCTATTCAGACATAATAACAAAGACGGTAATCCTTTAAACTGTTAATCAAACTGTGAGCTCAGAACCCTGACTGAGATAACTAACATTTGATACACAACCAAGCATTCACAATAACATAATGATAGTCAATCGGGAAGGCAACAAACAGCTCGAATTGAACTGCATAGTCAGATGCTCCATTTTTTCTAATCTGTGCCTGTTGATCAAAACAGTCCCACAGAGTTTTTTCTTTAGAACCCTGTATTTCTTTGAAGTTTGAAGAACAAGATAATTGTTAAAAAATTTAAATCATGGCAATTATTCATTTTGATCCACGAGTCAACAGCGTTTGTGTTCTCTTAAAAAATACGGGTCTCCTACATTGTAACACCCAAAATGGGGATCTGCTTGAATTTAGCATTTACATCAAATGGTCCTGTTGAAGTTGGGTTCCTCCCCTGTGTGATTCACATACTCTTGCTACTAGCATAAACGAGATCCATTGGAAATGGGGCAGACTTCCCCTCCTGGGATTTGCTTAACATTTTAAAAGGTCAGTTAAGATTTACCGACTGCATAGAAATCCAAGCCAAAGTTTGGATACGTCATACCCTAGGGTCAGTATTTAGTGCGAATATTATTGTTTTTCTTTTCTGTCTGAAGAAAGAAGCTAAATTCAACATGATTATAAGCAGATAGGTAATCTAACTGCTTTTGACACAAGTAGGGAATTTGGCAAATCATGAGTCACAACTTAAAACAAAAGTCATGACGACAAATAAATTACCGAAATGGACAGACAGGAATTCAATGGAGAAGTGATTGTTTGGGATGGAAAACAAGGAGTCGGAATATTCACTCAGTGGAATGGTTTTGAAGAATTGGAGGAACAGATGGCACCTTGGTGTGCTGCACAGTTCATTTAAAGCGCACAGCAGATACATAAAGCTCTGTAAATGGAACTGCCTTTTATAAATAGGTTATGCATTGAATATCAATAGCAAAGAACTTGTGATAATTCTTTTTCAAAACAATGCTTGTACAACAGTTGGAGCAGCTCAAAGCAACATAAAAAGCAGCACACAGCATAATTACAGCAATGACTACATAGTCAGAAGAAATTTGAGATATGTTATTACCAACACTTAAGAAAATGGAGGTAAAATGTTACAGGACCATTTTTCTTGAATGGGAGGGAGAGGTACAGCAATATAAAGTTATTAAGTTCATCATGGAAAGTGCAGAAAAGAGTAAAGAGAAATGTCTTTATGTGGAAAGTTGTTCAATCATGGAATGGTTTGCTTGAGAGGGCAACTAATTTAAAAACCATTGCATCTCTTTAACATAGGATATGTTAAACGTTTGATGGTTACAAAGACTACCTGGTCAAAGAGTTGACATAACTGTGAAGGGTTGAATGCTTGTTTTTTGAGATGTATATTATTGTGACGCATTCATTTCTTTCAAATTCTGCCCAATGTCCTAAAAAATCAGTTTGTTAAAAAGAGGGAAATGCAAGTGGGAGAAATCAGAACCAAAAAACAGAAAATGGAAACGGGCAAAACATAAGTCATAACCCTAGCCCTAACCCATCTGCAAATTGTAAGGACAGATGATGACATTTTATATCTGCAGTCTTCATTAGAAATAGTTAGGATTTCTTAACATTTTCTGTTCAGCACAAGTTTCAGTACAAGGAAGGGTCACCGCACCTGAAATGTTAACTCTGATTTCTCTCCACAGATGCTGTCAGACCTGCTGAGCTTTGCCAGCAATTTCTGTTTTTGTTTCTGTATAAGTCCTGCCTTGGTTTGCCTTACCAAAATGCAGCACTTCACATTTAGGGAGGTATGACCGCAAGATGACAGAATTTTGCACTTTGTTTGAAAGTGAGGTAGTTCAATCTATAGCAAGGTATTAATTTTGAATGAGGGAAATTACGAAAGCATGAGGCACAATTTGGCTGAGTCAGATTTGGAAAATATATTCAAAGGCATGACTGTACATTGGTGATGGTTTACAGCAACTATACATTTCTTCAAAGTGCAAAAACATTTTAAAAGTGGTCAGTCAACCGTGGTTGACAAGAGAAGTTAAGGATCGCATATGAATGGAACAAAAAACTTATACGATGACCAGTATTAAGTCTGAGGACTGGGAAGTTTTTTGTTTAACTACAACAAAGGAGCACTAAAAATCTGACGAGGAAAGGAAGAACAGAATATGAATGCAGTTTTGCAAAAGAAGCCCATAAAAGTGGAGAGCAAAAATTTCTTTAAGTATGTATGTTTAGAGATGAATGTAGACTCACTTAAAGGCAAGTTTGCACAATATATAATGGCAAATAGAGAAATGGCAGAAAGGCTAAATGATTATGTTGCGTCACTGAGGAATATACAAGAAATCTCCCAGAATTAGACATCCAAGAGTTTGGCAGGAATGGATAGTTGAAGGAACTTAGTATCAGTAAGAAAGTTCTTCCAGGAAAACCAATAGGGCTGAAAGATAACAAGACCCCATGAATTGATAGCTTATATCCTAGAGTTTGAAGGAGGTGGCTACTTTGAGAATCATCTTCCAAATTTCAATAGATTCATAGAATTATTTTTGCAGACTGGAAGTTTGAAAATGTTACCCCAATATTTACATGGACTTTCTTCATCCAAATCATTAATATATATTGTAAATAATTGTGGCCTCAGCATTGATTCCAGTGGCACTCCACTTCTTACACATTGCCTTTCCAAAAATGTGCCCCTTATTAAACTCCTGACTTCTTTTAGTTGGTTGCTCCTCTATCCATGCTAATATATTGTGTCCAATTCTCTTATTAAGTAGCCTAATCTGTGGTACATTATGAAATACATCGAAAAATCAAAAGAGATTATACCTACTGTCTTTTATATGTCCTGCTTGTTACCCCCTCAAAAACTTTTAATGTGTTTGTCAGGATTGATTTCCTCTTCATGAAGCCATTATAACTCTGCTTGATCAAATTATGTGTCTCTTAAGGCTCTGTCATTGCATCCTTTATAACAGGCACTAACATTTTCCCAATAACAGGTGTTAAGCCAACTGACCTATATTTATCTTGTAATAAATAAACGTTTTACATTTGCCGTTTTCCAATCTCTATGACTTTTCCATAACCTAAGAATCTCAGAAGATTACTACAAGTGAATCCACTATCTCTGGAGCTACTTCTTTTAACATCCCAGGATACAACCCATCAGTTCTAGGGGATTCATTGAAATCCAATTACTTTATACACCACTTTTTCCTCTAGTGATATTCATTGTATTTATTTCCTCTCTTCCTTTGTACCTTGATTATTGAGTAGTTTTGAAATGTTATGAGTGTTCTCTGCTATGAGCACTGATGCAGAGTATTTATCCAACTCTACTGCCATTTCCTGTTTTCCCATTATTATTCCCTGGTCTCATTCCTTAACGTGCCATCTTTAATTTCTCTATATACATTTAATTTATCAAAAAATCCTATACAATAATTTGTAGAAATTAGTATAATTTCTGATCGTCTATATTGAAGAAACGTAAACTGTTTCCAAGCATTCAACAGAGCAGAAGCAAAATCAGGGAAAATACGAATGGTCAGTGATTAGTAAGCATCTGTTTTAACAGGAATTTCAATTAAGTAACACTGAGGTACAAACTCAAGGATGTCAATGTTTGGGTCATAACTGCGTATGCCTCCCTTTTATCTTTGTTAGTTAAGTGAAAATAACAAAACTTAATGAAGTAGATGGACCCCTGGATAATTCAGAACCTAAGGAGCCAGTCAGGAGGTAATAGGAGATGTCAGCAGTCAATGTCTGTCACTCTTAAGAGCCAATTAAACATTGATCATGCAGCCTTTAAACCAATTAGCGTTAGATACCACCTTTTCTGTGCCAATTAGAACGTAATGTTGTAAATGGTCAAGTTGCGGGTTGACATTTGGAAATAAATAATATCAATAGCTTTTGGTGATCAAAGAACATAAGAAAGATTGATGTTATCTTGCTTCCAATTGGGAATAGAGAGCCATTGGAAAAGCATTGGTAAGAGACTGAGAGACTGGGCATTAACCTGCGCCCTAAGCTCAACCAGAAAGAAAGAGCTGAAGTATGCCCATGAAGTTGCTGTCCTGTTTTAGTCGGTATTATTGATAATCTAATAAACTTTCCTGAGTTACTGTACTAGACCGTCTCCTGTGGCCTTCTTGGTTAAAGTCTCATATTAACATATTAATAATGGGATTAAATATAAGACTTCTAAAACCTACAGGATGCTATCTGAAGTGAAGAACGATACGTTTTAGACCAGAAGATTTGTGAGAACATCTTGGGCAATATTCTTGTCCACAATAGTACAACTGGCAACTCTCGCAAATTGGATAATCCGAAACTGAAAATTCTGTTTTCAGAGCGAGGAAAATTGACAGACAGCCTTCCTGCTCATTTACTTCAGCAGGACAGCTTGATTCTGTACGAATTTAGAAGTATTTCTGCAGAATAATCCAGACCAACACTCAAACCTATTTTAGCTCTTCTTTCCGTAATGCATCCAATATGTTCAAAGGTGTTATCATTTGAAGCGTTTCAGTAAGAATTATACTTCCAACAGAAGAGTAGCTAAAATCAGATCAAGCTTAATAATTAAACAACATTTTTCCCCTGGAGAATTGATGATGAGTTTGAACACATTGCTGGTTGAATACAGGTCGACTTTTAATTTGATACAACAAAAGCTGCATTAGTGCTTTTGCAAGAAAGCATTTCGATGGCAAACATCCTCTTTCATCCTCATTTCCATTTAACTAAAGCATTAGTATTATGTGTATCGACCCAGACTAACACTAACCGGCCTATCAGTATTTTAGTAATAATATAACTTCATTACTGTAAAACTATCACTATGAGCACATTAAAGCTGAGTCTGGCAGTAACACAGGTTATAAAGCTATCTTAAAAGCTGTTCAGCAGTTTATAGAGTTAATGGAGTCACTCCTCACAAGAGCCCAATGTTAGTTGACCACATGGGAATTAAATTTAAGGTACTTGCTTAATCCAGTAGCAAAGCAAAAGGGAGGGGGTGGGGTGGTGAGTGGAATTCTATCATGTATTACCAGGTAGAATTGCATTTTTTTAAAAAAAAAACATCATTCACAGGATGTGGACATCACTGGTTGGATCAGCATTTATTGCCCATCTCGAATTGCCCAGAGGGTAGTTAAGAGTCAACCACTTTGCTGTGGGTCTGAAGTCACAATGTAGGCCAGAGCAGGTAAGGATGGCAGTTTCCTTTCCAAAAGGACATTAGTGCATCATACGGATTTTTTGGCAATTGACAGTAGATTCATAGTCATCATTAGACTCTTAATTCCAGATATTTATTGAATTCAAATTCCACCATCTGCCAAGGTGGGATTTGAACCCAGATCATTACCTAGCTCTCTGGATTAACAGTCCAGTAATAATACCACTAGACCATTGCCTCCCCAAGCATGAGGTACATAAAAAATCTGAATGCATCAAGTATTTGGTTCTATTCTGCTGACTCCTGGGGTTTACTGTGGTAGGACAAGAGACAAGGAGTTAACACATCCTGCAAAAGGATGAGCTGACAATTTAAATCAGGCAAGTCTTCTCAGGCTCCTTGTGAGTCATGAGGAGCAGGAGTACGTTCTCAAAGACACCACAAGCTCGCCCATCATCACTCATTTCAAAACAAAAATCATCTGCTCCTATGATGCTGCTTGGCCTGCTGTGTTCATCCAGCCCTGCACCTTGTTGTCTCGGATTCTCCAGCATCTGCAGTTCCTACTATCTCAGACACTTTTGCTGTGTTGGTGCTACCAGGGGTCAAAATAATTTTCACGAGGCCATGTTGCAATTTTCTCAAGGGCTATACTTTGGTTTTCAGGTGTTACTAGTTTGTTTTCAATGACCCACTCGTTAGGTGGTATAACCTGGCAGAAGTAAGACCTTTTGTATTTGTGTTGTTATAGCAGGTATTTAAGCTCATACAGAGGTAGAGTTTAGAATAATTCAACAATATCCTCAATTATAACTTTCCATTCAACTTAAAACCCACAACTCACAAGGAAAGCATGAACTTATACCACAGTATTTAAATTATTACAAAACAATCAGCATTGGTTATCAAGATTTCCCCAAAATAACTGGAGCACAAATCTGAGCATAAAAACCATCACCTAAATGCAGCTTCCACCAATTGGTAAGGCTACAACAAATAGTATAACAGAAGCAAACTACTGCTGATTCTGGAAATCTTAAATAAGCAGCCAGAATACTGGAGCAAGGTGTAGAGCTGGATGAACACAGCAGGCCAAGGAGCATCACAGGAGCAGGAAGGCTGACGTTTCGGGCCTAGACCTTCCTACTATCCCAGAATACTGGAGCAACTCAGCAGGTCTGGCAGTATCCACAAAGAGAGAAACAGGATTAATATTTTGAGTACAGTATTCGTTTTCAGAACACAGTTAATGATACCCAATTGCATCGTGCATTTTTGTTGCACATGCACACAGGTAGAATATTTAAGCCAGACAGTTGTAACCCGACTTCTTCCATTTCAGATCTCAATCTCACATTTAAATTTAATGATTGACAGTGTTCAATACTGTTGGATTGCTATATATTTTTCCAAATATAGTACTTTCTGAACTTACACAGCCTTAAATTAGAGATTCTATATTCATTTATGAGGAATTCATTACCTTGGTGGGCTTTTTTTTCTTGGAACCCTGTTCACACACTATTTCTTTCTTGACAGGTTTAAAGCTGTTTTATTGTCTCTGAAGCCTCTTTATCTGGATGCACCCATCTTGCAGTCTCCTTCTCCCTGTCTGTCTCTTTTGCAGCCTCCTTCTACCCCACATATCCTGAAAGCCACTTTCTCTCCACAACCACTGTATTCCATGGGCTGATGCCCTCATCTTCCATTCAACAGCTGGAACTCCCAGATCCAGCAAAAGCTTCACTAGCCCCTGTAAAACTTACCAATATCAGCCAAAGGCAGTCTTGACACATAGCCCTGCCAATACTAGACTCCCCAATCAACTCTATCTCATCAGATTATGCTTAGACTTCCTTCTGTTTGCCCTTTCCTTTATTTTTTCATTTTCCGTTCATTCCAAATTCTAAGTAGAAAGATCTACGATAACTGGTCGAAGTGCACTTCTTTACAAAAGAGGTAAAGTTTACTTACCTCTCAGTTCATATATTGTGTGGCTGAACTACACCAACGCAATCTTAGTTTCAATGTATTTTGTACAATGATTCACCATTTTCAATCTGGTTTTTCACCTGTCATTGCCTCGATTCTTGCTGCCTCATGTCCAAGGGATGCAAATTTGATCGCACATGATACACATACGCTGTCACTTCGTTGGCTGATTTAGTTTGGCTACATCAAACTCAAAACCATCCATTAATCTCATCACACTCAGAAGAACATCAAAAGGCTTGGTTTCTTCTTCATCAACTGCCATCATAGAACAAGTCTCTTGCCTCCTCCACTCCCTTCTTATAGGAGCACGAGAAAGCTACTCTGAGGGCTGAATAATCTGTGCATTCTTTCTGTATGACATCTCCACTTATTTGTGTTTTTTTTTAATCTTGACGTTTTGCTCTCATTGGATAATAACTTGACTCAGTTTCTAAACACTTGAGGGAGAAAGCTACCTTTTGTGTGAAAACAGAAAGCTTTCTAATTTCATCCTACCTGGTTTTTGACTAGTTTAAAGATCAGGGTTTTGCTATCAAGACAGATAGAATCACGACAGAAAAGCTCTCTAATGTCCTTTACGGAAGGAAACTGCCATCCTTACCTGGTCTGGCCTACATGTGATTCCAGACCCACAGCAATGTGGTTGACTTTGAACTGTGCTCTGTGAAATTAGGGGTGGGCAATAAATGCTGCCTAGCCCGCGACGCCCTCATCCTATTAATGAATAAAAAAAGAATCTGTTCCACACAAATTTCTGTCCTCCCATCAGTCCTGTCCTCAATGAGACCTGGCTCCTCACCACCTCAAATTCATCATTCTCACTTTTGTCTTCAAACACTTTTATGTCTTTACCCAATATCTGTAAACTTCTGAATCATCACAGTACTAATCATCACATACCCCATCAAAAAGCTTTGTAATGATTCGATCTCTGAGCGTTTCCTTCTTTGCCTTGATACACTGTTTTATTTATGCCACTTTGAAATGCCTTGGAAATTTTTCTCAATTGAAGGGGCTACATCATTGCACATTGTTTTTGTTGTATTCGGAGAGTCTTGACAAGGGATGTTGTGAACATCAATGGCTTTTCTTAGATTTGTACAGTGGGTAAGGCAGAGTTTGGGTGGAAAATTGTGGTAGCTGTTGTTCAGATCACTGAAGGAATAGCTAAATGGATGACAAAATTCACTGCTAAGAAGAGGATTGGATATCAATTTCAGATTTTAAAAAGACATGGATTTAATTTACCTCTGTGAATCGGGAAGAGCTAATAACTAATTATCACATTTGCTGCAAAAATTCTAAATACAATTCATGCTGAAGTGCTACTCTTTTTTATAAGAGAGTGCTTAATGGCCTTTTTCTCCCACTTGTTCAAAATCAACCAAAATAATTAACTTAGAAGGCACTAGATGAGCTGAATTTCCTCACTCAGTGGTGCTTGCCATTTTGGTAACATGTATCTGGTTGATATGCAGCATCCTAAAAGCTCTTTTAAAGTTCAAAGAAAGGGCAAATTGTATAGTGAGGGTCTCGGCGCTGCCAAGAAAGGATAAAAGTGAAGATGAGATCAATTGGAAGCATCAAATCGGAATTTCCGTTATTCCTTCTTGGGACGAGAGTATCACTGTTTAGGGCAACATTTATTGCCTGTCTCTAGTTGCCCACTTGCAGGACCAGCCAACTCTCCTGAACCCCTCGAACCCAACACCCCCTCCTGCGCTCACTAGTCCCGACCACCAAGTATCCACATACTCCCACCCTGGATCTGACATCCACCTGGGCCCTGCCAGACCCAATATGTCACCTACCAACCTGACTTAGCCTAAACATAACCCTCTTGCACCTTGGGCCCTTACCCTCCTGGCACCATAATCTCAAACCTATATTCAGTACTTACCCTTTCAAAGGAGCTGTGGCTATCTGTTATGCTGAACATTTAAATTACACAGAATAGGGCAAGTATCTGCTGTGAGAAAGAGAGTGTAGTTTGGCTTTCCCTCACTATCCTTCATTAATAAGGAAATGTCAGGTTTAAAGAATGGTTCTGCATTTCATTATAAGGCCTGATCAGTATCTCCTGTCAAAAAGCAAGCTCTTTCTTAATGTGAAAAGGAAGGAGCAGAGTGGGAATCTGCTTGTGATTGCTACTTACAGGAAAATCCAGCTCATATTATCAAGTCAAGGTGGTATGTGACTTGGAGGGGAATTTATAAAATGTGAAGATTGTGGTAGCGTAGATAGGGTGGGGTGGGGGCTGCTGGGTAGTTGTTAGCTTGTCAGCTGGTTAGCAGTGAAGCTTCAGAACAACAGTACGATGCCAAGGGAGGTACATAGCTGATGGTGGTAATAAGGTCCACAGGTTTGTGGAAAATTCAGGGAAAGCAGATCATCATGATGAACCTGATACACAAATCTTCCAACATTCTTTCGTTACCAAGTTAAAAAGCTTTATTCTTAGAAGTGTAGAAATATTTATAACACACAAGGAGATATTTCATTCATTGTGACCATTGGGATGTAAAATGGATAGCCAGTCTATTCCGTCTTCCAGTTATCTTCCTGCAGGTAAAGGAAGCTTAAAGTAACATCCAGGTAATTCTTCAAACAATAAATCTGTTCATCCTTACCCCCCTTTCAGATAGTGAGTTTCAGCCCTCTAGGTGAAAATTTTACCTAAATCCTCTTCAATCCTTCGACCAATAAGTAACCTTTCCTTTCTAATCCTTTCAATAAGCACTCTTTCATTAATTTCATCTTTTTTATTGAAGTTCATTGAATAATGTAAATTTAAAAAGTATAACTATTTAACTGCATATGCACAAGTCATTAAAACCACTGAGATAACAAAGTGTAGAGCTGGATGAACACAGCAGGCCAAGCAGCATCAGAGGAGCAGGAAGGCTCACGTTTTGGGCCTAGACCCTTCTTCAGAAAAAT
>NC_063358.1:31123632-31208485 GCF_021869965.1 Rhincodon typus
TACTATCTCTGGCTAATTCTTGATACAGGTCTGCTCACAGCTGAGTGTATAGCGAATTGGCAATATATCCTTTTAATTTTAAAACTTCTGTTATAATCAAATGTGGATTCAGAGAAGAGGGCAACTTCTCCCATTCCTCCTCTCCTGATCATAAAACATACCAATGAGGAGTGGGAACAGAGATCAATGTTCTTTCCTTAACCTTTATGCATAAGACACAAGTCAGTTTGGTACATTTAACCACAAAACATCAGCTTGACTCTCATCAAGTCCCATTCAATTCAAATGAATGCTCCTATAAGTCAAAATAGAAATAATTAATTTCAAACACTGGAAGTCAAAGTAAAAAAAATTCTGTAAATTCACTTCAATGTCTTTGGAACTACATAGGACAAGAAACTGTTTTCTAATGAATCCAGCCACTTTCTTGAAAGATAGTGCCACAGAGTTTCAAAATATTCTACTGTTAACTCCAAAAGACATGTGACTGTTGCCAATTCCTTGGGGAACATGATGGTAGGGGAGAGTTATGAGACATGTGTAGACAGGTAGTTAGCTGTCATAGCACAGTAACTAAGATCTGCTTTATTCTGGTGACTTGAGTGTGGCAGAAAAACCTGACAAACACATACTGAAAGCATCATGCCTGCCGCCACAGCAATGAGAATTCTCCAACAAAATGCTCTTCGCACTGTTGAACAGCAGCAGTGCATGAAGGGAACCGTGAGCCTTGCAGTATCATTACATCGACCCACTGAGTTGTGGCTCCCAGAAACATCAGCAGTCCCGCTTTCCTGGCAAAGCCATGTTTCCACCCTGTCCTTGCCCTGTCCTGTGATGCAAATCTAATAGCAGCAGTGACTACCCTCCTTCTCGAATTGCAATCACCTCAGTCACTGGGCCTTGTTGAGGTGGAAGTAGGAGACAGCTCCCTAGGTAGCAACGGTGGTTACATAATTCTATTTAGAACATTTCTCCTCCATCATCTGCACTCAGTTTCCATTTTCTGCTGTCTCTGCCCGATCACCCTGTTCTGGTTACAGCCCAGAAGGCCCTGCAAATTTAATCCACTGAAGCGACAGCAGCCTTGCTGCTGATAGGCCCTCCAACTCAAAGAAACTCCCAGTCCCAGGAAATAGTCAGTGTCATTCCAACAACTTTTCAGAACTGTAAGAATAACACAGCACTTTAATCTACCTTGGCACAGAAGAAAAGAGAATCAAATATATCTCACTTAAAAGCTCCAAATAACACTAGTGTGGGATGATGACGAGTGAGGGTCCATCACATAGTAGTTCAACTGAGGATGTTTAAGGGAAGTTTGGAGAAGGGGAAGGGGGAGGGAGGTCCAAACTGGTGGTTAGTTTTAAACTTGAGTGCCCACCTGATCAGTCTATCCTGTGTCTTACCACTACTATACATGTTGTGCCCATACCAAACAAGATCTGGACAATATCCAGGCTTGGGCTGACAAGTGGTGAGTAACATTCATGCCACACAAATGCCACGCAATGACCATCACCAATATGAGACAATCTAACCATTCTCCCCCTTGATACTCAATGATGTTAGCATCACTGAAACCTCCATTATCAACATACAGGAGGTTATAATTGACCAGTGGCTGCAAACACAGGTCAGAAGTTAGGAATACTGCAGCAAGTAACTCACCTCCTGATTCCCCAAAGCCTGTTCATCATCTACAAGTCAGCAGTGTAATGGAATACTCCCCACTTGCCTAGATGAGTGCAGCTCCAAAAACACTCAAAAAGCTTGACATCATCCAGGACAAAGCAGCCCACTTGATTGGCATGTCATCCATAAGCATCCACTCCATCCATCACCAATGCTCAGTTGCAGCAGTGTTTACAAGAAGCACTGCAGAAATTTACCAAAGATCCTCAGAGAGTACCTTCCAAACTCATCACCACTTCCATCTAGAAGGACAAGGGCAGCAGATACATGGGAACACTACCACCTGCAAGTTCCCTTCCAAGGCACTCACCATCCTACTTAGAAATATAACATTGTTCCTTCACTGGGTCATAATCCCGGAATTCCCTCCTTAGTTGCATTGTGGGTCAACCCACAGCAGGTGGACTGCAGTAGTTCAAGAAGGCAGCTCACCACCACCTTCTCAAGGGCAACTAGGGATGGGCAATAAATGATGGCCAGCTAGCGACACCCATACCCCAAAAATGAATTGAAACAAAACCTTCTTAGCATTCCACGCACTGTTAGAAGTAAATCAACTGTTGTTTGAAATATTATTGATTTCCATTGTGCCAGCTGCAACGACACCATTGAGCCTAATTTTGCAGCCAAATCATTCAGAGCTGTTGGCTCTTATGGTGCAGTGGTAGATTTCCTACCTCTGAGCTAGGAGACTAGGGTTCAAGTCCCACCTACTGGGGCAGCATGGTGGTTCAGCAGTTAGCACCGCTGCCTCACAGTGCCAGAGACCTTGGTTCAATTCCAGCCTCAGGTGGCTGTCTGTGTGGAGCTTGCACATTCTCCCCATGTCTGGACAGGTTTCCTCCCACAATCCAAGATGTGCAGATTAGGTGGATTGGCCATGCCAAATTGCCCCTAGTGTTCAGCAATGTGTCAGCTAGGTGGGTTAGCCATAGGGATGGGTGGGATGCTCTTTGGAGGGTTGGTGTGGACTTGCTGGGCTGAATCACCTGTTTCCACACTGTAGAGATTCAGAGAAAAGCATTTTTTAAAACAGATTTTCAAAACACAACAAAATTTACAAATACTCTGCATCTATACATTTTAAAATAAGGTGTTTGGTATTAATGTGGCCTACTGGCATGATTTTTGTCAATGCACCCATTTAACATTGCCCACCAGCAAAAGCGACAGTTTGAGATTTCTTCACAGTAAATATTTGCAAAACAAACTCAGATTACTGTGATGCCATATTAAATGTATAGTCAGACAACAGTGGCATTTTGAGACTTAATACAAAGTGGCAGCATTGTCTTAGAAAAAAAGAAATAATTATATCAATAAAATGATCTGTTTTAGAGAAATAGAACTACAGTGATTAAAAAGGTTTTTAAGAGAAGATTGCTCAGGTGGATCCAGACATCAAATTATCCAAGTGATTTCCATTATGACATGCAGTTCCTTCAAAATATGATTACACCACTACTTC
Source organism: Rhincodon typus (assembly GCF_021869965.1). Lineage (NCBI taxonomy): Eukaryota > Metazoa > Chordata > Chondrichthyes > Orectolobiformes > Rhincodontidae > Rhincodon > Rhincodon typus. Next base: position 31,126,796 of record NC_063358.1, read on the forward strand.
ACTGAAATAAATAAATAGAACTGGAAATAAGTTGCACTAATCCTGCTGGGTTGATAACAGAATTACCATGTGGTAATTGCATCAAACGTGGCCCTGCAGGTAGCATGAATCATTGGCATCACAGTTAGAACATGGAGAATAATGGATACACAGATACCGGTTACAGAGCAATAATATAATCAAATTGTTGCAATGACGTAGGGCCATTGGATTGCATTCACAACCTTTCCCTTCCATGTGCAATTTTAATTTATATATAAAAATGTACATGCAGATATATTTTTCTGTAACTTGAAAGGAAAGTCTACCAGTCAAAATGCAGACTGGTATATTCTGCAACACAGACACATGTATAATTCAGAACAATCTGGCCAATCACACATGCTAGTTACTCCTGTTGCAAGAAGCAATTAATTAAGGAAAGTGAAATGTGTGAGACAGCAGAGGTTTCCTGGTAAGAGAGGCGAATAAATGAGTTGATGATTCACAAGGTATATTGATAAATAGGAAGCAGATCTGAAGGGGCCTATCACTCTGAGGAAAATAAATGAACAATGAAAAACCCACTTTCACTGTGCAACCCACTGATGATCTTGAAGAAAAATTATGCTATTACAGAAAATCTCAGTCAGCCAGGTTTGCAAAATCATAACAATATGACTCCCAATTGGTGAGAATATACTTTGTTCTACTTAATGTAATTTACATAAATCAGCCATTTTTTGTTCATGTTTAAAACGATGAATAGAACTTGTGCTCTTGTATCTATCATTTGGTTCTTTTCACCTTTCTTGTTAATTGCTTTCTGAATCATTCATGGTTCCTTAAGCAAGGGAGAGGGCAGTTCACTCCTAGGTCCCTTTCAGCATTAGTATTAGAATGCCTTTAAGATTAGATAACTAGTGATGGACTAGTTAACTGTCAGCATAAACCAGTTGGGCCAAATGGCCTGTTTCTGTGCTTTTTTATTTGATTCATTCTATATAGTTTGGAAACATGATAGAATCTACTGCAGTTATAAAATCCCCACAGTGTGCAGTGAAGCAGGCCATTCAACCCATCCAGTCATCCTGACCCTCCAAAGAGCATCCCACCCACCTACCTTATCCCTGCAACACTGCATACTCCATTGACACAGCCTGCACATCCCTGGACACCTAACCTACATATTTCTGGACTGGGGGAAGAAACCAGGGCACCCAGAGGAAACCTATACAGACACGGGGAGAATGTGCAAACTCCACACAGACACTCATCCGAGAGTGGTATCAAACCCGGGTCCCTGGAGCTGTGAGACAGCAGAGCTAGCCACTGAGCCACCGTACTGCTCACAATATTTATCGCTGCCCGTTTATATAGTGACTTCAGCCTTTAACATAATAGGATGATCAAAAACCCGCTCAAAGAACCAGATTTTAAGAAGGGTCTCAAAAGAGGAAATAGCAAATGCACTGTTAGACTAAAATCTGTGGTCAAAGATGTGAAATTCAGATGAGAAGGCCAAAATCCCGAGGGAGGTCTGCATCTGTGCCTACTTGCAACTGTATTACCCTACTGTCACAAAAGATATCTGTTCATAATAAAAATGCATTTGGAGTACCTAATACATTTTATGATATCATTTTTTAAAAAGCTGAACAAAGTGTGTAAGAAATACAAGACCGTCTGAACATTTCCAGTTTCAAACCAGGCTGGAACCATTTTGCAGATGATAGAAATTACGCAACTTATCCTCCTGATAAATATGGTGCACCTTTTGAATTTAATGTATGCAGAATCAGGACAATTGTACCATTACCAATGTTCTTGTTCTATCAGGATGCATTTCTCTGAAGCATAGAATGTTCTGCCAAACTGTGATGATCTGATTATAGAAACCATGTGACTGTACTTCGAAAGTTATTCATTGGCTACAGGAAGGGGTTTGGGCCATCAGAAGGACATGAGAAATCCTATATAAATGCAAATTCTCTCTCTGCTTTTTCATTTATTAAGATATTGATCAATTCATTTTAGAAAAAGTAATAATTTGCATATCATCTTCTATGAACCAGACTCCATTACCAATTTAACAAAACAACTGGCTGCATCCATTTTTGCTGGCTGTTCCAGCAGTGATTATATCCAATCTAAATACTGTTGCATAACTTATTCACTGATTCACAGAAAAGAGAGTAGATATGCTAGGAACAGTCCCTGGAACTATCAATCACGATACATTAAAAGTAATAGGTCTCGCTTGTTCCCTATACATAAGTAACATGCCCTGTCAATTGGAAGTACGCTGTTATGTAATAAGCCTGTTTTTTTTTTCGCTAAAGGAATATTGCATATAGAATAAAACATGAGTTTGTGGGTGAGTGGGCAAGGCAATGTTACAAGGGCTGCATTAGACTCAGGGTGTGTGTGGCGGTGGGGGGGCTCCAGAAGCTTTAAACCATAAAAGTAATTTACAATTTCATGAGAACACAAAGTACATCATCAATCCACAAAACACTTATTTTAGTTTACATACTACACATCATCCTCTGTGATTTTAACCCCATATCTGGAAGAGTTGGGTCTGCTAATTTGCAGTTATGTTACTATTGCACAGTGAATGTCGAAAACACCTTTTATTATTATCACATCATATTAAAATTTCTTGAAATGTTTCACATTGTTTTATAGTACTGAATTCTGGTAGGCAGGCAGATTTAATTGAATAACAGCAAGCAATGTTTTCTAAGAGCAGCTACTAATGGTATAACAGAGTGGAAATCATTCTTCTGCAGTGAACAAAGGAATATGGCAATACGAGGAAAATAATGGAACAGCAACTGGGAACGGAAAAATTGGACAAAGTATGAAACAGACTATTGATTCTCTAGTGCCTAATTTACACAAAAATATGCAAGATATCTTTCTACTCGAATAGGTAGAAATGGCTGTTCGTGAAGGTAAATTATTTATCCACATTCATGTAGCCCAAAATGTGTTGAGCATTCCTTTAAATTACTTAACATATCCACACACTCAATTCCATTCTGACTATTGTTGGTTTATCTGAAACAGAACAGTATCAATAACAGCATTCTCTGCTGAGACAGAAGGGAATAGTTTAAAGCCCTGCTCCAAGAATTTGATCCCATAAACTAAATTGACACCTCACTGAAGGACCATGACACTGTCGCATCTGCTGGTAAAACATCGCATGGCATGATTTGAAGAGCCAAAGACCTCCCCATTTCTTTGCTAGGAATTGAATGTGCATCCTTCAAGCAACGTATTAAGAAGTTAACTCGGTTTCTTACTTCATTGTTTCCCTGCATCAGAGCAGTGATTGCATTTCAAAATGAGTCAATGAGTTGGAAAGCACTTTCGGACATCCTAAGGGCATGCAAGAGTATATGGTAATGCAAGCTCTTTGTTAAAATTATTCTCCCCATTAGCTGATAATACAAAAGTAATTCAGCCAAGATAGAGAATATAATTTAGCCTTCCAAATATAATGAGGTGGGTGGGCCCTAAAATAGCTGCACTGCGCTGCACTTAGCAATCTTTTAAGTCTTGTGGGTTGTATTATAGAAAACTAAACCAATGCTTCCAATTTTCCATCATGGTTGAAATATATCTTGAGTTATTATTAAATTTGTTTATCTAATTTACATGTTATCATTTTGTTTTGGTTCCACATTTTGTTTTTGACGTGGCATCTTGTTGAAACCTTTTATTCCCTTTCATTTTGTTTTATTCCCTTTGTTTTGCTTCTGTTTTGGAAGAGAGAACAACTTTGAACCAAAAAAAGACAAATAATTAACGTCAAATCATTACATTAAAACCACTTAAAACACCAAACTTTCAGACAAATATTCTCAGACTGGTTTTGTCACAGGAAGTAATTGCTGATTATTGGGCATATGTAACCTGGTCCTGTATACTTCCCTATAAGGGAAGAAAATTTGCTGAGATTGAAGGGAATTGAAACAGAACCTTAAAGCCTATAATTTGTATTTTTTGGTATAAAACCTCAATGATTATATAATCGATAACAAGCAATATTGGGAAAAAAGATTCATGGAGTTATTTAAATCATAGAGATGGCAATACAATAAAATAAAATACCATATCAGGACCTCGAGTTGTAAAAGTCGCACAATGGGGAAGGAGCAATATGAACAGTCACAATAAGTAAAGTAAATGGGAAGGTAGTGGCCGAATGGTATTATTGTTAAGTTATTCATCCAGAGACTCAGATAATGTTCTGGGGACCAGGTTTCAAATTAAGTCACAGCAAATTGTAGAATTTGAATTCAATTTCAAAATAAAGTCTGGAATTACAAGTCCAAGGATGACCATGAAATTATTGTTGATTTTTGAAAAAGGCCACATCTGGTTTCATTAATGTCCTTTAGGGAAGGAAATTGCCATCCTTACCTGGTGTGACCATAGCAATGTGGTTGACTCTTAACTCCCCGCTGGACAATTAGGGATGGGTATTAAATGCTGCCCTAGATAGTAATGTCCAAATCCCATAAATGAATAAAAAGAATGTAATGAGCTGTTTGCAATCTTGAGGCATTATCCAGACAAATATTTCTCAAAAATCTCACTCGGAAAGTTCTCACCATTTCCATTACAATCTGTGCTACATTTTCCTTTATTCACGCTCTACACAAAAGATCAGCGCACACATAAGGCAACTCATTACACAAACTAAACTTACCAGGATGCATTAGATATTTGTGATACCAGGTGACAGAACCAACAATTAAGCCTGCCTTCCAGTCTGGTGGAAAGGATGTCTCTATACATTTCTGACCTTTTCAAACTAGCAATAAAGCTCCAAATGGGTATCATTTGTTTATACACAAGGTGTATAAGATTCTTTAAATAAATAATGATCGCACCATCGGTTAAAAGCAATAGCAATTATAAAATTTGGCAGTTCTTTTCAATTATATTCTATCTGAAGTCAATGAGGAAAAGCTTTACGTGAGAAATGAACGTCTCAAAATCATTTTCAGTTTTCAAAGAGCAATGCAAAACAGTGAGAAAGGAAATTGAAGAACATAATGCATTAATTTGAATTATATTTATCTTTCCTTTTGGTATTCTGACTTAAAGCCCAGCAGTGTGGCCAATCAAACTACATCTGGAAAACTGCACCTAACACTTGCCTTTAAATAAGATAAAAGTAAGGGTCTAGGCTATCTCCTTGATATATTTAAGGGGGGTTTGATCTAGTCCACAACAACCCCCTTATCTAGTGAACATAAACTAGTATTCAAAGCTTTACAGCAGAAGGAAACTCAGAGCACTAAAACTCACAGGGGTTTCAACTTCATGGGCTATGGCGAGAAGTATGGCAGAATCGTGGGTGCAGTCCAGTGAGGCCTACCTTGACCTGAAGAGCAACTCGCTGCATCTTTCAACTAAGCACGAGGTATTAAGGCAAGATTCTTGCTAAGCAATCAAAGGTTGCCTATTAATAGGGATTCTGGCTCATTAATGAACTTATTACTAAAAATCTCACCTCATTAAAATGAATGCTTCCTCTCCTATTGTCTACTATTGTTACCCCTCAAAACCTTCTGAACTCTTTCCCCTCTCAACTTAAATCTATGCCCTCTAATTTTGGACTCCCCCAACCTCCAAAAAAGACCTTGGCTTTTCATCCTATCTATGCCCCTCATGATTTTATAAACCTCTATAAGGTCATCCCTCGGTCTTTGACACTCCAGGGTGAAAAAGCCCCAGCCTATTCAGTCTCTCCCTATAACTCAAACCCTCCAGTCCTGGCAACATCCTTGTAAATCTTTTCTACACCATCTCAAGTTTAACAACATCCTTCCTATAGAAGGACATTTTATGCAGTCTTCTAAAAGTGGCCTCACCAATGTCCTGTACAGCTGCAACATGATGTCCCAATTCCTATACTTAATGCTCTGACCAATGAAGGCAAGCATGCCAAACACCTTTTCCACCACTCTGTCTACCTGTGACTCCAATTTCAAGGAACTATGCATCAGCACCCCTAGGTCTCTTCGTTCACCAACACCCTCCAGGGTCCTACTATTAACTGTATAAGTCCTGTCCTGGTTTGCCTTACAAAAATGCAACACCTCACAGTTATCTAAACTAAACTCCATCTGCCTCTCCTCAGCCCAGTGGCCCACCTGATCAAGGTTCTATTGTACTCTGAGATAATCATCTTCTCCCTTAATTTTGATGTTATCTGCAAACTTACTAACCATGCCTCCTAAATTCACATCCAAATCATTTGTATAAATGATGAAAAGCAGTGGACCCAGCTCCAATGCTTGTGGCAAACCGCTGGTCACAGGCCTCCAGTCCAAAAAGCAAACCTCTACCACCACCCTCTGTTTCCTACCTTCAAGCCAACTTTGTATCCAATTGGCTAACTCCCCCATGGGACGTCTGCACTTGAATGCTGCACATCAGGTTACAACAACAACGATCATTATGATGCTACAACAAGGACAATACTGTACCCTCAGGGTCACACAACCAGCTCATGAATTGGAGCAAGCTGCATTTCTGGCCAGTTTGCTTCCTTTCATAACACTGTTATCCCAATTGAGTGAATAGGCAGCACTGAAGGCATGCAGGGTTAGTGGTGTCCAGGCTTGTGGTGGGTGACAGTGAGTGAGGAAGATGTTGCAAGTAATAGTGAGTGTTGTAGAGCATGATCCTTTGTGGGAGATGGGTCCAGGAGCAGAGATAGAGATTGAGTATGAGGTAGCAGAGAGAAGATGGTGGCACTTACCTTTCAGATGGCAGAAGGTCATTGACCTCTTTCCTATGGTGCTGTGCATTCCAACAGATGATAGAGACTGCTCTGAATCGGGTGGCATCCTCGCAAAAGGCTAGCATAGGCTGGTGTCAATGTCTTCCTTTGCTGATTCTAGGGGAAGAGGACATCCCCCATCTGCACAGCTCTATCCATCAGGACTTCCAAGTCCCCAGTGCTGAGCACCGATTTTCCCTTCTCTGGAAAATGTCTAGAATTTTGCAGGGCATCTCCAGTCTGACAGTTCTTACCCAGGCACACAACATCCTTTTAAAAGTGGCACTGGCATCAGGAATGTCACGCTATTCCAGGATATCCTGTTCTGGGTGCAGCAAGGAGTAGCACTGGGCTAGAATTGGACAAGATGGGTGCCATAAAGGTGGGGTATGTAGTTAATGACGTGAGTTTGGTATGATATAGCTAGAAAACTTACTAGGCCTCCTGGCGAGAAACTCTCCATGAAACTGGTTGAAACTGACACATAGCTCAAAAATGTAAGATTCAGCTTATAGATATCAAACTGAGAGGACATTCATCTAGCGAAGGAACAGGGAAAGAGTGATGCCAACATAAAGACTCTTTTTTACTGCACATGTGCACATGCAAGTAGTTGCTGTCAGTTTCACAGAATAATGACATCAAAAGCCAATGGTTTTGACATTAAGACAATTACACAGTTTGAGCCACAAGGAAATAATCTTCTTTAGTTACAGATGATGTCTAAATCTGTGACTCCACTTATATTATAAAACAACAATGGCACAGTTCTGCAGCATATGGATGCAAACCAACAATAGGACTAACAACAGATTTTTCAACATTGAAAATTCAGTGTAGTTTACACACATATCATGAACTCATTGTATTATGGAATATTTTTTAATCTAATTGTAAAACATCCATGCCTTTGAGATTGTTTTAGATAGCATTCTTATACAAGCTAGTGGTATTATTTCTTTTGAAGGAAATCTTTTGATTTTGTTTTTTGGCGAGGAAGGGCTATAAAACCAAAATTAATCTTTCGGCCTCATTCACTGAATCTCAGTACTCAGTCATTTTTCTTCCTTCCAATGATCTGCAGGCTTTTAGACGATAAGATCATAAGATGAAGGAGAAGAAATCATCCCATTGAGCCTGTTTCACCATTCAATCATGGCTGATAGGTTTCTCAAGCCCATTCTTCTGCCATCACCCCGTACCCTTTGTTCCCCTTACAAATCAAGTACTTACCTATGTCTGTCCTAAATGCACTCATTGACCGGACCTCCACAACCTACTGTAGCAATGAGTTTCACAGATTCACCACCTTCTGGTTGAAGAAATTCCTCCTCATCTCATTTTTAAGCATCATTCCACCACTTTGAGACTGTGCTCTCAGGTCCTAGTCTCTCCTACTGGTGGAAATATCTTCTCCACATCCACTTGATCCAGGCCTCTCAGTACTCTGTAAGTTTCAATGACATTCTGCTTATTCTCCTAAACTACATCAAGTACCCCAGACTCAGATTCCTCAACTGGTCTACTTAGGACAAACCCTGGAATCATCCTAGTAAACCTCCTCTGGATCCCGTCCAATGCCAGCACATCCTTCCTTAGATATGTGCCCCAAAACTGCTCACAATATTCCAAAGTGTAGTCTGACCAGAGCCTTACACAGCCTCAGCAGTACCTCCTGGATCTTATACTTTTGCACTCTCAAAATGAATACTAACATTGTATTTGCCAACCTAACTGCCAAATGACCCTGCATGCTAACCTTTAGAGAATCCAGGACTAGTATTTTTAAGTCCCTTTGTGCTTCAGATTTCCAAAGCTTTTCTCCATTTAGAAAATAATCTATACCTTATACTTCCTACTGAACCTCAGACTTTCCCACATTGTATTCCACCTGCCACTTCTTTGTCCACTCTTCTGGCCTGACCAAGTCCTTCTACAGCCTCCCTGCTTCTTCATCATTACCTGTCCCTCCACCTCCCTTTTGTCATCTGAAAACTCATCAACAATGTTCTCAGTTCCTTCATCCAGATCATTAATGTATAACGGTGGCTCAGTGGCTTGCACTGCTGCCTCACAGTGCCAAGGACCCGGGTTCAATTCCACCCTTGGGCAACTGTCTGTACGGTGTCTGTGTGGGTTTCCTCCAGGTGCTCCGGTTTCCTCCCACAATCCAAAGATGTGCAGGCTAGGTGGATTGGCCATGCTAAATTGCTCATAGTGTCTGGGGATGGGTCCAGGTGGGATACTCTGAGGGTCGTTGTGGACTTGTTGGGCTGAAGGGCCTGTTTCCATACTGTAGGGATTCTATGATAAGATTGAACGTAAATAGTTGTGGTCCTAACACAGACTCCTGCGGAACTCCACTAGTCACCAGCTGTCATTCTGAGAAAGAATCCTTAATGCCTACTGTCTGCCTTCTGCCAGTCAGCCAATCCTCTATCCATGCCAGTACCTTGCCCCTAACACCATAGGCTCTGATGTTATTAAGCAGCCTCCTGTCAAAGGCCTTCAGGAAATCCAAATAAGTTACATCCACTGGCTCTCCTTTATCTAATATGTTGGTTACATCCTCAAAGAATCCTAAAAGATTTGTCAGGCATGACCTCCCCTTGATGAAGCCTTGCTGACACAGCCCTATTTTACCATGCACTTCCACGTACACTGCAATCTCATCCTTAAAAATGGACTCTGAAATCTTACAAATGACCAAGTTTAGGCTGACTGCCCCAGTTTTGAAAGGTTGCACATCATCCAATCACCACATTGTGATTCATCCCAATTTTCTTCTACTCAGGCTTGTTGCTGTTATGCACAGTGCATTTTCATCCTTCAGCTGAATTTCATAATACAAAAACAATGGGTGTTTCCCAAGAATCCCCATAACAACTTTTGGGGATCAATCAATGAGTATTTAAATGAGCAAACAGGAATTTCTAGGCTGTCAATTTAGACCTCTAAAAAAATCCACAAGTTGCTAATAATTGCAAAAGAAGAACAATGTCTTTTAAAGGAGGGATTTGATATTTACTGACTTTTAGCTTTTACTTTTGTCATACTGTGCATTTAACTACCTTCACATTCACAAAAACAAATTTGAAAAATCAAACCAACATCTTTAAAGGGCAAAGTATGTGCAGAATGGATCACATGCTGTGGACCAGATGTTTTTAGTCTTATATCAGGATTAGCATGCAAGTAGCAACATTGACATATGTCTTAGAATAAGTCTAATTTAATTTTCTGTGCTGTATCTTTTAACATGACAATTTGTCTATTGACACATGTAAAATGAATATGGTGTACAGGAACAGGAGTAGGCCATTCAGCCCATTGAGCCTGCTCTGCCATTCAATTAAAGCATCTCTGATCATCCAGGTCAATACTCTATCTCCATATTCCCACATTTTCATCAGTCCTCAAAAATCTATAGATCTCTGTCTTAAACATGTCCAATAATTCAGCTTACCCCCATGGGGTAGAAAATTCTAATGATTTACCAGGCTCTTAACGAATGAATTCCTCAGCTCAGTATTTAGTGTCCTGCCCCTTATTCTTTGGGAATATCCTACGATTCTAGACAGGTGAAACATTGTATCTATAGCCAATCTGTCATGACCTTTAAGAATATTCTGAGTTGAAATATGATTGCCTCTGTGTCTGTGAAATCTGAAAGAATGTAGGCCCTGTTTCTGCCATCTCCAGTCCTAAAATAATCTTGCCACTCAGGGACTAGTCTGGTCAACCTCCCTTGGTCATTCTCGATAGAAAGAACATTTTTCATTTGATATAGAGACTAAAACTGTGCACAATACTCCAAGTACAGTCTCACCATGGTTCTCTATATATGCAGCATTTAAGTATTAAATCTTTCTGGTTTCCCTCACATGTTGGTCTCCCTCAATGTTCTGAAGACTTGCATGTAACCTAAGATTTTCCATCAAAACTAGACATTGCCTCCTGTATAGTGTCTTGTAAACCATAAACATTATATTTTAAAAATTTAAAACCAAAATTTTCTCAGAGAAAATCACAGAAATATGTGAACAGCACTCACCCAGTTATCAAAATATTTGAAATCTTTTGAAAGTATGGCAATATTTTTGCATCACGCTAATATAAGAAAAAATGACCACTTGAGGAGGCCGGATCTAAGGTAGGATTGCTGAGCTTTCGTGGCTGCTGGCATCCAATGGGCCTTCTGACGTTGGAAGCCCACTCACTTTTCCAATTTGGACAGCATCTACAATGGCCACGAATTTGGACTCATTTAAAATTACATCAGATGTCAGCTTGATGTGGGGTCACAAAGCTAGAAATATACCCTACATCAGGGTCCCAATCCTCGAATAAAAATGTAGACCTCAGTTTTCGGCGTCAAGATATAATCAGTAATGCAGGCAAATTGCTTTGATGGTGCTATCAACTACCAAATTGTTGTTAAATTACTACTTTTAACTATTTACCACAGAAGCACTATTTGATAACCTATCATTTATTTTAGGTTAATGTTATTGTCTGCTTTCACTTGTATTCTTTGTCAAACATCATTAAAGAAAAACTTGCATTAAGATGGGACCTTTCATAGCCTCAGTAATCAAAGCACTTTATAACTATTGAAGTACTTTTAAAATACAATTACTGTACAATGTCAAAAAGGCTTTATGGGGTGGATTTCCATCTTTACGATCTGCGCAGTAGCTTTAAATGAAAATTGGGCGTGTTGTATAAAGCATGGACCATGACTTACGTAGGTTGTGGCAATGAAAATCTTCCCTCAATGTACTGGATTAAAGGGTGTGCAAAGATATACATGACATTAACAACTGAAGAATGTTATTTTACAGCAGATTATTATGCAGATTCTGCACAATATATTGAGGTTCTGATCTTTGTCTATTTAGAAAATTTGATAACTGGAATTGTGTTCCTTTAATCTGTGATTGTCAACTCCACTCGACGGTACACAGATAATATTGCTGTTTATTTAAAAAAGGGCACAGCTAAACTCAAGGAAATATTAATCCTTTGAAAGAAATAATCAAAGCTTGTATTTAAATAATACATTGTGTTTACCAATCCACTGTTAAAGCCAAACTTTATTACATTTCTTAAGTCAACAGTCTCTTTCACTCAAAATTGAATCTGTTAAGAAGCAATAGTACGCAACGTACTCACTATACACTGTCTGCTGCTTATAAATAGAAGATATTGAAGCAATTTTAATAGATCCTTTATTCTGCCTGACAAAGTGCAAATTGCTCAATTCATAGCCATTGAATGTGCAAGCACTGACAGGTAAAAATACAAAGGATAATGGATATGTTACCATGCTAAGATAAGCTTTAATTATTGTCTACTCTTTTTAGGTTTCTCCTGTGATTTTTCCTTTTTTCCAATCTACATGATGAACCACACTAGAGTCTGAAAAGAAGCAAGTCTAATTTGCTAAATGAAATCACTAACAATAATTACAAACTACAAACTTTATTTACAAATTTTAAATAAATTAGCATAAATAAATAGTTCAAGTAACAGGGAATCTAAAAGATTCTGAACTCTAAGGCCCTGATTTTCACTACAATGGACAGCATCTCTGTTATGGCAAAAATATCAGAATACACTGGTCAATCCTATGTCTCATTCCTTAATTAGTGGTCTGGTAATTGTCGGTGGATATTTTTACAAATGGAAAATGATTAGCAGTGGTGTTCCACAGGGCGCGCTGTTTAGTCTCTTGCTGTTTGTTGTAAATATTAATGATTTGGACTTAAAGGTTGGAGGTATGATTGGTAAATTTGCAGAAGACATAAAGAAATTATCATGTAGTTAACAGTGGAGAGGATGGCTGTCAACACTAGTATTGCGTTAATTATTTAGTGGAGTGACAAGGGAATTCAATCCAGAGAAATGTGGTGAAATAGACAAAGCTAGAGAATACACGATAAACAGGAGAATATTGAGATGGGTAGACAACATAAGAGAATTTGGAGTGCATGCCCACAAATTCTGGAAGGTGGGATTGAGATTAAGGCAGTTGCTTTTTTTTCTGACTGGTGCAGATACAGCCGGCTAAATGACTTTTTTCTGTGTTGTAGCTTTGTGGAATGTGGAACTTCTAATTTTCATGTGTGTGGAATTGGGGGTGTGCTACAGTTCATAATTGCACAATTCCCTGAGGCAGATCGACATTTAGATGATCCGCTGCCTGCACTGAAATTGGATTTTGGAGTCACGAGTCTATGGAACCCATAGATGTGGGAACTAAACCAGGTTCTTCTCAGACAACAAGGTGCAGAGCTGGATGAACACAGCAGGCCAAGCAGCATCAGAGGAGCAGGAAAGCTGACGTTTTGGGCCTAGACCCTTCTTCAGAAATGGGGGAGGGGAAGGGGATTCTGAAATAAATAGGGAGAGAGGGGGAGGCGGATAGAAGATTGATAGAGGAGAAGATAGGTGGAGAGAAGACAGACAGGTCAAATTGGCGGGGGTGGAGCCAGTAAAGGTGAGTGTAGGTGGGGAGGTAGGGAGGGGATAGGTCAGTCCAGGGAGGATGGACAGGTCAAGGGAGTGGGATGAGGCTAGTAGGTAGGAGATGGGGGTGGGGCTTGAGGTGGGAGGAGGGGATAGGTGGGAGGAAGGACAGGTTAGGGAAGCGGGGACGAGCTGGGCTGGTTTTGGGATGTGGTTGGGGCAGGGGAGATTTTGAAGCTTGTGAAGTCCACATTGATACCATTGGGCTGCACGGTTCCTAAGCGAAATATGAGGTGCTGTTCCTGTAACCTTCGGGTGGCATCGTTGTGGCACTGCAGGAGGCCCAGTATGGACATGTCATCTGAGGAATGGGAGGGGGAGTTGAAATGTTTTGCGACTGGGAGGTGGAGTTGTTTAGTGCAAACCGAGCGTAGGTGTTCCGCAAAGCGGTCCCCAAGCCTCCGCTTAGTTTCCCTGATGTAGAGAAGGCCACAACGGGTACAGCGGATGCAGTATATCACATTAGCAGATGTGCAGGTGAACATCTGCTTGACGTGGAAAGTCTTCTTGGGGCCTGGGATGGGGGTGAGGGGGGAGGTGTAGGGGCAGGTGTAGCACTTCCTGCGGTTGCAGGGAAAAGTGCCGGGTGTGGTGGGGCTGGAGGGGAGTGTGGAGCGGACAAGGGAGTCACGGAGAGAGATGTTCCTCCAGAAAGCAGACAAGGGTGAGGAGGGAAAAATGTCTTTGGTGGTGGGGTTGGATTGCAGATGGAGGAAGTGTCGGAGGATGATGCGTTGGATCCAGAGGTTGGTGGGGTGGTACGTGAGGACGAGGGGGATTCTGTTTTGGTTGTTATTGCGGAGAGGGGGTGTGAGGATGAGTTGCGGTAAATGCGGGAGACACGGTTGAGGGCATTCTCGACCACTGAGGGGGGGAAGTTGCGGTCCTTGAAAAATGAGGACATCTGAGATGTTCGGGAGTGGAATGCCTCATCCTGGGAGCAGATGCTGAGGCGAAGAAATTGGGAATAGGGGATGGCATTTTTGCAGGAAGGTGGGTGGGAGGAGGTGTATTCTCGGTAGCTGTGGGAGTCGGTGGGCTTGAAATGGATATCGGTTTCCAAGTGGATGTCAGAGATGGAAACAGAGAGGTCCAGGAAGGAGAGAGAGGTATCAGAGATGGTCCAGGTGAACTTAAGGTTGGGGTGGAAGGTGTTGGTGAAGTGGATGAACTGTTTGAGCTCCTTGTGGGAGCACGAGGCGGCGCCGATACAGTCATCAATCAAACGGAGGAAGAGGTGGGGTTTAGGGCCAGTGTAGCTACAGAAGAGGGATTGTTCCACATATCCTACAAAGAGGCAGGCATAGCTTGGGCCCATGCGGGTACCCATGGCCACCCACTTTGTCTGCTCCAGCATCTGCATTTCCTACTATCTCTGAAATTTCTCCAGCATCTGCAGTTCCTACTATCTCTTCTCAGACAATTTTTGTTATGGATAGCCAGAGTACCCTTTCAGAATGTTCTGAGATACCCCTGCAGATATGGTCCCAGGACACGCTAGGGATGGGGGTCCTGGATCCTTTGTGGGGATGTGTGTGAAGTTTCCCTTGAGGGTTGGGGTCAGAGTTTTTTTTTGGGTGGTGGGGTTCAGGTGATCTTTGGGATACTTAACTGTCATTAAAACTGTGCCTAAAAGTGCGTAAACCTCTTTGGAACTCTCTAACTTGTCAATATCTGTTACCAGGTCTCAACAAATGTGGACATATTAAGAACTGTTAAAACATACTAACAGGTTCAACCTGTTGAGAATTGTCAAGAATGTCACTGTTTTCAATGAGCTGAGAAGTCAGATCTCAGACTGAATCCTGATTTGACAGATCATATTTTGGTTAGCTTTCGTTTGAAT
The DNA here is from genome assembly GCF_021869965.1 of Rhincodon typus. Classification (NCBI taxonomy): domain Eukaryota; kingdom Metazoa; phylum Chordata; class Chondrichthyes; order Orectolobiformes; family Rhincodontidae; genus Rhincodon; species Rhincodon typus. The sequence goes on from NC_063358.1 coordinate 31,141,963, forward strand.
GAGATGGTCTCTCACTGAAACAGAATTACCCTATTGTAGATTTGGTTTTAACAATAAAACAAAAGTTTATTAAACAAAATAAATTAATTTAAAATAGAATGATCCCGTCTACTTACACATTACACAAACTTAATGATTTTGATATGAACAGTAAAAGTATTATCCATTTAATTCCTAACACTCCTTTAAAGATCCTAAAACCATCACTTGTATAGCATTCAAGTGCACTTCTTATACAGTACATCACCAGAGCAAGATCTCTTAACACCTCAATAAGTTTAAATTAATTGCAATTTCATTCCCAGACTGGATAATCTGATGACTTCTTCCTGGAGCTATCACATATCTGAGCATTAAGATGGTATAGGGGGATGAGGGTCAATAGAAGGACGGATAAGGGCATTAGGTTACATGAGTTGTCACAATGAGGAGTCCCAGATGGTGGGTCTATTTCCTTCAAGACCCTGAACCTTCTGTCTTTCCTCACTCAGTCCTTATGACATCATCAGATAGGGTGGAGCTTCATAGAGTCTTGAGCATTAACCATTGCAAACCCCTTCGTCAGTACTATATTCATTTTACAGGAAAGAATTGACTGTAGTTGTAGCGGCTGGAGACAAGGAACAAGATTAATAAATGCCACGATTTTGAGAATTGTACAACCAATGAAAATTGCGAACTTGGCACTGGCTAGCTATATTTCCATAGAAAATGCACATTCTACTTTCTAAATTGAACATTTTTAATTAGCTTTGATTTCACAACTGGTTAATAAATCTCTGACTGGACACAACTCACTTTGGCTAGACTAGATTGGATTTTATGTAACATTTGCCACCTGATAATAGTTTATTTATTTTTCACGAAACTAAAACGAAGTCCTCCCATTTGTGACTTGGTACAAAGCAATTTACCTGATGGATTTACTTGGGGGAGGCGATAGCCTCGTGGTATTATCGCTGGATTGTTAATCTAGATAATGGTCTGGGGACCTGGGTTTGAATCCCACCACAGCAGATGGTGGAATTTGAATTCAATAAATATCTGAAATTAAGAGTCTAATGATGACCGTGAATCCATTGCCGATTGTCAGAAAAACCCATCTGGTTCACTAATGTCCTTTAGGGGAGGAAACTGCCATCCTTACCTGGTCTGACCTACATGTGACTCCAGACCCACAGCAATGTGGTTGACTCTTAACTGCCCTCTGGGCAATTAGAGATGGGCAATAAATGTTGCCTAGCCAGTGATGCCCTTGCCCTGTGAATGAATAAAGGAAAACAAAATATCATACCACTGCTCTCGCAAAGCGATTCCTGCTTGTTCAGAGAGACAAGCCATTGCCTTTCTTCTTCAACACAAATAATTTGAGTGCCTTCTGAGGACTTTTCTCATGTTGAGTGTTTGCATTAATAAATCAGTTTATAAAACTCTTAGTCCAAGGAGTGTACTTGACAAAAATAAAGAAAGAATGTATCTATTAGATCCTGAAGTACGACTTCTTGTGAACATTCAGAGTTTTCGCTGTAAGCAAGATTTTCCCCCAAATATTCTGTGGGATGACTGTCAAGTAAATAATTGCTTCTTCTATCATTAATTTTAAAAACAGCTCAGACTCAGACTACCGATTAACAGTGTTTTGATGCAATGCCTTTTTATGAAGTAATGTAGGTTGAAGACCCTATTTTAGTAAATATCATTACATTTCCAGAATAGGAAATTAACATTTACAGGAGAAAACACTCAGATTTACTGGACATGCTTGATACATCTGAGTCAATAATGATTTTAATGACTTTTGCACAGTTACACAAGTGGGTGATTTGTGGGTAGAAGTCAGGATGGAATCTTTAGTTTTAACTTGAAAACTTTGGCAAGGATTTTACGAGCCCTTCAATCATAGGCTTGATGGTGGCATGAGGAGGGAAGGTGAGCCAATAAAATGCTGGGCAAGACATGTCAGGAAGGCTCCCTGACACAACGCCTCCATTAGGTCATTTTCCCAACAGCACGTATGATGTGGGGTCAGATGCCCACCAACCAGAAGTCGGTACCCAGTTTACAAAATGAATGGCTAGTTGTCATCATTTGTCCTGCCACTGGCAAATTTGCCAGTAGGGTCCACCCACCACTGCACTCCAACCTTGTGTGTCAGAGGCCACCAGCTGCATGCACACAGCTCATGGCCATTTAGAGCTCCTGCTATTCTAACACCACCACTGGAGAGGTTGCCTTGGGTCTGGCTTTAGCAGGGGAATAAATTGTTTCGCCTCCCGTCCAATGGTCTTGAAATAGACTGAGCCTAGAGGCAACCTCTTAATTGGCAGCACCACAGACTTCTTAATAAAAAGAATCATTCCATAGGTGTGGCTGCCTAACTATTCAGTGCCACAGAGTCAGGCTCAGTAGATGGTCCATATGTTGGCACTCACCACATACCGGGAAAATCCTGGCCACTACACCTGCTTGTTCTCTGTCTGCATTGCTGAGTATATCCAGCATTTTCATCCACAAGAACGTACATATTTGTATTTTACGATGTCCCTTGCCAGATGTGTCTTTGATGGAGAGAGATGGAAAATATGAGAAGTGCCCAGCCTGCTATCTTCCCTTCCAATCAAAGCAGATACAATAGGGGGAAGGGCACAGAAACTGGCAGCCCACCTGCCACTTTTAAAGTTAATAATTCATAGTTAGTTGAGCTGGTTATCCTGCCTATGCCATAATACCGTTAGCCTGGGCAAGCGAGAAATCTGTGATTTTTGTATCCATGATGCAAATGAAAGCGGGAAGGAAGGCAAACAGAAGGATGCTTTGTGTCCATTAAAGGCATTACACCCTCCCAAAGATGTTATCCCCTTCACACATTCTGCTTGTTCTCCAATGCCCAATCCCTGTGATTCATCTTTCCCCGTTCCCAGAATTGCAAGACTTCCACTGTTGGATTGCTACAGCTGCCAGCCAATCAACTTGGAAGTCCCACTCCCTGCTTGATTAGCTTGTGAACAGCATATTATGGCTAATATGTCACAAAATTATCTACCCCTGATTGACAGAAAACCAACACCTCTCTTCAAAAAGTTTTGTGTTACCACAATTACATTTGCATTTCATTCAGGAGGACAACACAATGACAAATAGTAACCTCGAGGGTATGGGGAAAAATATAATGAGTCAGCATTTGTTCTTCACTTGTGTTAACCTGGGTTGCAGTTGTAAATCAAAAATTAATTTTAGTGTGTGTAGTGGTGGAGAACTCAATAGGAAGTAAGATCGATCTAACATCCTAGTGCTTAAATATGCCATAAAATAAGATACTCAAAAACACTGGACACTGTGTGGAAATACAGTTTGTCCATCCATGCTGTCATCTAAAGTCCAATAAATGGTCTTGAAACAGCACTTGGATAAAGTGTTCTTTCAGGATATAGCTTTTAAAACTCCCAATGTTTGCAAAGTTAGATCGCACTTCAGGAAATCAGCACCAGAAAGGAATCCTACCTAAAAGCATTCTCAACTGTGGGCTGGGAAAGATGTGTTCAAATTGGTCACTGACCATTCACTTCAGAGAATTCTTGATGTTTTCCATAAATTTATCCCTTTTCTGCTGTTTTCACTGATAAAATTAACCTGTTACTGAAACTGCATCATTAACACACCCCCAACTCCTTCCAAGTCTCTTAGCTCCCCCATATTAGTTACTGCAGTAGGAAGAAGATAAGCACCTGTCACTCTGGATTTCTTTGTTTCTGATTTGGTTTTGTTGGCACCACAGACTAGTATCACTGTTCCACCAACCTTTTGAAGGTTAATGCAAGCACATATCGGGAGGCATTAGCTTCTGAGGTGGCGGTCCTGATAATGAACACTTTTAAATGGAATTCATCTGAAGATGGGTCTTGAAGATCAAGTCATGGGACTCTGACTTTCCTTGGAATGGTGGGGTTGTCCTAGGTGGAACAAGTTCGCTCCCTTAGAAACAAATGGGCTTCACATCTGCCCAAATGTCTGTGTTGAACAACAGCACGATTAGCACCAGCAGCTTGTCTATTTCACTCAAATGAAGCCTGGCAATTGAACTAAATCAGGCAACTAACCAATATCTTATGACACTAACATTAACCTTGAAGTCTATGACAATGTGAGCAACTATTCTAATTGCACTGATTTGATATGACCAATCTTTTCAATTAGAATTTAATTGTTCTCAATTCCAAATCATCTACAGAACTAATTTTATTACAATATTACTTTTGATCATCTTCAGGCAGGGATTTAAAATGGATATATTAGAAAGAAAATACATTCTAAAAGTCATCCTCTAAACTTAATATTGCCTTATCTGATGAAGAAGTGAAACAGGGTACAAGATATGTTTGGATGATGTTTTGGAGTGATTTCCATTCGATAATTCAGGAACTAGAGACGTCAGGAACTGACCAAGATGGAGTCTTAAACTGCAACACTGGTCATGTTGCCATGAGTTTTGATAAAGGATTTGAAGCCCAAGTTAGAAATAACCACTTGGAGGCGAGGTGATATAAAGGCAAAGTTACTGCAGATGCTGGAAATATGAAGGTAATATATAAAATGATAAAAAATTACTCAGCAGGGCAGACAGCACTTGTGGATGATATACTTCATTCTCTCCTCACCCTTCTACAATTCATCTGCTTAAAACCTATTCCATTTCCAACTATTCCCAGTTCTGATGAACTGTCACCAAGCTGAAATGTTAACTGACTTTCTCTCTGCAGATTATGCCTGATCTGATGTGCTTTGTGGATTTCTATATGTTAGTCCATGCACATACTGAAATAACTCCACTAGAGGCCGGTATCCTGTCACCAAGTTGCACTTTACTTACACGTGGGCAATCCTTAACACTAATTCACCTATCTCTGAGCCACTCTCAGAGTGAACAGGATGTCTGACACTCCTGTTTTTCATCTGTCAGCCGGTGCTCCCTGATTGGGGCTGTTAATCTGGTCCAATCAGGGAACCCATGTTCCATCATGTCCATCTGTCTGAACTTGTTACAATCACTACATGTCCCATAGCAAGTCAGATTCTTGTTGAGGCAGATATCTTAATGTTTATAAACAACATTAACCACTTACAAGGCTATAGCATCACTAACATGCAGACACTGTCTGAACTTGAGCTTACTAATGTTATTCTCCAACACATACACAGAATTAACCATCTGTATGGACTGCCCGACACAGAGAGTGTGACTGAAGTCAAAGCAGGCATCAAAAGACTGAAACGCCATATGTTGCATTGACATGTGCCTGCATGTTTTGGGTTCTCTGCCATGATTAAATTCAAACATTTTCTGTTTTTATATTTGAGGCACACTAAACAATTGATTGTCGCTTGAAATGTCTGCTGGTACTCCATAGAAAGATTGCACAACATTTTGGTGGCTAGTGCTTTAATCAACACACCCCCTTTAACAGCAGTTGTCAGGGACTACACACAGCACTGATGTCAATTTTAGAATCTACTTAAATGAATATTTATAATGCAATATTAAAATGATACAGTTTCATGCTAAAATGGTGAAGAGAACCTGTGAAGCATATCAGAAAACTTTCTGGGATGACTTCACCAACATTTGAGCATAATTTATTCTGGAAATTCTTGGAAGACTTCGCTTCATTAAAAAAAAAGCAAGTAATGCCACTCTGAGTTACTGGCCACCTTAGAATCACTAGGAGTAAGATCATGCTTGGTTAGGGGCATCTTGCCCAAGGTCTGGATGAGAAAAGGGATGGGGAACATCAGGTTATGACGGAGCTACATCAGCTGCTTCAGGGGAAATAGGCACAAGGGCAAAGTGGCTTCTCTTGGGTACAGGACAAACTTCCTCTTCCTCTGAATATTCTCCACCAGGACCTAGAGTCCTGCATCCAAAAACCTGTTCCCTCAGTCTCTAAATAATGAAGCTACATGCTGCTATTCCAGAAGTCTCCAAAACTTAATTGGAAGAGGATGTGAGGACACACAAACTGTTCCATAGAAATTATGCTTTATCAGCACTCGAGCTCATAACCTGCAGGTTTCTGATTGTCACTCTTGCCAAGTTCAAATTGTGGTGACGAACAATTACGAGCAAATTTCTACACCACGTCCAGATTTCCAAACAGGTCCATCTTATTAGTAGCTTTCAAGCCTGTTTTCACACTTTACTCACAACAATGTCCATTATCCTCTTAATGGGAATGATTACAGTGTAATAAACAGGAGATGATCAAAGAACATAAGGACGTCAGACAGACATATCCCTTCTATTTTTTTTTGTTGTGTGTGACCTGGTCATTTCATTGTATGGTACCCTTTTTTGTCCAGTTGCACGCTGAACTTATCTTTAGAAGGCAGAACTCGAGAGAAGCCTGTCAAGTTGTTGTGTCGTCATGTGTACATACAATTTTAAGTGATCACCATAGTGGAGAACTTGCTGCAAAATTTTTAACCATTACGAAGAAATAAACTGCCTTCCTCTCATGTTTAGTTAAACTCCTTTGAACAATAGATCAGAAACACAATAAACACGTAGAGGAAATACAAAAAGGGTCAAATTCCAATCTTTTATTTGAACTAACATAGCATAACTAGCATCTTAATGTGGAGCAATAAAGAAGATGGAATATAAAATAACTCACATTCATGAAAATCTGGAAACACCAACTGGAAGTGCACTGCCAGGAGATATCAGAGTGCCTGGTTCAACTTGAATCAACTTTCCATTGTTCAATGTACTTACACAAATCGGATTTTAAAATGAGCTTTGTAAATCATTTCCTGAAAAACCCTCTTACATCTTCTGACTTTAATGTCATAGCTTAAGATGGATAATAGATAATTAATTAGATTTGTTTGCAACCTTCACTTCAAATAAAATATATGTAACACCAAGAATGCAAGGAATACTAATCATGGTCCTGCAAATTATGTACTTAATGAGGCATAAACTGAATGGCAAGGAGCCTTCTCATCTTGAAGCATCCTTCTTCTTGATAATGCACAGGCTCATTACTACACATAACGAATTTAATGGAACATTGGACACTATTAATGATTTGATCTTTTTCATTAATTCCAACTGAAATTATAAAATTAATCGTTTACAATTCTGCATTTACTTTCCAGGACATTTCTATCTCATCCAATGAACTAACTGATGTCTTTTGCCACAATAACATCACTCATTCTTCGCACCAAAGCTTAGAACCTGATAGCAGATATGTGATGGTATATTAAGTCAGTCCATATTTAAATATGGTTTTATAAAGGTTTTCTTTCATTTTGGTCAATGAAAAATATGTTGGCAAATACGACATAAATTTTTAGACAGTGCAAGGCACTAAATCAGTTGGTTAAGACAAATTATGCACAATCTCATTCTTTGAAAACAAAATACACAGTTTTTAGAAGAATATTGCATACAATTGTCGGGAACAATTAATGTCAAGTTGTTACTCTATAAAGGGACCTTTATTACACTACAATCTGAAATGTATAATTAATATTGGTCAAGAAAGGTGCTTCTTTAAAAAAAAGCCATTGTCAAGATATGAACATTATGAACAAAACAGATTTTGTTCACCATTCCTAATTTCCCTTGAGGTTGTTATGTTTCTTGAGCCATTGTGGTCCACATAGTGAAGACTCTCCACCAGTATTGTTAGGTAGGGAATTCCCAAGGTTCAAAAAAAAAGGAATATTTGTTCAAATTGGGACGGTATGGAGGTATTTGGAGATTCCCAGGCACTTGCTTCCCATGTCTTCTAGTAGATGGAAGGGACAAATTGGGGAAAGAAATCTTTGTAAGTTGATACAGTACATCCTGCAGCTACAGTTATCTATTGGTGATGTATAGTTTGAGTTAAAGTGGTGGTTTAACTAATCAAAACAAACTGTGTCTTGGATGTTGACAAAACTGAGGGGTATTGTAGCTGCAATTATCCATGCAAATGTTGGGTGATCCATCAAAATAATGATTCATGCTTTATGGAAAGTTCAAGTCAAAGGTTAGTCCATTCACTGCAGATTACCCAGTCTATAACTTCCTGCTCACCCCGATTTTCATCAGTCCATTATTGGCAGTTGTGTGCACAGCTGAAGCACCAAGATCTGAAATTCCCTTGCTGAACATTCCTGTCTCTCTCTTCCTTTGAATGCACCTTAAAACCTACCTAATTGACCAGGCTTTTGGATCATGTGGCTTAGTGTCAAATTCTGTTTGACATCACGCCTGTGAAATGCCTTGGGATGTTTTGCTATGCCATGAGAGCCACAGTGCTGTTTCTGACTCTAACTGTACCAGCATGTTTTTATTGAGAAAATCAATATGTTGGAGAAAGCAACTTGCACAAATCATTCTGTGGCACCCCGCAACAGTACTGTAATGCATTCAGAAAGAATCTCATTTATTTTATACATTTATTCTACATACTACATACTTTGTTGAGAGCTGCCAAGATGATTTTAATCTTTAGGACTTGTATCACAGAAAATTTGATAGAATATGTAACAATTACTGTTCCTGTGAGTGTTGGGAAATTTCTGACCTCACTCTGGCACTTTCTTACAGCTGCTTGGCTAAAGTAGAATATGGTGAAGTGTAGAAGCAATTCTTGGCTCAACACTTCATGTCTCTCCAGTCGACATGGTTTGTAATATAAATTGAAAATAAATCTGCATGACCACATCCTTTTGTACAATCCCATGCAAACAGTAAATTATTTCACAAACCACAAACCTGTGAATGGAGAGGATCTAATGCCGAATAAAATGTTGTGTAAGTCCTGTATTTTGTTTCATCTTGCCAAGCTTAGTTACGACTGCAAAAAAAGAGTGCAGCCTCCCGTGTGTAACAACGTAATGACCTGCTTATTATTGGTTTTTGTTGCCAAACCTGAAGCATTTCTGAAGCAAGGAAACTTTTGCATCAATTCTACCATTTTTCTACTTGTCGTGGACTGTCCTTGTGTTCAATTGTTTCTGGAGGTTACAAGGTCAAATCCATTTCTGAGCCATGCTAGAGGTTTATGTCCTGTGCTGTTCTTCTCCAGTTGCTGGGTCATATTTTTAGCTTTCTGTCTAATCACCAGGATGGTCCTCAGTTTGATCTGCTGCTCTGATTTGCTGATGGATTGCTTCATCAGTGGTCACCAACTGCTGATATCATGTGCTGTCTTGCAGGATGTTGAGTTGGCAGCACTTGATTTGATTTATTATTGTTACATGTACATTAGTACAGTGAAAAGTTCTGTTTTGCCTGCAGTACAGGCAGATCACAACATACAAAGATCATAGGGCGATTGAACAGACCAAGGAATACAAAGTTACGGCTGCAAAGAAGATACACAAAAAGCAAGATCAAGATAGATTTGAAATTTGAGAGGTCCATTCAGAAATCCAATAACAGGAGAAGAAGCTGTTTACGAACCTGTTGGTATGTGTGTTTAAGCTTTTGTATCTTCTCCCTGAAGAAAGAGGTTGGAAGAGGTTATAACTGGGGTGGGAGGGGTCTTTGATGATATTGACTACCTTTCCACGGCAACGAGAAGTGTATATCGAGTCAATGGATGGAAGTTTGGTTTGCGTGATGCTTTGGGCTGTGTTCACAACTTTCTGTAGCTTCTTACAGTCCTGGGAAGAGTAGTTGCTGTACCAAGCCATGAGGCATTCAAATAGAATGTTTTTATGATGCATCTGTAAAAGTTGTTAAGGGTCCTCATGGACATGCCAAATTTCCTTAGCCTCTGAGGAAGAAGAGATGTTGTTGTGCCTCCTTGACTGTTGCAACTATGTGGGTGGTCCAGGACAGATTGCTGATGATCCTCGCTCGTATGAACATGATGATCTCGACCTCTCCGCCTCAGCACCATTGAAGTAGACAGCGGTGTATCCTCCTCCTTGTTTCCTGAAGTGACTTCAGGAAGAAGATGTGATGAGAGTCTGAAGGCTTCTCAAAGTAGTTCCTTACTTACATTGTCTATAGTTAGCACAATCTCATAAGTATGAGATTTATGCTATTTCTCTCCTCTTCAAAGTCTCTCCATCACCACGAGACAATCATCAATTCATCACTTGCATGGTATCCTATGTACATTCTCAAGGGTTAAACCTTTACCACTGGTTTTTGGAGAAAATAATTATTTCACTTCATATTAGTGACATTCCTGGAAGAAGCTATGTATAATAGATGCCCTATCATACATTGTAAAAGAGAAAAACAGCAACAAATAGTGCAAACTGCAAGAAGATTTGATATCTCTAAACGCAATCACATAATTGAGAGAAAAGGCAAAATATTTTACTTGAAATTTTTACAAAAGTCATAGTTGAAAATGCTATGCCATTTTTCTGAACTTAATTGAGCAACTAGTTTTATTTTCCTTTTAAAATTAATTTTCTGGTCTAATTTTGAAACCAGTGTTTGGAGTCAGAGCTCATAACACAGGAGTAATGATGGTACAGATAAAAGCAAAGGAAAACTTTGAGATTTGGTTATTTAATTTCAGAAGGCTTTTTTTATTTCCCCTTTTTTTTAATACTTTGAACATGTCAATGGTTTTAAAATTGGTTGATCTTCCTGCCAAAGACTAAAGGCATACTAAAATCTTCAAGACCTTTGCAGTTTTGCTTTTGGAATCTTCAATATTCCCAGGGCTTCTCCTGTAAAGCGTTCAACTTCCGAGTGTGCTTTCACCTGAGTTAACTTAGCATAATTCACACTAGTGTCTCCTATTTACTTATGTTTTGCCAATTGTGTGTTTCCTTGTCCACATTACAACAGGGAGCTCCATAACAGAAACACAACATGATTTACATGGATACCACTGTGTGAAGTAGCATGTTTCCCATTCTGAGAATTTTTAATTCAAGGTATATTTGCTCCAACAAACAACTGGAAAGAATAGAGGTAGTAAGGGAGTGTTTGTGACAGTACTCAATATGCCAGCAAATCAGGCACTGAAGAAAAATAAAGTAATGGAAACAAAGGAGGAAGTGTTAAGTGCAGATGTGCAATTATATCGGACAATTACATAGAGTCATACAGCCATACAGCATGGAAAAAGACCCTTCAGCCCAACCATGTTTGACCATAATCCTAAACTAAACTAGTCCCACATGCCTGCACTAGGCCCATATCCCTCCAAATATTTCTAATGCATGTAATTATCAAAATATCTTTTTAAACATTGTAACTGTACCCACATCCACCAGTTCCTCCAAGTTCATTTCACATACAAACCACTGTGTAAAGAAGTTGCCCCTCATGATTTTTTTAAATCTTTCTCCTCTCACCTTAAAATGTGCCCTCTAGCCTTGAAATCCCCCACCCTATCTACATCGCTCATGATTTTATACACCTCTATAAAGGTCACCCCTCAATCTCCATTGAAGAAAGTCCCAGCATATCTCCTTATAACTGAAACCCTCCATTCCTTGCAACATCCTGGTAAATCTCTTCTGAACCCCTCCAGCTTCATAATAACCTTCCTAAAGCAGGGCAACCAGAACCGAACACCGTACTCCGGAAGAGGCATCACCAATATCCTTACAACCTCAACATGATGACCCAACTCCTATACTCAAAGGACTGAGCAATGTAGGCAAGCCTGCTAAATGCCTCCTTACCCACCCTCACATTTATCCAAATCAAACTCCACTTGCCACTCCTTAGCTCATACTGCTGCAAAGGACAATTATATTTTTCAGATTTGCAAAGATATAAAATTATGCTGCCTTGGCAAGCCAGTAAGTAGAATGTTTCAGCATCAATCTATAATCCAATGTTCTGCAACAGATGACACCAGTGAAAAGAATGTCAACATAATGTTCAATAGGAATTTGGAGAAAAAGGACTAAAAATTTATTTCACTTCCAATTTTATCTGTGAATATACAAGAACTTATTACACATAAGCAGGGCTGAAGGAGGCTTGGTGAACTATTGCAGTGAATCTTGTACATGATACACACTGCTGATTCTGCATCAGTGAAGAAGAGAGTAAACATTGAAGGTGGTGAATAGGATGCAACTCAAGCAATTTAGCATGTTGATATATTATCTGAAACAAAAAGAGTGGTGGAGATGAACAGCATTGATACAGCATGCAGTAAAAAAGGGAGAGATGATTAGATGAATATCTGTTGAGTTTGATTAAATAGGGTGCGAGAAGGTTCACATGGACCACAAACACTAATTGAAAAAATGGCTTGTTTCTTTAAACTGTACTTCATTCACTTCAAACATCAGTTCAAGGTTGGGGAAGTGCATTCATTAGAAAGGAAAGCTAGTGATTACTTGCTAGTTTAGTTGATTTTTTGAGCTATCCTTCTTTATAAGGGAAGTACTCTTGATTTGGATGTAGATGCCAATCTATAAAACATCATTATGAGTTTATAAACAGACTTCAAGATGTGAAAAATTGTCAAATTTTGCACTTGGAAAATACCTGTGCAGGAGCTCAGAATGGTACAGCAAATCAAAGCAAATAATATCAGATCACAAACTCTCAAATTAAGACTAAGAAAAACCTATCATATTAATGTACTTTGAAAGAATAGCCATCCATGGGGTAGAAACATAGTTTGCAAAACTGTTCTGAGATTTCTGCTGATGTTGATTTATTGGCTGCAAGAGCAGTTGAAGGTGACTGCTTTCATTTCTTGCAAAAGTGTTCGAATTCTGCTCAGCACCAGATAAAATTCCAACTTGTGTTTCAATATTGCTATTATTGTAATAAAACCTCTCAAGATGCTTCCCAGGAGTGTTATCAAACAAAATAGGATTCTGAGCCATACTAGGAAATTGACTAAAAGCTTTTAATAAAAGAGGCAGACTTTAATGACTGTCTTAATGGAAGAAAGGTAGGTGGGGGAAAAGGAGTATGGAAGGACATTCCAGAGTTTGGGGTCTTAGCAACTGAAAGCAAGTCTACTGATGATGGTGCAATTAAAGCAAAGAATATCCAATTGGCAAAAAATGGAGGAGCATTAAGATCTGTTAGAATTGGAGAAGGTTACAGAGAAAAGGATAGCTCAGATCATGAAAGGATTTGTAAACAAAATGATAATTTTACCAAAATATTGTTGGGCTTGGATCCAATATAGGTTGGAATCTCTTCTTAAAGTAGTTCTGGCAAGGCACTTGGATAAATTCAAAGTAATCAGGTGGAATCAACACAGTTTTCTGAAAGGGGTATCATATTTGACCAATCTACTGGAGTTCAATGTGAGGGTAACATGTGCTGTGCATAAAGGGGAAGTGGTGGATACATTGTACTCAGATTTCCAGAATGCATTTGATGAAGATATTGCATCAAAGGATATTGCATAAAATATAAACTCAGTGTAGGGGTAGCATAATCACATGGATAGAAAATTGGCTGAAAGCTGATAGAAGGCATAAATGAATCTTTATCTGATTGGCAAGATATGATGAGTAATGTACCACAGGAACCAGTTATGGGACCTCAGATATCTACAATTCACATAAATGGCTTGGATGAAGGAATGGAAGGAATGGTTGCCAAATTTGCTGATAACACAAAGACAGGAAAATAAGTTGTGAAGGGGTGTTAGGAGGCTACAAAAAAGTGGAGATAGGTTAAGTGAGTAGACAAAGATGTTGCAAAATGAGCAATGTGGGAAATTATGAAATTTTCCATTTTTAGCAGAAGAACAAGAATTAAGCATATTGTCTAAATGGTGAGAAAAATTCTGAGTTGCAAAGGGACCAGGGTGCTCTTGCACAAGAATGACAAAAAAAATTAGTTTGCAGGTGCAACAGGTAAGTAAGAAATCTAATAGAATTTTGTTATTTATCACAAGACAAATTGAATATAAAAATAGGGAAGCTATGGTTCAGTTATAGAAGACATGGTGAAGCTGTGTCAAGTATGCAGAATCAGTTACTTTATTTAAAGAAAGTTATAAATATTTTGGAGGTAGTTCAGAGAAGGTTTATCAGACTAATACCTAGAATGGGAGAGTAATCTTATGATGAAAGTTTGGATTGTCTAGGCTTGTATCTGCTGGAGTTTTGAAGAGTCAGAATTGACTTGAAACATACAAAGCCCTGAGAGGTGCTGATAAGATACATGTGGAAAGGATATGTCCTCTTATTGGAGAATCTAGAACTTGGGAGTTACTGTTTAAAAATTATGGATCACCATTTGAAACAGAAAATGGTATTTTTTTTCCCCTCAGAGTCACGTCTTTGAAACCCTTCCTGAAAAGATTGTGGAAGTACAGTATTGACTATAGTTAAGCAAAAGTATTTTCTTGTTAAGCAGGTTATCTGTGGATTTGTGGTTACAATCAGATCAACCGTAATCTTTTTGAATGGTGGAGCAGGCTTAAGGGGTTGAATGGCCTACTTCTGCTCCAAATTTGTATATTTGCATGCATGTTTGTTCATGTGTAAACATGTACAGACATGAGGTCTTGCATAAATTCAAACAAATCCTAATTTCAAATTATATATAATGATAACAGAGGAAACATGGTTTTAATGAAGAGCAGGAATATAATTTAAATCCAACACTGATCAGCTACAAACATCACTAAATGGGGGTCAGAGAAAAAGTTTCACCAAACTTTACCAGAGATTCAAGTGGTAAGGTAATGGATATATCAAGAAGCATAACCTATGATTTTTAAGCCAAGTAACTAAATAAATTAATCATTTTTCTGCAATAAACTGTTACCAATAAGGTATACATTTGGTCCAGATAACACTCCTGTGTTATATTCAAGCAGGGAGAAACTTTCTCTTTGCAAAAATAATCTCTTGAATTAATGACTGGAATTCATTCACACTTCCAAATCTAATTTTCTGCAGTGCATTATTAAACTCAAAGGAGCAAATTTAGTTGCTGTTCTGCTCCTCTTAAGTGTTTAATGTCTTTTACTTTTGCGAAGTGCTTTTACTCCTGGAAAGTCAAGGACAGTACAAAATTTCACATAGGAAGCAGCCAGCTGGTGATATAACCAATTGCATCTAGTTGTGATCATTTATGCATACAAGATAGACACTTCCTACCAACCCAAAGCCATGCATTTCCT
Source organism: Rhincodon typus (assembly GCF_021869965.1). Taxonomy (NCBI): domain Eukaryota; kingdom Metazoa; phylum Chordata; class Chondrichthyes; order Orectolobiformes; family Rhincodontidae; genus Rhincodon; species Rhincodon typus. Next base: position 31,157,052 of record NC_063358.1, read on the forward strand.
AATAGAAGCAAACAAAAAACAAACAAAAATACGAGACTGTTTGTGAAGTAGACTCTGGAACATTATCTTTGCTAACACCCCAAGCTATTAGAATTAGTCCAACAGCTCATGTAACCTTGATTTACATTCAAGTATATCTGGTCATGCTATGTACAAACTGGTCTCCAACCAAGTCAGAGATATGACTGGTAAACAATGGAATTAATGTCCACTGCATGAGCTTCATTAAAAAAGCATTGCAAAGTATCCTTTTTGAACTGCAGTAATCTGTGTGGTCAATGTCCTCCAACAAGGTAATTAAGTACAGAGATTTAGGAATTTTATCCAGCATCAGTGGAGGAGCAATTGTATATTTTCAAGTTAAGATAGCAAGTGACAAGGAGCAGAATATGCAGGACTTGTTCCCTTGATTTTCCTGCTGCACCTGTCCTTTGTGGTGTACATCACAGATTTAAGAAGTCCTGTTGAAGAAGCTGTGTTGGGTCGCTTCAGCCCACCTTGTGGATGGCATACATGCTGGCCCTGGTACCTGGTGGTGGCTGAAGTGAATGTTTAGGTGGTAGATAGAGGGCTATTAAATGAGTGGCTTTGGTATGGAAGGGTTGCGTTTCTTGAGTTTTGTTGAAGTTGCATTCATCTGGAAAACTTTTTCGCTTTTCTGACTCATACATTACAAACAATGGAGGAACCTGAAGGTTTAATGTTCTTGCGAAGATTTGAATCTGAAGGTGAATCATTCACCACTGACAGCCTGACTTCTGTGTCCCCACAGTATTAATGTAGAGGGTACTACTAAATTCCTGATCAAACCTGACACTAACATAGTTGATTACGGGGGTTTCAGTGATAGAATTCCCATTGAATGTCAAGGGAAGCTGGTGATACTATTGTTCAAGATAGCCATTGCTATTCATTTGTGTGAGCATTATTTTCCGATTGAGCTTAGATGAGCATTGGTTTAGAAGTAAGTCAATTAGCCCCTTTAATCTATTCCACTGCTCAGTAAGATTTTGTTTCTTATTTATTCTTTCATGGGATGTGGACATCCTGGACTAAGTCAGCGTTTGTTGCCCATCCCTAATTACCCTTGAGAAGGTGGTGGTATGTTGCTTTCTTGAACTATTGTAGTCCATTTGGTGCAGGTGCACCCACATTGATGATAGGAAGGAGTTGCATGATTTTGACCCAGTGACACAGAAGAAACAGTGATATATTTTCAAGTCAGGATGGTATGTGTGGGCTTGGAGTGGAAATTGCAGTCATATATGTTCTGAGATGTACCCAACAAATATCTATCCACTACAGATTTAAAATTTACCATTGGTGTAGCCGAAATAGATGTTTGCAGATGAAAGTTCAAAATTTCTATCTTTATTTGCATATAAAACTGTCACCTAATTTGACTTTTTAAGGATCTGGTTGTCATGAATAGATCATATTCCCTGGTCTTCCAGACTAGCAAAAATATTTCCATGCTTCCCTATTTGTCTACTTTATTATCTTGAAAACTTTAATCAAAATCGTTAGTTAACCTGTTAACTTCCAGAGAGTACAACCCGACATTGTCAATTGTATACTTTTAATTTAATCCTTCCTTCAAGACTAATAGGTGCCATGTCCAGAACAGCTCACAGCACTCCAGCTGCTAATGCATGGTTTATAGAATGTTGCCCTTATGAACCCTGGCACTGGGATGATTGCTACTCAACAAACCATTATCTTCTCTTGTTTTAGATGGGAATGCAGATTATTCCCCGATCCTCATAGCCAATAAACTTACTTGAACTTCTTTAAGGCAATGAGAGAATTGGACATGATCAGCTAAGTTAGAAACCTTGGAGTTTAGGAGGATCGAGCATAGGTTTATGAAAGAAGCATACAAGATTGTAATAGTAATGGGTAGATAGTGACGGGAAATGGGAGAAGTGAGCATAAGGTCTATAATTAATATTGATCATGTTTCCACAATGCTAAGACTGGGAAAAGTTTTGCAGGTTGTGGTACTGGAAGATTAGAGGAGTAGTTGTGCATTGCAGGCCTATTGTGAGAAAGTACTGGGACATAACTTTGTGGAAGTACCAGGGACAGTAGATAGTACATGGTGCAAGTCCTAGCTCCTCTAGCCTTTGCAATCCATGGTCCACACACTCACTAATATAGAACACTCTTGGCCATTATGCTTCTAACTTTGGGAATGTCTCTATTTGTACATGCCTGGCAACTCAATGACAAAGTGCAATATTCAAAACGCTGATTTAAAGGTGTCCTTAAATCTAGCAGTGTCAGGAAGGGAAATTTCAAACTTGCAGATTAGCTCTGTTGTTTATTTGTACATGGGTGCTGAGTAAATATTTCCTTTGCTATCTCTTCTCAAGAATCAGGTGCTTCTCCAATTCTTACAACCCATCAGTCCTCCACCCTCACAGTCTGAACTGCTTACTTGCCTCTGATCCCAGCCTATAAGCATCAGTTTCCAAGGTTATACCATCTCGCTTCCCAACAGGCAGAAAGAGATGAAGGTAGGAAACAGAAAAATTGTTATGGCTCAGGGCAAGTTAGTTGGAGCAGAAATGCGATTGTGCAAAGTGGAACAAGCTGGTGGCCAGATGGGAGCAGAGATGAAACAATCTTGGGAAACCCAACATGGGATAGCTCAAATCTTTCATATTCCTTCGCAAATGTTGAAAGTCTGCTACAAACTGTGCTGCTTCGGAAGTTTCTATAAATTAGGTAAATATGCAAATTATTAAATTTAGGTCAAAGTGCTTAATTTAATTTTAAACAAAATTGGAATAAGGTTGGCTTTCAAGATAAGAAAGAAAAGAGAAGAAATGACAAATATCAAACTATTTGCTCATGCAAGGTAAATAAGTAGGTTATTTTATATTCAATGAGACACATGGGAACTTAGAAATTGACGTGTTTGTGATCTTTCACAAACAATGCCTCTAAAAGCGAATCACTTGTATTTGTGCAATCTACATAGGCATTAAAAACAAAATGCATCTGAGATTTTCAATGCAGATAGGAACTGCCTCATGTAATTTTATGCTATTAAAAGCCAGCATTTTAGAACACAATTCGCTAGACATATATGTGTAAAGCAAACTGGAAATGGGAACAGACAGCAAAAGACAATGCTGGGCATCCAAAATTAATGCAGAAAATGCTGTAAATAGTCAACAGGTTAGGCAGTAGCTCCAGGCAGAACAAACTGACTTTTTTTTGTTTTAGAAATAAATTCTTCCCTCATCATCAAATCCCATCGTTTGCTGCAACGCATACAGATAGAACATTCTTAACCGGGAAGAAAGAGGACGATAGCTTGTTATAGTTCGCACTCCATGCAGATTCACAACAACTGGGCAAACGTTCAACTCAAAATCAAAATTCCCACATCTTGGAAAGCAGCCAATGTGAAAATGGTGCATAACTGGCAATATGACAAGCTGTCCCATTTCTGAAGCAATGTAAGATCTTTTTGAGTATGCATTGAACAAACAGTACAGAATAACAGTATTACTGGCAAATATCTAAACACAGATCACTTTTATGTCTCAGCATTCACAAAGACTAATTACCTCTGCAGTCCACGATGTGTACTCTAGATAAAATAGTTTCTTCCGTTGTTGTATGTCCTTAAGTTGACACATTATAGCAGCAGAACGATGCCCCAGTAATGCTAAAGCAATAAAGTAACAAAGACAGCTGGTATCTACTTTTCAATATCACAGTAAACAGTAATGAAATATTGGATGTCATCCAAGAGCAATGAGAGACAGAAGCTAAGACTTCTAAAAATACAAAATACAGACAGTTATGTAATTCTATGAAGTATGACTTAAATTTAAGGAACACAATTTAAGAAGTTTGCAGATAATATAATATTTGGCCAAATGGTTTAGGGCAGCATGATGACTCAGTGGTTAGCACTCCTGCCTCAAAACGCCAGGGACCTGGGTTTGATTCCAACCTCGGACGACGATCTGTGTGGAGTTTGTACATTCTCTCCGTATCTGGTGGGTTTCCTCTGGGTGTTCTGGTTTCCTCCCATAGTCTGAATTGCCCATGGTGTTCAGGAATATGCAAGCTAGGTGGGTTAGCCATAGGAAATGCAGGGTTACAGGGATAGGGTAGGGGTTGGGTTTGGGTGGGACGGTCTTTGAAGGTCAGTGTGGACTCAATGGGCTGAATGGACTGCTTTCACACTGTAAGGGTTCCATGATTCTATAATAAGGAAGAAAGCTACAACTGCAGGGTGATATCAATGAATTGGTCAGTTGGGCTGAAAAGTAGGAAATGGAGTTCAGTCAGGAGAGGTTTAAGGTGCTGCATTTGGAGAGTGTGAAAAAAAAACAAACACATACACAATAAAGAGTAGGTCCCATGGCATCATCCTAACTCTGGGAAAGAAGCTCCTGCTTCATGTCCCACCTCAGGACTTGATGGCTGTAGAAGGTATATGTGTAGATAGTCCACTTAGGAAAGGGGCCATAGTAGATCTTGTACTGGGGAATGAGCCTGGGCTCAACATTTCAGTGGGGGAGCATTTTGAGAGCAGTGATCATAATTCTGTAAGTTTTAGGATATAAATGTGTAATAATAAGACTGGTCCTCGGGTGAAGGTGCGAAATTGGGAGAAGGCTAATTACAACAGTATTAGATAGGAGCTGTAGAAATTTGATTGTGGGTGACTGTTTGAGGTTAAGTCCACATCTGCCATGTGGGAGTCTTTTAAAGACCAGTTGATCAGAATTCAGAATGTTCCCATGGGAATGAAAGCCAAGGATTGCAAGATTTGAGAACCCTTGATAAGACATTTGAAAGTTTAATCAAAAAGTAAAAGGAAGCACATATAAGGTTTAGGAAACTAAATCAGACAAGGCCCTTGAGGAATATAAAGGAAGCAGGAAAGAACGTAAACAAGGAATTAGGAGGGCTAAAAATGGACATGAAATGTCCTTGGTGAGAAGGATTAAGGAAAATAATTTTAGATGTTTTTAGGACCACGGGTGGCACGGTTGGTCAGTGATTAGCACCGTTGCCTTACAGCACCAGCAACCCAGGTTCGATTCCAGCCTCAGGCAACTGTCTGTGTAGAGTTTTCACACTCTCCCCATGTTGTAAGGGTTTTCTCCGGATGCTTTGCAGAACACCTACGCTCGGTTCGCAATAAACAACTGCACCTCCCAGTCGCGAACCATTTCAACTCCCCCTCCCATTCCGCAGACGACATGTCCATCCTGGGCCTCCTGCAGTGCCACAACGATGCCACCCGAAGGTTGCAGGAACAGCAACTCATATTCCACTTGGGAACCCTGCGCCCAATGGTATCATTGTGGATTTCACAAGCTTCAAAATCTCCCCTCCCCCTACCGTATCCCAAAACCAGCCCAGCTCATCCCTGCCTCCCTAATCTGTTCCTCCTCCCACCTCAAGCCACACCCCCATCTCCTACCTACTAACCTCATCCCGCCCCCTTGACCTGTCCGATCTCCCTGGACTGACCTATCTCCTCCCTACCTCCCCACCTACACTCACCTTTACTGGCTCCATCCCTGTCTCTTTGACCTGTCTGTTTCCTCTCCACCTATCTTCTCCTCTATCCATCTTCTATCCACCTCCCCTCTCTCCCTATTTATTTCAGAACCCCCTTCCCCTCCCCCATTTCTGATGAAGGGTCTAGGCCCGAAACGTCAGCCTTACTGCTCCTATGATGTTGCTTGGCCTGCTGTGTTCATCCAGCTCTGCACCTTGTTGTCTCAGATTTTCCAGCATCTGCAGTTCCTACTATCTCTGATACAGTCCAAAGATGTGCGGGTTTGGTAGATTGGCCATACTAAATTGCCCATAAAGTGGATTAGCCATGGGATATGCAGTGATAGGTTAGAGGAGGTGGGATGTTCTTAAGAGTATCAGTGTGCTGTAGGGCTGTAGGGATTCTATGATCTATGAGCAAGAGAGTAGCTCGGGAAAGGGAGGCCCACACAGGGCAAAGGAGAGAATATATGCATGCAGCCAGAGAAAGTGGGTGAGATCCTTAATGAGTACTTCATATCATTATTCACCCAGGAGAAGGATATGGATGATGGTGAAATTAAGGAGGGATTTTTTTCAATATTAAAGAGGCAGTGTTGGGTGTCTTGAAAAACATAAAGTAGATAAATTTCCAGGAGCTGATGGGATCTATTCCAGGATACTGAAGGAGGCAAAGGAAGAGATTGCTAAGACCTTGACAGAGACCTTTGAATCTTCTTTAGCCAAAGGCAAAAACCTAGAAGACTGGAGAATAGTCAATGGTGTTCCTTTTTTTTAATGTAGGGCAACAGGTATAATCCAAGAAGTTGTAGGCTGGTGAGCCTTACATCAGTCGCAGAGGAATTATTAGAGAAGATTCTTGGTGACAAGATTTACTCACATTTGGAAAAGAATGGACTTATTAGGGATTGTCAGTATGGCCTTGTGTGGGATGGTCACAAATTTGTTTGAGTTTTTTGAGGAAATGATGAAGACAATTGATGAAGTTAGGGCAGTGTTCACATGGGCTTTAGTAAAGCATTTGATAAGGTCTTTCATGGCAGGCTGGTCCAGAAAATTACATCACACGAGATCTATGGTGAGTTGCTAAGCTAGATACAAAATTGGCTTGGTCATATAAGACAGAGGGTGGCTGTGGGGAACTTTTATTTTGACTGGAGGTCTATACCAGTGGTGTTCCATGAATATCAGTGCTGCGACCTCTGTTGTTGGTAGCATATGTAAATGATGTGAAGGAGAATGTAGATGTTCTGATTAATAAGTTCACAAATGGCATGAAAGTTGGTGGAGTTGTGGATATTGAGGAAGGTTGTCAAAGTATATAGTGGGATGCAAATCAGTTGAAAAGTTGGGCAGAATTATGGCATATGGAGTTTAATCTGGACAAGTGTGAGGTGATGCATTAATGGGAGATCAAATACAAGAGGAAAGTATATCGTAAATGTCAGGACCCTGAGGAGCATTGATCTACAGAGGGATCTTGGGTGCAAATCCATAGTTCCCTGAAAGTTGCAACACAAGTGGATAAGGTGGTAAAGAAGGCGTATAGCATGCTTGCCTTGCATGCTCAGTTGCTGCACTGAGTATAAAAGTTGACAGTCATGTTTCAGCTGTAACAGCAATTACTTTAGTTCAGCCAAATTTGGAACATTGTGTGCACTTCTGGTCACCACACTGTAAGAAGCATGCGGACACTTTGGAGAGGATAGAAAAGAGGATTACCAGAATGTTTCCTGAATTGGAATGTATGAGCTACAAGGAGAGGTTAGACAAACTTGGGCAGTTTTCACTACAGCATTGGAGGCTGGGGGGCGACTAAATAGAAGTATATAAAATTATGAGAGGCAGGGATAGTGTGAATAGAAAGAGACTTTTAACCAGGGCGGAAATGTCAAATACCAGGTGACACAGGTTTAAGGTGTGAGAATGAAAACTGAAAGAATATGTATCAGGTGAATTTTTTTTTACACAGAGGGTGGTAGGTGCCTGTAACATGCCGCCAGGTGAGGCGGTAGCAGCAGATATAATAGTGACTTTTATGAGTCTTTTAGACAGACACATGAACAGGCAGGGAATAGAGAGATATGGGCCATGCGTCGGCAGATGGAATTAATTTAGAATGGCATCATAACCAGTGCAAAACATGCTAGGCTGAAGGGCCTGTTCTAGTGCTGTACTGTTCCATTTTCTATAACCTGTCCAGTCATTTGATATTTCTCCAGGAGAGTTTTCTAGTCAGCTAGAGTTGTGTGGTTGCTGCAATACAATAGCCTCCCCATGTCTCAAAGTTCCACTTACAGGTTCTTACCAGAAGCAAGCATTATCTTCTTTCCAAGGGGCATACTCACACGCACACACACAACCGTACTCACATGCACATACACAACCATACCCAGCCACACGACCATACACACACACACACACACACACACACACACACAGAGCAGGATACAAGTTTGGGGAATAGAGGTTCACTGGAGTGTGTGTCCAAAGCTGAGGGTAGCACAACATATAAAGGGGATGATTAAAAAGCTAAGGGATATTTTCATTTCTCATTGGACACACTAAGTATAACAGAGAAGCCCAAACTGTCCCAGTAAAATTACAACAATGGCATCCTCAATGTGGATTTCACAAGTTTCAAAATCTCCCCTCCCCCCACCGCATCCCAAAACCAGTCCAGCTCGTCCCTGCCTCCCTAACCTGTTCTTCCTCCCACCTATCCCCTCCTCCCACCTCAAGCCGCACCTCCATCTCCTATCGACCAACCTCATCCCGCCCCCTTGACCTGTCCGTCCTCCCTGGACTGACCTATCCCCTTCCTAACTCCCTACCTACACTCACCTTTCCTGGCCCCATCCCCGCCTCTTCGACCTGTTTGTTTCCTCTCCACCTATCCTCTCCTCTATCCCTCTTCTATCCGCCTCCCACTCTCCCCCTATTTATTTCAAAACCCCCTTCCCCTCTCCCTTTTCTGATGAAGGGTCTAGGCCCGAAACGTCAGCCCCTCTGCTCCTATGATGCTGCTTGGCCTGCTGTGTTCATCCAGCCCTGCACCTTGTTGTCTCATCTATCCAGCAATGTTTGTGGATGTCAGTGGCATTGCTGGAAATGCCAGGGCTTAGTACCCATCCCTCATTGCCCTTGAACTGTTTGCCTAGCTATTTTGAAAGTCATTTTAAAGTAAACTAATTTCTGTGGTCCAGAAGTCGCAAGTCGACAAGACGAGGTGAGGATGGCAGTTCTCCTCTACAAAAGGGTATTCGTGAAGCAGATTTTTTTTACAGCAGTCATCAGTGGTTACACAGTTCCCACTTGGCTAGCTTTTAATTCCAGATTTTTGTTCAATTGAATTTTCAATACCTACCATTGTGGGATTTGAACGCATGCTCCAAGAACATGAAAACCTGGAATCCTGGGTTACGAGTCGAGTGACAGTAACATTATGCCACTGCCTCCCTGAAATTGCCCAGGTATATCCTGTCCAAACCAAAAAGAACAAATTCAACCCAGTTAGTTACCACCCTATGAGTCTACTCTGAATCATCAACAACATGGTAGAAGGTGTTGTTGACTGTGCTAACAAGCAGCACTGATTCAGCAATAATGTGCTCATTTACATTCAGTTCGGGTTCCTCCAGGCCCACTCAGCTCCTGACTTATTTGCAGCCTTGATCCAAACATGGTCAAAATAACTGTCCTTAACCAGGTAAGTGAGAGTAGCTGCCTTTGACATTAAAGGCAGTATTTGACCGAGTTTCTCATTAAAACAAAACAAAGGCAAAAGTTTCTGCTGCTTGGACGAAATATAGCAGACAGGAAGATGGGTGTGTTTGCTGTGAAACAATCATCTCAGATACGGATCTCACTGCAGGACCACCTTAGGATAATGTCCTAAGCCCAGCCATCTTCAGCTGCTGCATCATTAACCTTTCCTCCATCATAAGGTCAGAAGTGGGAATCTTTGTTAATGGTTGCAATGTTCAGCACCATTCACTACTCCTCAAATACTGAAACAGTCTGTGTCCAAATGTAGCAAGGCCTGGACAACATCCAGGTTTTAGCTGATAAGTGACACACCACACTAGTGCCAGACCATTGCCATCCCCAAGAAGAGAGAATCCAACCTTTGACATTCAGTGGCATTATCATCGAGGAGTCCCCCACTATCAATATCCTGTGGGCTACTATTGAACAGAAAATAAACTGGACCAGTCTTTTAAATAGCGTGCATACAAGATCAGGCTAATGATTGGAATTCTGCAGCAAGTAACTCATCTCCTGACTGCTCAAAACCTGTCCATCAACTACAAGACAAAATGAACAGTCTGTTGGAATAGTCTCCACTTACGTGGAAGAATGCAGCCCCATCGACACTCAAGAAGCACAACACCCTTCAAGAACAAAGCAGCCCACTTGATTAGAATCGCAATTGCTACCTTCAGTATTCACTCCATCTGCCACAATGGCTGGAATATGTATCATCTAACGGATGCACAGTTAAAGCTCACCATGTTCTCCTTAGACAGCACCTCCCTAATCTGCAATTACGACCACCAAGATGGAAAAGGACTGCAGATAAATGGGAACACAATGACCTTGAAAGGTCCCCTCCAAACCACACATCTTCATGACTGAGAACTATATGGCTGTTCCTTTACTGTGACCAGGTCAAAATCCTGGAACTCTTCCCCAGACAGCACTGTAGGTGCACCTACCCCACATGGGCTGCAGTTCAAGGATGTAGTTCACCACATCACTCTCGTGTGAATTAAGATGGACTAAAAATACTGACTTAGGCAATTGTACCCACATTCTGTAAATGTAGCAGATAAATTTTCAAAATATTATACAAAGTCAAAATAATACACTCACCTGGCCACAGTGAGAGTACGGCATAAAATTGTAGACACCACTGTGTAGGAAAAATGTGATCAGAGTAACAGGTGCAGATGAAATTTACAAGAATGTTGCCAGGAATGCAGCGTGGGGAAAAATGGATTGGTTGAGGCTGTTCTCTTTGGAACAAGGAGACTGAAGTGAGACTTGATTGACTTTTAAAAAAAAAATTATGAGGGTCCTCAACAGTTGATAAGAACATCAAAGGTCAGTAAACAAGTAGCATGGATTCATAGATTCATAGAGCACAGAAAAGGCCCTTTGGCACATAGAGTCTGCACTGACATAACTATCACTAAAAATGCACTAATCCCAATTTCCTGCATGTGTCCTATATTCTTGAATGTTATGACATTTGAAGTACTCATCCAAATATTTTGTAAAGGTTGTAAGATTTCCAACCTCCACTACCTTTCCAAGCAGTACATTCCAGATTCCTATCACCCACTGAGTGAAAAAGATTTTCCTAAATTCCTTCTGAACCTTCTGCCCTTTCCCCTCAAACTATGCCCTCTCGTGATTGACCCCTCATACAAGGGGAACAGCTGCTCTCTATTCACTCTGTCCATATACCTCAATTTTATACACCTCAATCATGTCCCCTCTCAGTCTTCTCTGCTCTAAAGAAAGAAATCCAAACCAATCTAGTCTCTCCTTGTTGCTCAATTACTCCATCCCAGGCAACATCCTGGTGAATCTCCTTTGTACCCTCTCTAGTGATGTCACATCCTTCCTGTAGTGAGGTGACCAGAATTGCACACAATACTCCAGCTGTATGCTCTGTACAACTCCAACATTACCTCCTTGCTCTTTTCACTCTCTGTCATGACTGATGAAAGCAAGTGTCCCATATGCCTTCTTAACTATCCTATTCACATGCTCTGCTAACTTCAGGGATCTGTGAATAATTATCCCAAGATCCCTCTGCTCCTCTAAGCTACCCAATATCCTGACATTCATTAAATCCCTCATCTTGTTTCTTCTTCGAAAATGTATCACCTCACATTTATCAGGGTTAAATACCATTTGCCACTGGTCTGCCCATCTGACCAACCATCTATAGCTTCCTGTAACCTACAACCATCTTCTTTGTTATTAACCAATCAATGTATCATCTGCAAATTTACTTAACTTGCCCCCCACATTTTCATCTATATCATTTATGTATATATCAAACAATAAGGGTCCCATACTGATCCTTGCAGCACACTGCTAGACGCTGGTCTTCAGTCACCCACACAGCCTTCTACCACTACCATGTGTGTCATATTACTAAGCCAATTTTCACTCAGTTCCATGTTCTTTAACCTTCTCAATCAGTCTCTCATGCGGGACCTTGTCAAAAGCTTTGCTAAAATCCGTAAAAAACTACATCAACTGAACTTCCCTCATCCACACGCTTGATCAGATTGTCAAAAAATTCTAACAAATTTGTTAGGTATGACCTCCCTCTGACAAAGCCATGCTGACTATCCCTAATTAACCCATACCTTTCCAAGTGGGTATTAAATCACTCCTTCGGAATTTTCTCCAATAATTTCCCTACCACTGATGTGGATGTCAAACATTTGGCAGAATTATTAGATTGGAGTTGAGACAGAGGATGATTGAAGTTTGGAACTCACTATCTGAAAGAGTGGCATAAACAGCAACAATATTACATTTCAAAAGAAAAAATGGACATGCACTTGAAGAGCCTTTGCCTACAGGGTTGTAGACCAAGGCTAGGTCACTCCCATTTCACTTGGCATGAGCAGGATGGACCAAATGGCATCTTGCTGTGTAAAAAGGAAGTAAAAGGTGTGACAACACTTTTAAGGGGTGTGTTCTGTCCCATTTCTCTTGCAGAGGGATGTTGTCACTGTGGTACCAAAATGTCTCCTTCAGACAGGCAATTGGTAAACAGCTTGACTTCTTCCTGGGTGTTTTCCTTTCAAGAATCATGAGTGGGCAGGGTCAGGCTCATGTAGACCCAAAAGGATTTTGTTTTTTCGTTCAGTTAGTTGGTGGTTTTTGCTGGCTGCTGGAGCTGAAAGCTTGAGTTCTCTGTTACTAGAGTGAAATCGTAGACCGAGAGGCTTCCTCTTAGAAAATCATAAGGGCAGGTTATTTCTTTTGGTTTTCTTTCCACTGGACCGGAGAGAGACAGTACATGAGATGAATAATTGTGTTGCTGAATTGCCTTTGCCAAGAGTGTGCTGAAGGGATGTTGCCTACATTGGAATAATTGATGACTCGTGGTTGAATAATACATTATTTTGATAAGTATTTCAATAAAGTTATGCCAATTTTTGTTGTATTTTAACCGTGTTGTAAGAATGAAGTGTGTTTTGATTAAAGCTTAATGGTGAAGTAACCACATCATGTGTGGAACACAGCACCTTATACTAGCCCTTTAAAAAATAATTAAAGTTAAGGTCTAGGCTATCTTCACAATATACGCTGGGGGCTCTATTCTGGTCCATAATAAAGGGAAGGTGTCAGCTGCTTCCTGACAAACCACAAATCTTTTTGATATTAGAAATTCAATCAGCATGACTAGCTGTACGTTACTTTACATGGACAATTTGACAAATACTAACTGACTTTGGATTAAAGAAATGTTTCTCAAACTGCGAGATTATTTTAGCTTATTGGACATTAAATGTAACATAACTTCATCAGTATAACAAACTGGATCAGATATTTGATCATCTGTTAAGAAAGACCAACAGAAATTAAGAAGTTGAAGTTATCTTGTGGGGAATAGCCTTGCTGTAAAATACAAAGGTTTATCAAAAATATGTTTTTGTTCAAATTGCATTTTGGTGTACTTTGCTGTTCCTCAGACAAACACATCCTGAATAAAGCTTTTGTATTTCAAAATGCATTATTTAAAAACAATAGCTAAGAAAAGAAAAGGAGTTTTATTGCATCAACCTCATTCTGACATTTGAATCGTTTATGAGGTACTGTCATTATTTGCATCTCCCTCCTGCAGCTAAACTAATCCTCTGTTGCTTTATTTTGTGCTGAATCAGGGGAGCTGTCCATTTCTCTTCTAAAATGTCACAACTGAATCAGCACTTACTGCAGCTCATGGTTGTTTACTTTAAAGCTTAAATAAATATCTAGGGTAAAAAAACTGCCTCACTTAAAATGTTGAAAATAACCTTAGTTGCCAGTTTTCATCTGCGATGCACATTAGATGGCAGATACCCTTCAGTTGTTCACATGGAATTGAGAGGTCCTCTATATTTTCAAATCTTACTCTGGTTTCCTAGTGCTAAGATTGCTGTCTGGAACCAAAATGATAATGCACATGCAACACTGACCTTTGGCACTTATGATCCAAACCAACGTTACTACCTGATAAGTCAGTTCCCAGAATGAACTCTGGATTAATCACATTAATTTTGCTTTTAATTCAATTTGGCAACCTTTCACTGAAACATTAATAGACGTGGCTGCAGATTTAGTTTTAACAATAAACCAAATTTTCTACACAAAGAAAATAAAAATACAATAAAACCAACCAAGCTAAATAGCTTTAGGCTTAGTTTAAAACTTCATGAAAAACTTACAGAATGTTGAATGAGGTGGAACTGTTCTCTTTTAAACAGCATACCAAGTTCTTAATTACTGCCAGACAACCTTACTGGCATGAAAGAGTAATTTTATGCTTATTAAATTTTAAAGTTTTTCATGATGATGCAATAATCCACACATTTTTAATTATTTTCAAAGCTTTTTGTTACTACTCAAGCTCCAACTATTGATTTCATGATCTGTATAGTTTAAAAATATTAAGTCAAGGAATTGAGTGGATTTTTTTTAATGTTTTGCTTTCTGCATGAATACTTTAACGTGATTGGGGTTGCTTATCCTCCTTTCTGTTGCTGGATGCATGGAGATGACCTTGACTTGATGTCAGATTTAACCTGGCAAACAGAAAGCAAAGGTGAGAGGGGAAAAGTTTAAGGGAGAGATGCATGGAAAGTTATTTACGCAGAGGGTGGTGGGTGCCTGGAACGCGTTGCCAGCGGAGGTGGTAGAGGCAGGCACGATAGCGTCATTTAAGATGTATCTAGACAGATACATGAATGGGCAGGGAGCAGAGGGATACAGATCCTGGGAAAATAGGTGACAGGTTTAGATAGAGGATCTGGATCGGTGCAGGCTTGGAGGGCCGAAGGGCCTGTGCCTGTGCTGTAATTTTCTTTGTTCTTTTCTTTGTTCACGGCTCTATGCTACGTTGCGTACCTTCCTTTGAGGTTAACAAAAGACACCATGGATCAGAAAACCCAGCTCACTGAGTCTAATTACTGCAACAATCTACATTAGCCAAAGATGAGATCAGCTAACTTGATGTCCATTAGGATCAAAGTAAGTGTTTACCTTGTCTGTACATCTCCAGTTCATATTGACAGGTTATTTGCATACTAAATTCTATTCTTCCTTTTGCGGAGAAAAATGTTTCCTTAGCCTTCTTTTGTGACACACATTGTGACATTGAGTTTCTGTCTGCATTCCCACTTTAAAATAAGCTTTTGAACTGCTCTGACAATATCTGTTCTTAGGTGTTGCAAAGCACTTGTCTTTCATAACTGAAATTAATGGAATATGGTTCATTTCATGTGGATTTTCCATGGTTGTTTCTTGAACACCTGCAGCACAATTTCCCATCTTTACTAATGGACTTTGACAGTTCTGACAACTGACATAGCTTTTCTCAGTTAAACGTATTGATATATCTGCAGCGAAAGCATATTTGTTTAAAACCATGCTTTTATCAACCACAATGAGATGTTTTTTGTGCCTTATTACCGCTGTTAAAATTGAAACTGAAGCGTTTGAAACCATGATGCCACTATAAACAACCTAATGGTTAATGTTGAAGTTGATATAATGTTTTTTTTTCACAAAGCAGTAACAATGTAATGAAAAGTATAACCATTTCTCCATATACATTCCCATCTTCAAATTCAAAGTATATTTCAAATTGTTACAGTTCTGAGGTTTACAGGATTATTACACTTTTGGGTTGAATCATTCGGTTTATAGGGTTATTGTATTCTAGACAAATGAAAGGGATTGTATGATCGACTTGGAGTCTGCCTGATTGTAAACCTGAAGAGAGAACAGAATTAATGCTTCAGGTCCAATGACCCTTCTTCAGAATATTCTTTAATCAATTGACCCAAAACGTTAACCCTACTTTAAGGTTTTTGCAAAGATTTGTAGCTCGGGTTGTGGGTGAGGTTCTTGGCTTGCTCACTGAGCTGGCTTGTTTTTGTTAGATGTTTCATCACTGTGCTCGGTAACATCATCAGTGAGGCCTCCGATGAAGCAATGTTATTCTGCTCCACTTGGAATTTATACTGTCTGGTCCGTTATGGTGAGTTGTGTCATTTCCGGTTTTGTTCTGTTTGGGTTTGTATGTGGGGTCTAGTTCTGTATGTTTGTTGATTACATTATGGGTTGAGAACCATGCCTCTGGGAATTCCCGTGTGTGTCTATGTTTGGCTTGGGCTACTATGGTTACCTTGTCCCAGTTAAACTGATGGCCTTCATTGTCCTAGTATACCGATATTAGGTAAAGTTTGTCGTGTCGTTTTGCTGCTAGCTGATGTTCATGTATTCTGATGGCTAGTTTCCTTCCTGTCTGTCCAATGTAATGTTTTTGGCAGTTGTTGCACGATATTTTGTAAACCATGTTGGTTCTGCATGTTGTGGGAATGGGGTTTTTAATCCTTGTGAGTGTTTGTAATAGAGTGGCTGTGGGCTGTGTGCCACCATGATTCCTAGTGGTTGTAGGAGTGTCATTGTCAGTTCTAATATATTCTTGATGTAGGGCAGTGTAGCTAGTGTGTTAGGGCGTACTGTGTCCTCTTGTTGTTGTCAATTTAGTAAGCACCTGCGGATGAAGTTGCGGGGATATCCGTACATAGTGAAGATTTGGTATAGGTGCTATTCCTCTTTCCTGCGTAGTTCTGGCGTGTTGCTGTGAGTGGTATTTCATTTAAATAGTGTCCTAACACAACTTTGTTTGTGGATGTTGGGTAGTTACTGTGGAAGTTGAGGATTTGGTCAGTGTGGGTTGCTTTCCTGTATACTGAGGTTTGGAACTCCCCATTGCTAATGCATTCAACTTTGACATCTAGAAACGGAAGCTGATTTTTGTTTTCTTCCTTAATCCCTGTGAATACATTTTTGATGAGATGGTGGGTCTTTTCTAGTTTGGTGTGTTTAATGATAACAAATCTGTTGTCCACATACTGGATCCACAGTTTAGGTTGAATGAGGGGGGTGGTGGGGTAGTGTGTTCTAGTCTTTGCGAACAACATCACTTCATCGGAGGCCTCACTGATGATGTTACCTAGCATGGTGACAACATATTAGTACACTCAGACAATGAAGGCCATCAGTTTAACTAGAACAATGAAAGCCTAGTTGCCCAAGCCAAACATAGACACGCACAGGAATTCCTAGAGGCATGGTTCTCAACCCATAATGTAATCAATAAACATATAGAATTGGACCCCATATACAAATCCATACAGAAGAAAACCTGAAATGACACAACTCACTGCAACAGACTGGACAGTATAAATCCCAAGCGGAGTAGAAGAACATTGCTTCATCGGAGGTCTCACTGATGATGTTACTGAGCATGGTAATGAAACATCTGAATGAAAACAAGCCAGCTCAGCGAGCAAGTTAACTGTAATTTCTTTCCACAGATACTGCCAGACTTAATGAGTTTTCCCGCAATTTCTGTCTTTGTGCCAAATTTATGTAACGGTTTACCAAGGTTCCAGTAAATTTTAAAAAAAAATTAGATAATGTGTAAGATCTCAGGTACTTTTTGAAAGAAGTAAGTCTCAATTCTACAGCTTTGAATAAAAATAAGCTTTACAACACGAAGTTAGAACAATAATACAATCTGCAGTTTGTTTTTTTATTGTTTGTACACTAACATCCAGAATTGATATGGGGGAAACATGGGTAACAGACAAGTGGTTATCAAACACCTTGCAGTACATATCAAATATTAGATGGGGTCAAACGAGATCCCAAAGGTTTCTCAGGATTCCACAGCCCCCATCTGACATTCATTATGCTGCTGGTCAATGATTTGTGAAAACTTTACCTCTCTTTAAGAAATTCCAATTCTTCACAATCAAAGATCTAATTTTGGAACTCATGCAAAAACTACTTGATGGTAGACTGCCTTAATAATTGCTCACATACAGCATTCACTCTCTTTCCTGGGACTACATTTCTCTGGAGTCTGCAAACTCTATTCCAGAGCCAACACATGGGAACAATTCAAACGAGTCCACAGACAGCTATCTTCACAAATCTTCAATTCACCTGGATTTTTGTCTGAGCTTCAGTCATTTTCAGCTGCACCAAATAATTATTGCTTGTAGGATTCCTTCACCTCCCCACCCCCTGCCCTACTCAGTTTCTACAATACTTCATTCTAGCCCAAACATCTCCCAGGGATTCTTGCGAGGCCAACTCAACAATTAACTGGACCTACTGACTCACTGAATTTGCTACTGCAGCACCATTTTGGGATTTTGATACTATAAACTTCAGAACTTTGATAATTGTTCATGGATTGAAAGAATCAGAAATAACTCTTTCTGGAATAAACCGTTTCTTGAGATAAAAAGGAAAGATAAAAGGAATTAATCACAATTTCTCAATTAACCATCCCTGAGAAAAAAGAGTTGAAGCAACGTAAACAAACTGTTTTCTGGGAGAGAGGAGGAAATATCTGCTTGTTAACCAGCATCTTTGTGACAAATGGGCAATTAAGACTGCCTATAAAAGAATTTAAGGAGTTAATGGCAGGAGATGCTATATTTCAAAGAGACAGCTAACACTGAATGTAACAAGGAACAGAGAAGCTAGTCCTGATAAGAAAGTATTTTCACAGAATTGGTGACTTCAGAAGTTTCATAAATAATGTCATACCACAAACTCAGCAATACAAAAAATCCTACAAGAATTCAACTTCAGGATTCTTCAGCAGTAGAACTCTGGAGAACAACACTGCATGAGCATTGAACCCTGAACATACCTTGGAACATATGCTGTTAGTTGGAATCGTAGCTAAATCCCACATTTAGTTGGATAATAGTTAATTATGAGGCTTAACTTGCTAACTGGAGGTGTCATATTTTGGTTGCTACTTGCAATAATGTTCAAATAGTTGTTTCAGTATTTGATTGCCAATTGTGAGATTGCTTAATTAGTAGCCAAACTCAAGGTAGCTTGTGGTAACTTACCCACAACAGGATGGAACCTCTTTTCTCTGGTCCCAAGACCTGACTGACTCGCAACCCAAAGGTAGCAACTCTTTGCTTCCACTCCTTCAACCAACTGACTAAAACCCACCATTCAGTAACTCTTGAACTGTTTTAAATGACCTATTGAAAACCTCACGCTAAGCCTTGTCCTTGTTCTTAGGCAAGACTGAACGAAGCAACAATTGGAACACTTATTTTCCCTGAATGTTTCATTACTCTAGCTAACTTCCAATCCACAGTTGTCAGTTAAGAATGCATACACAAAACAAATAGACAAAAAAAACACACACACTTTACCGCAAAGTGCAATCATTTAAATCCTTCCAATTTCAGGCTTCAACTGAGCCTGAATTCCCATGCGCTTTGAAACATCTGAAAACATTGAGTGCAGTCTTTAAAATATTTGACAAGTAGACCTTGAGTCTCAAAAAGACCCAGAAAGGTATTACGTTGAGGTGCAATGAATGGTCCTGCAAACTATCCAGTTAATTCTAGTATGAAAGAAATTTGGGATCAAGGATAACCAAAGAGCATTTCAACTTATATACAATGCTAATGAGTTTCTCATTGCCATGGGAAGGGCATAGACAGATTCAATTTTGAGATTAAATTACAGGCTCCCCTATAAACTCATGAACACCACAAACAAATGGCTTTCAATATTCACTTGGGTGGATTGTATGTGAAAGTGATAAAGAGCAAACTTAAAAGCATTCACGCCTGCACGTTAGTAATAGAAAATGTTAACTTTATCATTCACCACAAAGAAAGTGCATGGGAACTCAAGCTCAGTTGAAGTCTGAATTGGAAGGTTTAAAGGATTCTGGAAGATCAATCTTGCTGGGAGCTAGACAAAGGGATCTACAGTGTAGGCCTCATCACGAAAACAGTTCTGGAATCAGAAGTCACCTGGATAATAAAAGTTTAAAGAAGGAAAACAAGCTAATTAGGTCTCAGAATAATTTTAGGTTTGAATTTAGATTTTATCATCACATGTGCTCAAGTATAGAAGTACAGGAATACAGTGAAAAGTGTATATCATTGCCAAACATGGCACCATCTCAGGCAAAAGGTACAAAGGTACAAAGCATTAAAAGAAACAAAGTTAAAAAAAGTTAAGCATTACCTTCATAAAAGAAGTAGAAAAATAAAGAAACAAAGTAATAGATAGTCCTTCTTAATGTAAACTAGGAAAGTAAAGGAATAAGTTAAAAGACGGTTCTTGGAAGAGGAAATGTCCATTTTAGGGAGAGCTGTGACAGGAGATTTTCAATTGTTCTAGAAGTTAAATGGGGATCCCCTTTTTGAATTTAAAGTTTAAGTTGTCCACCAAAGAAAACAATGTTTTGTCAGTAGCTTTTTTTTTCAGACCTTTGTTACAGTAATAGATTTGAAACATGAAAGCTTGACATGTCATTCTTTCAACCGCGAGCTGAAAGCTCGAATTTCTCATTAAAATTTCAGTCTCGACAGAGATCGTAACAAAACGTACAATTGCGGACTGATAGTGGAATTGTAACATAATTACATTCAGTTGAAGATAATGTACAAGAAAATTGCTGAGAACTTTAGTCAGATTTTCTAATATGCCTTCTGGAACGTTTCATTCCATCAAAGTACCCTATCTGGTCATTTCTAAACACAATGAATAGGTATTGCAGTCACCTCTCACTGTTAGGAAGCAATCAAAGAGATAATTTTACGTTGAATGAACAGAAACAGGCCCACATGGTTTCTTTCTGAATTTATATTCCACACAGGCCTCTTTCCATCCATTCCAGTTTCAATCTTATACGCTTGTCTGACCATGTTTTTTTAAAGAGTTCTTTTCTCCAGGCTGAAGAGCTCTTGTCACATTTTTTTAAAAATTATAATTAAGATCTTTTACATTGAGGATTATATGAACAGTATCCTGTAAATTGTTCCAGTGATAACTTCGAGCATCTATTTTCCAGACCTCTCTTAAGATGCTGAGTAAATAAATTATTGTTCTCGCCCTATCTTCAAAGACAAAGTTAAGCAAGCAGGTTTACTTATTGATTACAAAATCACAAATTAAAATTGTGTACATCAGTGCTTAATGGATTTGAATAGGTATAGTCAGAGTTAATTAGCCGATCACGAATGGACAGTTACGTACCAAATAAGTAGCATAAGTTACATAAGCAGTTCAGTGCATCATTTATAAATCTATCTAATACATGCTGAATATTAGAGGAGCAACTGGAATCTTAATA
Source organism: Rhincodon typus (assembly GCF_021869965.1). NCBI lineage: Eukaryota > Metazoa > Chordata > Chondrichthyes > Orectolobiformes > Rhincodontidae > Rhincodon > Rhincodon typus. The sequence continues at coordinate 31,178,029 of NC_063358.1, forward strand.
TTTTATTGATAATGTTTAGAATGAAGCACCTAGATATCTATTTCGTGAAAGTTAATTTGATTTTATAACATCTTGCTTGATTTCCCCTTTTTCTAGTCAAGTGCCCTTGTCCACAACTTACTTTCTTTTCTGATTGAATAGTTTCATTCGTCTATTTGTAGGTCACATGGCTGTAGTTTCATACCTACACCCAAGTGAATATGTTGCATTTTGTGTTGGATCAACAACAGATACTGCTGATGCGGAGTAAAGAAAACCTCTGCTTTGTCACCATAAACATGCTCTCCGAGTCTGTTTTGGAATAATACAGGTTCAGTCTGAAATGCCCTGTAAATTACGCTAAAACTTCACTTGCAACACAGCTAACAGCTGATGAATGCTGAGAAGCAAGTTAATTCAAACCATTGCCCAAGCTTTCAGCCACAGAAGTTCCAAGATAATTAAGTCATAAATACCCTCTCAGGTAAAAGCCATAAAATGTTTTAAATGCCAACCTCACAAAAGGTTTATATAACAAATATCTTTCAGTAACGTTAAAAGCCATTAGCTTAGAGGGTAGTGAGGTTGCATCTCTCCACTTGTATGGAAGGAAACTTGAGCCAAGTGTGTCAGACAACCCCCACACATTCATCCCTCCCAAATTTGTGAGAGACACATTGATGATGTCTTACCTTTGGAGAAGTTGGGAATGAAGACTAAAAAAGTTGAACAGAGTTATTTTTTGGTGAAATGTCAGGATCACAATTAGCACCACAACTCTATGTGTAGTGGAAGTTTGATTGAATTTCTTTGCATGGGGGCCAATGGGATCTCCCAGCTTTGGCATTCAATTAGCTGTAGGGGCCTGGAGAAGCACTGGGAAGGCTGAGAGAGGGCTGAGCTTCTCAAGAGATACTGGCAGCACACACAGTGGCAGAATTGTGTGCCTTGGTAGCAAACTCATACAACTGAAAGGAGAGGAGGAAGATGGACAAGGGTAGAAGAAGGGAAACCCCAAATTCTATGGATATGGTGCTTGATGTCATGATGGAGGTAGGAGGGAGACTGTGGAAGGAGGGGGAGATTACCTAGCTTCACCAAATAGGCATGTTTGGAGGTCACAAAAGAGATGAGCAGTTGGAGCACTCTGCAGATGATGCAAAAGAACTTGCAAGAAATGCTTCAATGACCACTTTAGATGCAGCAGCTTCAGTCATACAAAGGTTTCAGCTGATAACCATCACACTCTTACCTCTGCAGCCTTCTCCAGCACTCATTTTCTATGAAGCACTGTATCTGCAACCACATGTAAGAGAGTCTGTCCAGTTGCCACCTTGATCCTAAAGCTCCATAACTAGCAACAACGATCTCCTTGTTTTTGTTGACCTCCACTGACACCTAATATGTTCTGCTTATATCCTAAACAAAAGATGAACTCAATTAGAATTCTTGCTCTGTAAATTTTCTTTGGAAAACATTATGTGAACAGCCACTTTCATGGCTGAACACTCCATTCAAAAGAATCCAAGTGCTCACTTGCACTTGACAAGTTGTAAGAAACGGAATGATCCTGGGACAAGCACAGACAGATAGCGATCATGGCACTTGGCAATCCCTTCAAGCTGTCTCCAGTCCACAGTCCCTCCAAAAAGCCTGGCTGACAAAAACCATGATAGCTGACTGTGAAACCAATGACCGAGGCTCCCCCTGGACTTGCGCAAGTGTTGCAGTCTTTGGAGAGGACCTTATCAATCCCACAATCCAGAGAATGTATCCCATGAGCATCTCAAGTGTCAGATCCTGAAACAAGTAAGCTGCTTGTAACTCTACTGCAACCATTAGATTTAACTTACAAAGAGGACACTGAAGCAATCCTAGTGGTACAAAAAGATTCATTTTGCTATAGCTTTTAACGTTCTTGAGGGAATTTTGAACTTTTATTTAAAAGCATTATGTCTTGCTGTATCCTGGAAAGTATCATGGTTCTTTGAATCCATATTGACCATGACTAGGGTAAAGTATAGGAGTTCCATGGAATGACAGGTTCTCAATGCAGCACAGAGAACATAATGCACTGAAGGTGTCTCACAGGGAAGAACTTCATTTGCAGAGAAATGGCTGTCCACATTGGGAAAAAGCAGCAGGTATAGGATGACATAGATTCCATTTTGGTCACATTGCCCTTGGTTGAAGTGTGATTGGATGAGGGAATTAAGGGCTTCTCTGGCATGCAGGTCCAGACCAGTGCTGAATGTTCATTATGTGCCAGTCCATTCTCTTTTCCTCCTCCAACAGGCACTGGCTCCTTTACGACACTTCTTTCTAAAGCTTGTGCAGGATGCAGCATGCTCTGGTTATGCATGACAGACTTATCAGTCCATACTCAGTCCATACCCCTTTGTAGTCAAGGCACCTGAACCACATTTCAAGCAAGTCCTACTGCTCAGAAAGTATCTATTGAAAATCTTTATGCCTTTCTGCTGGTGTTCTTCACTGGTGTCCACATTCAGGTCTTCAGTGGATTGTTACCTAGGAGTCTTTCATTGATCATAAGTGGAGCTGTGAGGGGCTGTTACATCAGATTGCTGAACAAAAAAGGCGCTATGATAACTATGAAAATTTTGCACATTTTTGTTGCATCCTCTTGAAGTCATTGTATACTGGGTGCAAACTGAATAAATCAATATCTTTGTCTCACATTATTTTTGATAAATTGGAAATAAAGAGTTAATGTAGTCATTAAACAGACTGTGGGTGCCTTAGGGAAGGTTGGCAAAATAAATGCATTTCAATCCAAACTGTAAATGCAGGGACAATTTGACAAGCCAACAATTGTATCACATCATTAATTTCTACCTAACTGTGTACACTTTGTGAACGCTAAAGACTATAAAATTCTGATAAAATGAAATATGCATAGCTACAAAGTATTCAATGTTAACTATCAATAAATTATGAGAATGTCATGAAATATTTAACAATCATAGGACATATGTTTTAAGCTAACATTCAAGGATTATATATATTCAAATTTATTACCAATCGAATAAAAGATTTTCTGGGAAGAGTGATCATAATATGATAAATTTCAAGTTGAGTTCGCAAGTAATATATGACGCTAACAATTTAAGAGTTAAGCAAAGCTATTTACATGGTATGATAAAGTCAGGCACTGTCATTAGGGTGGGTGATGTCTCTGAGCAGTCATAAAGGTGGGCTCTCTCCCCATGGGATTCACTGGAAGGTCACCAGGTTTCACTGTGGTCTCCCTGCAGAGTGACAGGTTCATGTGATACAGGCAAACTGCTGCAAAGGCCGGAAATGATCTTAAACTAGCAACAAATATGGCTCTATTGGTCTCTAGGCAGGCATCCCAGCAGCCAACTCTACTGTTGATGACATTACAGGATGGGATGGAAAGATGTCAGTCTGCCCTCCACACAGCTTCCCAAACCATTTATCTACCTTCCCAATTCTCAGTCTGACCCCACATGGCCCAGAAAATTCAGCCCACAATTTCCTCCACTCTTAAACCTAAAGCTAGACCATTCTGCAGTAAAATTGGGAAGATGTATTCACACCTTGAATGTATAACATATCTGGAACTCCTTCTCGATTGTGAATGGGATTTCAGACAATATTTTAAGTCAAAGATCAACAACGTTTTGGAAATAAAGTGATAGGAAATACTTCAGCAATATATATGAACATTACCTACATGGTTAATGTTGCTGGGTCCGTATTGTGAATGGAGAAGTAGTTGGGTTCCACAGCATGAAGCAGGAGAAGAAGCAAACACTGAAGTAAAAGGCTCTAAACAAGGGCAACAGTCACTTTGGCATGCTGAAACCTAACTGGAGTCTTAAACCTTGGAAAGTTGACATAAGTTATGATCAAGGTAAATTTAGTGGTGGAATATCTCCTTATGCATTATACGAAAAATTTAGTGGCTACTCTACCATCAATAAACTATTACTCAAGTACCACAGCACTGTATAACTTTTATAGAATTGGAATTTTTATTTTATGACAAAAAGCTTTCCACAAACTGAATGCCATTGTAATTTGATATTATGGAAAAATGCTGTTTTGCAATTGTGTATCGTATCAATTTTATCACACAAATATAAACACATCCAAAAATCTGGTAGTGCCACCAGTGACAGATGGTACTCCTACCTGATTCCAATGAAATTCCACTAAACTATTTTTAGCACAGGATTACTGTATCGTTTTAACACAGCTGGGGTGGTGATGAAAAACAGTTGATGCTGTAAATTATGAAAAATTCAGCATTTTGATTTCATGTTATACACAATATTTTATATTGTCTCCAATAAAATGAACAAATACAATGTTATTTCAACAAGAGTAAAGTGTTGCAGATGCCAGGAATCTGAAATGGAAGAAGAAAAGGAGTTAATGCTCATTCTCACTGTGAGAAGGCTGTCTTGTGCCTTGTCTGAAAAAGCATCGAAACAGCTGTGCCCATTCTTAGGTGACCATCGAGCATTTAAAGAGACATCATTGGTCCTTCCTCCCAACTGAAGATTCTGAGATATGTTCATCTCCTTGTCTGGAACTAACAGCAAATCAGAGCCTGATGGCTTTAGCGCATGAAGTTTGCGAAATTTGTGACTAGTACTGGCTTAGTACTCCTTAGCATACCAGTCTCCACGAACAATACGGTGAAATTATCTCTTTGAGGATGATGGGGGTGGGGGACACAGAGACAGTGTGTCCGTATGGGTCAGAATTAAAGGCAAAGGGTCGGCTTTGAGCTGCCACACCCTACCCAACGCTCTCAATGATGCACAAATTGGTGCAGATCAAGGGAATCCCCCCCACCGTGTCACTGACACCACAGTTTAAACTGCAGGTCAGGGAGGTCTGCCTGGAGCTGGGAAAACTGCAGATGAAGCAGTAAGGGTTTTAAGTGGAGGTAGGGCCGGAACCTCACGCACAGGCCTTCCTGCCCAGAAATGATTTGTATGGAGGCAGGAAGGCATCAAGTATCAGTCTTTTCTTTTATGCGTACAGCACAGAAACATGCCCTGTGGCCTAACTTGTCCATGCTGACCAAGACTCCTGAACTGAACTAGTCCCATTTGGCCCATATCCCTCTAAACCTTTTTTATCCATGTACCTGTCCAAATGTCTTTTAAATGTTGAAATTGTACCCACCTCTACCACTTCCATGCAGAGGGTGGTGCGTATATGGAATGAGCTGCCAGAAGAAAAGCTGTTCCTCATGTCCCTTTTAAATCTTTCCCCTCTCATCTTAAACCTGTGCCCTCTAGTTTTGGACTCCCCTAGGGTCGTCCCCTGGGGAAAAGAGCTTAGCTATTCACCCTATCTATGCCCCTTGTGATTTTATAAACCTCTATAAAGTCACCTCTCAGCCTATCCAGCCTCTCTTTTTAACTCAAACCCTCCAGTCTCAGTAACATCCTTGTAAATCTTTTTTGCACCCTTTCTAGTTTGTAACATCCTTCCTATAGAAGGACGACCATGAATTGTGCACAGTACTCCAAATGTGGCTTTACCAATGTCTTGTAACACGACAACCCAATTCCTGTATTCAATGCTCTGACTGATGAAGGTGGTGTGCCAAATGTCTTCTTCACTACCCTGTCTACCTGTGATGCCAAATTCAAGTAGGTCTCTTTGTTCGAAACTACTCCTCAGGGCCCTATCCCATTAACTATGTAAGTCCTGATAGCACCTTAGTTAAAAAGCCTCTCCCCTCCTTCCTCACATCTGGCTCATCTAAAGTAAGCAAAAAATACATTTCAATGTATAAATTTAGAATACTGCTTGGTGCAAAAACTTTCTATTTCAGATATCATTGAATACATTTCAGGAGACAGGTTAGGTAGTGCATTTCCAACTATTTTTCTTTTGATAGTTGAGTGGTATGAATAAATTTTCCAGCATAGAGAAAGTTCAACTATTGTTTCTGCACCAGAATTAAGTAGGTGTTATCCCCCTTTTGGTTCCCTGTGACCTTTCATTTTGTTTTAAAGATGTATTCATTTCTTTTGTAAAAAGCACCACGGATTCCGCTTCCATGTTACTTCCTGATAGGGCATTCCATAGTCCTCAAACGATAAACATTTTCAAGACAGCAGGAGACCATTCACTTCATTGTGTTTCAGCTGACTATTTCCTCAGGCAATCAAAACCGATGTCACAGCCTGCTCCATCTCCATAGACTTTCATCCACTCTACTGCAAATATTTATTGATTTATTTTCGCTTTTAAAAGATACAATGGCCTCTGCATTAACTGTTCCCCACTTCAAAGAATTTCATGTGTTTACAACCAACTGCGTAAGAACAAGAAATTTCTTACTGAGATTTACACTGACGGTTGCTGTAACACCCATGGACTGTCAATTATTGAGTCTCCTATGATGATGCAGATGTACACTTTGTTATGACCTCCAGTGCATTTGCTGATCTCTTGGTTCTTTAGATGTGTTTTGATCTAGACTGCAGTCCAGGGGTGTCATCACCCTCACAGTTTGCCACACTCTCAGAAGATTCCTGTATTCCCTGCCTTTTCCACAGAAACAGGATATGACACAACTTGTGGGACTTTGTGCACACATGGTTATCCAAGGCACAGGAAACATCCTGTAGTTTCCATATAGCACAGGAATTACCAGACAACAGTCTTATCAGTTAACTTACAATTCAATCAAATTATGCAGTTTGTGTATATGTATATGCGTGTAGATCATATTTTATTTAATGCAATTAAGACCCTTTTATGTTGATTACCTAAATTAAATCATTTTGATTCCATTTCCAGATCTAATTAACTCCTCATTATTTATATATTTGCTCTGGTCTCTTGATTTAAAGGACTAAGCACCTCTGGACCACCTATGGAACAAATTCCCATTCTCTACTACAGACCATCACACCTCAGCAAATCACTTCCATGTTCCATGGTATTGATAACCTTCCTGAAATAGGGTGCTCAATATTCTAACTGCAGCCTAACAATGATTTGCACTGGTTTACAGGAACTTTCTTCTCCATGTTCGTGCTGACAACCTACAGTAGCTTTACAGCTTCATCAACTTGTCCTCCCACTTTTAAAGATTACTGCACCTGAACCTCAATGACTCCAAGCTCTTATGATTTTAACATTTAATCTATACACCCTGTCCCTTTTCTTCCTTCAAAAATATTGCACCTCACATTTACACCCATTAAATCTCCACTGACATCTATATGAGTAATTTCCGACTCTGTAAAATTCTCATGAATTTGAATGTTGTTGCAGTTAATCATGCAATTTTTGTGTCACATGTGTCTCCTGATAAACTCCCTTTTGACAATCCATTCACACCACACCCATTACATTTTCTCTGTCAGAACACTTCATTACTTCCCCAAAGTACGTTGATTCATGTGTTAGAAATTACTTACCCTTTACAAACCCATAAAAAAATTGATCCTTAATTATCCACTGTCCTTTCTTGGTATCTACTCAGTTTTATTTAATAATCTACCCCCAGAAACTCGTTTGCTGACCTTTATGCTAACCAGTCAACTCCATTTACCTGTGTATTTTCCCCTCTCTTCCCTCCTTATTCAAACAGGAAGTGTCAAATTGTTATACCTCTCCTCAAAACATCCTTTGGTATAACTTTAATGCTTAAAAATTTACAAGCTATGTAATGTCCAACTCAAATCTGAAAATAATATTACAGAATGTACATTATAAAATTTTGCATATAACAACATTTAATGTGCTTAATGTTTGAAGATAAAGCAAATATTATAATCAGAATAATTGTTGTATTTTTCATGTTTAAAACATAATTTCAGTAGACATCATAAAATATTGAAGCCAGAATTCACTCATTGATTGCCCAAGAATATAACCACAATTATCTGCTAGAAATCTTCAGGTCATGGAAATTGGCAGGTAATTTTTGATTCTGTTTTATAGTGTTAATTGTCATTATTAAGTTGTTGCTTGCATCTTGTCTATTGTAAGTCTGGTACCCTTATGCTTCAATAATATTCTTTCATACCAAAATTCAATGTCCAATCCCACAGTGTGATGATTGACCATTGTGAGATCGTGTTCAAATAACCACCTAAATCGGTGAGTGGCGAAAGTAGCCTCTTTATTCAGCATTTGCAGTAGCACAGTTAGAAGTGACGATGGAATCCGAAGTACAGTTCTTACAGTAGGCTCTTTATACACAGTTCTTACATATATTAAAATTCTAGCACAAAAGTTTGCATGACATCTGTCCTGGGGAAGCAAGAGATAGTTTAAACACTTGCTAAATGCTGGCTGTTACTCCTGATAGGATTAGTGTCTTTCTGGTCTGTTTGCATAATTAAGAGGTGTTAGTCCTTTTATCTTTTAAGGTAGCAAATGTTCGTAAAAATATTATACCTATATGATCTAAATAAGTTAGAAATTATACATGTACTTAACAGAATTATAGATAATATTAAACTGATTACCGCAGCTAGGTCACATTTTATTTATTATTACCAGTTTTGACAGTTCTTACACATTCATTCATGCAGTTTCACACAAGTGCTGTTTTGATAGTAACTTTCCTTAAGGGGCTAGCGGCTCTTTTTAACAAGTACGTGCTTGTGGAGGAAACTTGTTCGATGTTCTGCAATCTATTCAAGTCCCGAGAGACAGTTGTTAAGGCGCTGATCAATAATATAATCTTTCCACAGTTTCGGGTGAGTTGCGTAGACATGATGGTGGGAATGTAATTGTTCTGAACAGGTTATAATATTAACACTTACTCAGGGGTAGCCTTTGATGTAGAAACAGGTCTAAACACTGCTTGCAGGATGGGGCCGATAAGGATTGAAGGTGTAAAGAAGCAGTAATGGGTTGGAAGGGAAGTTTTAATTTAGTCTATCTTGTAATAGTAAAATGTACTACAAAACCGTGGTTTGATGAATGAATGAAATGTGGTATCGTAAACAGAGTGGTGAGTGGTTAGTAAAAGAGTTATGAATGAATGAGAATGAAGTATTAGTAAACTTACAGTACTTGTGAGTGGGTTGGTAAAGTGATCTATAATGCAATATCTCACATCATATTCCAGCTCATCTCCCAACTCATTCCCAGTTTGCAAAAAAAATTATAACTTATTCTACAAATTTGAAGAAAACGTGCCAAATATTTTTATAATAAACATAATCAGGTTTTTAGAGAATGGAATAATGGACAATAGAGATGTTCCAAGATATAAAATATCCAAATGATATTCGTGTGCATGCCTGTAATGTGGAATAAGTGAAAGATAAGAATCTTCTAAGATTACAGTACAGAAATCGACTGTTGACCCAACAAATCTGTACTGGGGTTTTGTGGTGTGAACCAGCCAGTCTTATCATACTCTCCTGCTTTCTCTCCATTTCTTTTCAAATGCTACTCTTTCAGACAAATGCGTGATTTCCTTTTCAAAACAGTTTAAGCTTCAGCAATGGTCAATACACATTTTCTGCATAAAAGAATTTGTTCTAACATCTTGTATGTTTTTCATTTCTGTTATACATGCATATGGTCTTGTTACCATATTGCAAGCTTTGAAAACAATCTTTCACCAGTTAATCTTGATGACATCTATCAGGGATTTTCCTAACTTTCTTAGTTTTAATGAAAAACTTGAGATTGTAGCATTCTCTATAACTATAAATCTTCATCTTTGAGAACTTCCCAATTAATCAATGCTGACTCATATTATTTTTTTTCATTGTATTTCTACCCAACATTTCAACTTCAAAAATGTCATATACAAATGGAGAATTACTTTGTTTTGCTGCAGTCTGTTATGCCTCAGTGGGAAACCAAAGATTTGCCTTTGCTTCCTTTCTGGCCTCATACATTTGTGTTGCCCTTCAATACTATCACAATCCCCATGGAGATGGGCAATGTACAATGATCAAATTTGCTAAATAACTCCAAATGGAAGAAACAAATGAACAAGACTTCACTTCAAAATATTTTCCATTGCAATTAGCTCACAAACAACACAAATTAACAAGCAAATTGTCTTCAATAGAAACTGCAGGTTATACTTAAATAGCTAATATAACAAATATAGATCTCTCAATTTTTGTTTTCAGCAGTCCCTCCAACATAATGCAATTTTTGTTTTGTTACACAGTCCCTAAACACTCCATTCTTCCCAGGTGGAGTTTTAATTCCTTAGAATCATAGAATCCCTACAGTGGGGAAGTAGACCATTTGGACCTTCTAGTTCCACTGACCCTTTGAAGGGCATCCCCTACTCCCCTGCACTAGTAACCCTGCATTTCCCAAAACAAATCCACCTAAGCCTGCATGTCCCTGGACACTATAGACAATTTATAGGCCTATACTGGACCCAGTATGAAAATGCCCCAAAAGGCTACAAGAAAAAAGAACAGGCTTATGTCCCTATACTTAGAGGGGGAGGGATGTGTAGTGATTGTAACAAGGTCCTCCAGGTGGACCTCATAGAATATGTGTTCTCTGATTGGGGCTGTCATCCTGGTCCAATAAGGGAGCCCTGGCCAACAGATATAAACGGGAGTGAGAGAGGTCTGTTCATTCCGAGAGCTGGCTCTGAGGAACTATAGGAACTCTGAGGAACTCTGAGACACTATAGGCCTATCTACTTAACCTCCACATCTTTGGACTGTGGAAGGAAACTGGAGTATCTGGAGAAAACCCAAACAGGCACAGAGAGAATGTGCAAACTTCACACACACAGAGTCACCCAAGGGTAGAATTGAACTCGGGTCCCTAGTGCTGTGAGGCAGCAATGCTAACCACTGAGTCATTGTGCTTCCCAAATTCCTTTGATTATGCAGGAATTAGGCACAAAGACCCATCCCACAGCAGGTTTACCACACCTTAGGTTCTGTTGATCCAATGACCACAAAAAGGATGCCCTAATGTATTATGCAGAGCAATGTTCCCAGAATCACTCACTTCTGGTTTTCTTTTCTAGCTGCTCCACTCTGCTCCATTGTTGTCATACACATAGCTCATGCACCACTACTGAAATGCTCTTCTGCTGAGAAACCTCAGATCTTTTTTAAACGCTCTGTGTATGTTATCACCACTAGCTATAATTTAACATTGCAACCTGACGTTTTTCTTCCCCCTTTCAGCTTCCACTTCTGAAGAAACCTGAGGCAAATGCTAATTTCTCAGAAGTCTGATGTCGCAGTTAGATATTCCAATGAACAACACACTTCCAGAAACCTGGTCTTGCTTCCTGCTTCAGTCATGCACTATCTCAAAAATCATTGGCTTTGAACCACAGGCAGCTCAAACAAGAATTTGTAATCCACGTTTCCTTGCAATAATCTACATACCTGAAAATCATGTCACACTGTCCCTCCACCCAAGTTAATATTTTACTCACACTGAAATAACTCCACATAGGCCAATATCCTGGCACTAAGTCACCCTTTATTTACTCTTGCACTGTAGCGGTCAGTGGCCCAGCTTCCTCAGAGCCAGCTCTCGGAATGAACAGACCTCTCTCACTCCCGTTTATATCTGTTGGCCAGGGCTCCCTTATTGGACCAGGATGACAGCCCCAATCAGAGAACACATATTCTATGAGGTCCACCTGGAGGACCTTGTTACAATCACTACACATCCCTCCCCCTCTAAGTATAGGGACATAAGCCTGTTCTTTTTTCTTGTAGCCTTTTGGGGCATTTTCATACTGGGTCCAGTCCTGCCGAATCATCCACAGATATTGGTGGCATGGCCCACCTTTTATCTCTGGAGTGGCTCGGAAGAAAGTTATCCTATTCTTCAGGTGGTAAAGGCATTGAGGCTGCAACATCTGCTGTGTCCATCTCAGATCCTGAGTTTTCTTCAACGTTAGACAGAGGAGGAGAACCCATGGGTTCCGACAGCCTTTCTGGCTGTTCTGAGGGGCTGGGCATGTTTTACTTCTGCACCATTTGTGAGTTTGCAGCCTTCATGTGGTCCACATGCTTGTTCAAGACCACCTCGCTTACCCAAACTTTGTAGGTCACGGGACCTGACCTCACATCGACCACACCTCTTCTCTATGCAGGCCATTTCCGTAGTGTTGGCACCAAACTTTGTTCCCTGAAGTAAACTGTCCCTCTCGCTTAGAGGAGCACTGGTGTTCCTGATGCTATTTCACCCTACCACCACCACCCCGCATACACACACACACACACACACCCCAACCCCAGATCCAGGAAGATCAGCTAGCCTGGTGTGGTGTCTTCTCCCCATTAGCAACTTTTCTGGACCTATCCCTGTGGCTGCACAAAGAGTGGTCTGATAATCAAATAGGAACCAGGGAAGTTTGGTATCTAGTGAAGGTATAAGCTGAACGGTTGCGAGTGAATTTCTTCAGGAATATATTTTTTCTCTCTTGTCGCCACTGAAATAACTCCAAAGATGCTGGTATGTCATACCACATCACCCTTTATTTACACGTGCATAGTACTTGACACTGGTCCAGCTCCCTCAGAGCCAGCTCTCGGACTATACAGACTCTGTCACTCCTGTTTATATCTGTCAGCCAGGGCTCCCTGATTGGAACAGAATAACAGCCCCAATCAGGGAACTCACATTCTTTGAGGTCCACCTGGCTGACCTCATTACAATCATTGCACACACCATAGGGAGCGGTGAGAACAGGAAATGCCCTTGTCTAGAAATAGTACCTCATGACGTTAAAGCACACCATTTTCAATCTTTGATCCAATGAACCTGGACTTTCAGATGAATGTTAGTGCCCAGGTACTGGGTTCAGTCTAGGCAGAAAGCTCATTTGATTTGTGGACATCTGAAGATTGATGTTAAAACCAGGGCCTGGTAGAGTGCGACATTTTTTTCATTGTTTGCATGGCCGCTCTCTTTCATGATTTATCTCCTAGTCTTCTAAGAAGGTGCCTCCTCTCTTCAGCAAGAGGCAGGATCCATTAACTGAAGTTATCCCACTCCACAAACTGGGTGCTTAGCTTATCTCCTGCCCAATATGGAGATTTGAAATTAAAATTTCAATTAAGGTTCATGATTTATTTGAGTACTGGGTTCCTACCTTGGCTTTGAAAATCCAGCCACTGTCATAACTGACCTTTCATACCTAAACTTTGCTTTCTGTCACCTGGACATTTCCCTCACCATGTAGCCAAATTCTTTACTACAGAACTTGATGCGGATTGCAACATCTTTGAGCACACAAAACATATTTGTTGATTTTCCTATGGGTTTTGCTCAGGCTCAAAGGTTTATACAAATTTCTACTAGTGTTTATATAAGTGGACCAATGTATACATATATCTGTTAAACTGATTACCTAGTCAGCAGATGGGGTAAAAGGAATTCCTACTAATGGTTACAAAATATCTTTAAGCATTTTCATTGAATCATAAATACATTTTAGCTGTATAACAGTGAAGAAATGATATTACTAGATGGCATATACAAAGACTTGTGTAAAATTGTGTGTTTTAAATGATGAATTTATTTCAGAAGTAAGTGCTATCGAGGAAGCGACAATGGTATTGAGTAAGTGAATTCTGAACTCATAAATATTCTGAAATAGTTCAAGACAGACAATGAGGCATTCATCTTAATCATACATCCTTGAATCTGTGATTTTGGAAGGTAGTCTTGGTAAAAGGCTTCCTATTTAAAGAATCAACAGAAAATGAATAATTTAATCTAGTCATTGAGGTAAGTGGTACGGATCCAGTAAAGTAATGCATTTCCATCTTATCTCTTTCTCAAGCTCGCTTCTAGATGACATTCCTGACACCTTTACAATGGTAATCATCACTGAAGAATGTTTTCAGTTTTCAAAGTTTGTTGAACCATCTTCTTTACATTTAGCCCCTCAAGAATTGTGTGAAAATCATAAATCCCATTGAAGAATTTCACTGATATCACTTTTTCTGTTCATTGTTTGTCAGTATTTTGCATATGAACAGACAACTGAGTAAATGTTAGCTTCGTTACTTAATTGTCCTATGAACTTAAAGCAGCATCTTCACCACATTCAAAATGTCACCATCTGAAAAGAATCAACAGCTAGACACAGTAAATTGAAGAACAAGAAAGGCACGTTTTATCTGCCACATCTTAAGCAATCAAAAAATTGTTATTGATTAACTCTTGCCAAGTTTAAATAAGTGGCATTCATTCTGCTGACACATAGCATTTGACACCTATTGCAGAATGTTTCTTGCTTCACAAACCATTCTAATATGGTACTCTTGAGGGATACAATATTTGGCTTCAAATCAGACAAAGATAAAATTGTGTTATTTGGTATATTCCATTGTTTAAATAGTCCCTGTAGTTCAGACAACTAAGGAAACAATTGTCCTCTCACAATTTGAATGTAAGTCTTAAAAAACACATGTATTTTTGCGAAACAAATCATTACCACAGTACTTTTCTAGATTTTTCTCCCTCGCTTTGCTTATTATGTTTTTGCAAGAGTTTTGTTCCCAGTTTACACAATACTTTTATTTCAGACAGCATCCCAAAATATTATATGTACTGTTGAATTTCTTTCCTAAACCAGGATTGATTCTGACTAACAGATGTCTGGTGAATTTTCTCTTGTCTCAGTATGACCAAACAACACACTTCAGTTGCAAGCAAAGTAAAAATACATCTGGCAGGATATGGCTTGTGTACAATTCAGATCACAGTAGCTCTCCCTACTTAAATTAATCACAGTCACCTAATCTGCCATTTCCTTTCAAAAAATAATCAGTCTATTCATTCATTTTCATTTAGCACACAAAATTTATTTGCAGTTTAGTAACAAAACCAGAATCATGCCAATTAATTAATCCTGGTTTCTTTGCTTGTGCATATACAGGACGATAGGAACAAGGGACATTGTCATCGGAACCAAATGAGCAAATGTTTAAGATCCAGGCACACACAAATGCAGTGCATCTCTTCTCTTTGTGGCACTCACATTCCATCATGGCAGCGATGGACTATTCATCTCTTAAATTTTGCATTTGCACAAAGGTTGCTTTTGTTCTCTTAAAATATGCTGTCAGGGATTGACATTTACATGATAATCTTGAAGTCTAGGGAATTTGAGGTTGTTCGTAATGAAATTCTGGGAAAACTGTAGAGTTGCTTTGGAGTGAAATGCACCTTTTCCTACAGTATTCTTGAAAGACAGGTGAGAAAAATCTGGCAGTCAAAGTGAAAATGTGAACCTGGGATTCCTGTGATTAGAAACAATCTCCAGTTCGAGGCTCCTTCCACGTGAAACCAGACCTGTCAAGGTTACATGTCCTGTCACAGTCTGAGTAAATATTTAGCTCAAAAAACAATAAACTTGAAAAATTTCAAGTCCTTTTTGGAATGCTACAAATACAACTTATCTGGTTTCCTTTTTGATATTTTGAGAGATCAGCGAAGCCTTCATTAAGTGATCTTCCAAGCCAATACCATATTTTCAGGTTCTTTTCAGTAGCATCATTCAAAAATGAACATGGTAGCACATGCTTTTCATACCACAACATGTGATCACTGTGGTCCCACAATACTTGAAATAAGAGTAAATATCATTGGCATAGTATCAGAACTTTTATTCTTCAATGTAGGATTTTTCCCAACATTGTCATGAGTAGATTTTTTTTATTCTTACATTTTCAATATTCAACAAGTCAAAATGCAATATCCCTTTGTGCTCAATGGCATGAAAAACATAGGACCTCTGTTTAAACAATAACTTCTCCCTAATTGCCTTTTGAATGACTTTAAACTCATTGGTACAGCAGCACAACACAACAGACCAAGCATGTATCTCCACCAAAGGATGTAAGAATAGCACCTACCCTCATAGACTGCTCTGAAGCCTTGTGCACTCACTGCATAATCACTGAGAAGCCACAAAGTGAGAACAGAACTTGAACTCACAATTGGAGGAGGAAGCTGAAATCCGGTTAACCTACAAAAAAAGATGAAATGGAAGTTAAACACCACAAAAATGCATTATCAATTCTCCTGAGGATTAAAATTGTAATACTTCACTTTTCAAAAAAGATGAGAATTTGATCATGAACGGAATCCAACATATTTAAATTAGAAATTGAGTTCTTTCGATTTAGGTTTGAAGAAACACAAGCTAATATAGGCTCACTCTTGGTCTTCATGCATGATTCCCAAGAAAAGTGCTCCAGTAATGTTGCAAAAAATCAATATCTGTTTAAACTGGACTCAACTGTTTCATTGCTAAATTGACAATTCTTGCACCCAATTTACATCAGAAATACAGACCAACACATTATATCCCGTAGAATTGCTCAACATTTAAATCAAAATTATTTCAAAATCCAGAACTGATGAGTGTTCTTTTATTTGAAATGACCAGCTATGGTATTTCGCATCATGAAAACATTGACTTCAAATTGTGCACAATGTAAGTGCTGCAGTTCAGGTGAAATGCATTAAGACATCTGCAACCAAAAGAGAAGTGTTACCTTTCTAATTGACTAGCTCTGTCCCAGCATATTATATGGGTCACTCAGCAGAGCACAGAGTAGAATGAATTTGACTGGTTTTGTCCTCTATCCATAACTCTTCCCCTCAGGGGTGCTCTAAGTGACTTCAAATTGTTTACTCGAGTCAAGCTACCATGCAGTCTGTGAAGTGCACACTGCACTTCTTGGTTCCCTCGATTCCTAGCATTTCAAGCTGAGAACAATCACGACAGGATGTTTTGCAAGCACAATTCATCTTGTGCTGATAATTCATTTCTCACAACCTCTGACTCTGAGGCCAGAGTGCTACAACTGAGCCAAGGTTGACAATGTGGCAGATTTATCTGATTTATGATATGTAACTGCTACAGTCAGATTTTTTCAGTGAAAAAAAAGGAAAATCCCTCGATATGTTAATTCAGGATTCTACTTTATAAAGAACAAAATGTTGACCAACCTGCGGCTGAAATTGCCATAATTGTGTCTTATCACATTATCTGTTCTTTTGGCTCTGTATTCGGTTGTTACTTTCCTAGTTTGCTGTACAAGCTTGAATTAACTATGAACCACGGCAATTCTACACGCTCACAGAATTCATCATGTGGAATCTCATTCCCTTAGAAAATTTAAATGTTGCAAATTAAAGTTTGTGATTTACTGTTTAAGTTTCTACCTTAGTACAATATGTAGGTAAGAATTTTTAATTTATTTTCTGTACAATGACCGAACAATGATGTATAGTCCTTGCTGTTTTATTTTTTGCTCTTCTGCATATGAGAAGTCCTCGGGCTGACTGGTTGATTAACCTGCCTGCAGCTTGTCCATTTACTTGATGATTTGAATTTAGGAGGCATTAAGTCAATGAGAAGTTGAAATGGATAAAGTCTGTTCTTGATATCTCGCTCATACTTTATTTAAGTTCAAGAGTGCACATCATTCCTTCTCCAAACACCAAAACTCCAGACAACGTGGCGACTAGTATTCATTTTTCTCCAATCAATTTTTGAAATAGTTTTCATTTATATTCTACAATTCTCTTGTTAGTGTCCTAACCATGACTTTATTGTGTCTTAAGCAATGAAGTACATTTTATAACTCAGAGGCTACTCCTAGAACCTATTTCAAATTACTGCTCCCTTTACACTGCTTTTTAAATCATAATATTCTTAGAATTGGACTATTCACTAGAAAGGTCAGCATTTATTGCCCATCTTTTGATGATGGACCACATTCTTGAATTGCTATGATCCATGTGGTGCCGATGCACTGACAGTGCTGTTAGGACAGGAGTTATAGGATTTTGATCCAACGTCAGTAAAAGAACAGTAATAGAGTTCCAAGTCAGGATGGTGTGTAACTTGGAATGGAACCTTTTAACTCGTGGCCTTTCAATGCATCTGTAATTCTTGTTCTTCTATATTGCAGAAGTTGAGATTAGGCAGATGTAGCTCAAAAGAACCTTAGTGAGTTGCCACAGTGTTTCTTGTAGATGTTACAGACTGCTACCACAGTGTATCAGTGGTGGAGTGAGTGAATGCTGAAGGTCATGGGGTCCAGTCAGTGAATTACGTTGTTCTGGATTGTGTTGAGTTTCTTGAAATATTGTTAGATCCAGCCGAATGGAGACTCTTCTATCACAATGGTGTAGATGGTGGACAGACTTTGAGGAGTCAGGAGGTGAGTTACTCACTGCAGCACTCTGAAGCTCTCACCTGCTCTTGTAGCTGCAGTATGTATACTGCAGTTTTTGGTCAATAGTAATCCTGAGGAAGTTCATCCTGTAGGATTCAGTGAAGGTTATGCATTGAATATCAAGAAAAATGGGTGGATCCCTGTTTGTTGGATATCGTCGGTCCCTGAAACTTTTGTATTGGTATTAATATTACTTGCCATTTATCAGCCCCAGTATGGGAGTTATTCAGGTCTTGCTGTATGCAGGCATAGACTGTTTCAGTATCTGACAAGTTGCAAATGTTACTGAATACTGTGCAATTTCCAGACATCGCCAGGTCTAGCCTTATGTTGGAGGGAAGATCATAGATAAAGCAATTGAAACTGGTAGGACTTAAGTCATGAGCCAGTGGATCTCCTGGAACAATATCCAGGGACAGAGATGATTGGCCTCCAGCAACCACAACCATCTCCTTTTGTGCTACTATTTGTTCCAATAATGGCCGTGATACCTGGTTCCTATTGATCTCGATTTTGCTATCGCTTCTTGTTTGGCATGAGTTAAAGCACGACCTTGATGAGTCATCACTTTCACCATTTTGTCATGTTTGGACAAAGGTTACCATGTGGTTTGGGGCTGCATGGTCTTAACAGAACTGTATCTCAGATTCTTTCAATAAAAATTATATTAGTATATCTTTGGAAGTGAAAGATTGCCATAGAAGCAATGTTCATAGCTCATTAAAAGAGTTTGAGAGCTGCAGTGCCTATTTTCTTTCCTTTGGTGAGCCAAGTCCCAAATAGAGAAACCCAAAATAGTTCAAGTTAACAGCTCTTTCACTTTCCAGTTGTATGATCTAAACTATTACAATTAGTCAAGTGCATGTGCACCATGCAGGAATGAAGCATGTACTGAGTACCTGTCTTCCTCTTATCAGGTATTAACCTTGAACAAGAATTGTACTGTAGTAAATCACATGAACAGTGATAACTTCAATATTGAAAAACAGTCATAAAAGCTCAACTTTCACTTAATTGTGAGGAAATTGCAAAATTCCAAATCATGACCATCTCAGAACATATGAACAATCTTTGAACACTGTTCATTTTTTGAATTAGATGCTCAGGAACTGGATAAATCTATTGCACGTAGGCAGATAGCGAAAGAAAGAAAACACATTTTTATACTTCCCTTTGTGAGTTCAGTACATCCAAGAGCACTTTACAGGTAAGGACATACTAAGAAGTGTAGGTGTAAACTTAATCACAGATAAAACTCCCTCCTATATCATCCTGACTCAATAGTGTGTGCACACATTTCAAGCACTCAAAGCACCATCACTGCTCATTGCTCCTTTTTCTAACTTACTTTCTGACCAAAACAACTTAATCATTGGATGTTTTATGAGATAACTGAGAAGGTGACACTTGCTTCATTCAAGGAATGTGTGAACTACACATAAAGTAAAATAAATTCTTGTTGTAAAAGTCACATTGGTTTTCTGAAGCTGCTCTGCACATATGTGCACCCACGGTGATAGGCAATGGATATTTTTATGGTCTTTAACTGTCCCATTTTGTTTAGACATGGGGAAAAATCCCATTCTGGAGAACAAATCAAAAGATCGTTGTATCACAGCCAAACTCATGGTTAGAAAGTGATGTTGATTTAATTCCATGTTGCATGAATCCAACGTACAAGTTCACAGCTTTCCCTTCTGACTGTATCCAATGTACATTGTAACTCAAATCTAATGTAATTTGGTTTTAAATTAAACTTACAGTTGACAAATCAATGTTAATGTCCCTGCTGTCCCACAGATACAGATCTTGGGTAACAAAAACACTACTCATTTGATTCATTTGAAATCCTGCTGCATCCGCTTTAGATATCCAACAACAACAGCCCTTGTAAAAATATTGTTCCTTCTACATTTCTCTTCACTGCTCTTGGATTGTATTCAAATATTTACAAAGAACAAGAACTGTGCAGAGCAAAGGAATTTTCTGCCATCTTCATGTTCTCTTTGCAGGATTACTTTCGGTTACATTTATCCTGCACACAAGAGGGAGTTACCAGCTTCAATCCTGCATCTCTTACTCATTTTGTGCACTTTATTGTGTAGTTTGGCTGGTTTTTCACATGAGTAGGAGAGTTCCGGTGATATTAACTTGTACCAGTGGACGAAAAGGCTGCCTGATGCACAGTGTGACAAACACACAACCTCGCTGACTGTCTCCCCTTTGGAAGTCTGTCTCTGAGAATCAACTCTTGATCAGCTCTTTCTGCACTATTGCACAAAAATGACAGCAAACTGATTTTAAAATGAATTCAAAATGTTCGGGTTGATGGTCTTCAGATGCAGAACTTTATTTGATTAATAGAAATCAATTATTTCCACCTTGTCTGCTGTGATGGAACTGAATAAATTCAATTATTATGTTTTAATACAGCTTGGTTATACTTCAGACAGTCACCCATACAATCAAAGCTGCCACGCTACTGCATTTGTAATGTTCAGGAGTCCCATACTGTTGGAGTTGTCATTTTTTTCTTTTCCTTTGGTCGAGACATTAAACTGAGATCCTATCTAGACTAAGAGTCAGGCACAAAAGGACCCATGAAGTAGGAACAGGAAGATGATCTACTGCTGAAGTTACTCTCGTTCCAATCAGGGAGTGAAGAATCAAAATCAAATAAGGGAAATTGAACTAATTTGGACAAGGGAACGGAAAAATTTAGAAGAGATCTGTAGCTGACAGTTTCAAAGGATATAGGAGGTCAAGAGAGATGCTAAACAATAATGCACTACGGTCATCTTTTTGACATTACAGACACTCCAGTGCTCAGTCAGATCTCCTGTGATGTATGGCTCTATATGAAGTAATTTAGTTATATAATCTTCCAAATATTCAATAACAAAACAGTGGTTGATATTGCTTTAGATATGCAAGCTGTTGGATAATTGGCATCACCCCACAGTGTTGATGCAAAGCCTTGCATTTTGCAGCATAGCAAAAAGATTATTTGAACATTCTTAAAGCAAGATGAGCACGAGAGTTAAGTTAATTCTGGTACTGCACACCAACTGTAGAGTGTATCAAAGGTAACAAAAAACTGCAATCTTGTGATTTGCTATTAAAATAAATTCAAGGATTCAGAAGACATGTTTGTCCTTACCGCAGTAACGACATCAGAATGGTTCATTATCAGAATATGAGTCTGATCATATTAACAAAAAGGAATCAATTCAGAAACAGTTATGGTTAGTTTCAAATAGTCCCCAAAAACGAATAGACAGATATGTAAAACTAATTTGAAGGTTGTAATTCAAAGTCAGAATTCTTCAATATTTAAAGTGAATTACCTGATTTATCTCAAACATGAACTTCAATTTCTGAACCCCCGAACTACATTATTACCTTTAAGTATGTCCTTTGTCTTGGCTATTCTGTATGTTGTTATTTGGTCACATCCTGGCCTCCCAACAATGCTTGAAGATTACAGAATCACATAATCGTTGCAGCAGAGGAAGGGACAATTTGGCCCATTGTGTTTGTACTCTCCAAATGAGCGCTTCACCTAGTGCCATTCCCTTGTCTTGCCCCATTGCATATTCTTTCTTTCCAAGTAGTAATCTAATTCCCTTTTGAATGCCTCATTTAAAACTGCCTCCACCATACTCGTGTATGTATATTCCAGATGTGAACCACCCGCTGCATGAGAAAGATTTCTCTTATGTTACTTTATTATGAACAGGTGAAGAGAGATCATATGTCCCCTTTTAAACTCTCTCTTGGTTAATTACAATAAATATCCTTTCTTCTTTCATTTTTAATTCAAAGCCATCACATTTCAACTAAATTTAGTTAACCAGATCAAAATGAAGGAGGGCCAATTCCAAGGTTTTTTTCATGTAAAAGAGACTGAAGATCTTTTCAATAAAAAAAAACCAAAGGTGCAATTGTAAATACATATATCAAAACACAGGTCACGAGCTTGCAAAGAATATGGAATGAGATGTGGTTTCTATGACAGACATGAAGATAAAGTAAATTTCAGTTTGCAACTTCTGTACAGCCTGAAAATTGTTTTGTGAAATCAACATTCCAACTGTTTAACTGTGAACCTATTTCCTCTGGAATGGTGACGCTTGCAGATAAACTCGATTTCACAGTGGAGTTTTTTCTTTTACCAGCCCTGGTTTGCTAAAATTGAGGCTTGGAGAAAAGAGTTTTCTGCAACCTTGCTGTGTCCAGTCCATGACAACAAGGTGCAGGGCTGGATGAACACAGCAGGCCAAGCAGCATCATAGGAGCAGAGAGGCTGACGTTTCGGGCCTTGACCCTTCATCAGAAAAGGGGGAGGGGAAGGGGGTTCTGAAATAAATAGGGAGAGAGTGGGAGGCGGATAGAAGATGGATAGAGGAGAGGATAGGTGGAGAGGAAACAAACAGGTCGAAAAGGCGGGGATGGGGCCAGTAAAGGTAGTGTCGGTGGGGAGTTAGGGAGGGGATAGGTCAGTCCAGGGAGGACGGACAGGTCAAGGGGGCGGGATGAGGTTAGTCGGTAGGAGATGGAGGTGTGGTTTGAGGTGGGAGGAGGGGATAGGTGGGAGGAAGAACAGGTTAGGGAGGCGGGGACGAGCTGGACTGGTTTTGGGATGCGGTAGGGGGAGGGGAGATTTTGAAGCTTGTGAAATCCACATTGATACCATTGGGCTGCAGGGTTCCCAAGCGGAATATGGGTTGCTGTTCCTGCAACCTTCGGGTGGCATCATTGTGGCACTGCAGGAGGCCCAGGATGGACATGTTGTCTGAGGAATGGGAGGGGGAGTTGAAATGGTTCGCGACTGGGAGGTGCAGTTGTTTATTGCGAACCGAGCGTAGGTGTTCTGCAAAGCGGTCCCCGAGCCTCCGCGTGGTTTCCCCGATGTAGAGGAGGCCACACCGGGTACAGCGGATGCAGTATACCACATTGGCAGATGTGCAGGTGAACATCTGCTTGATGTGAAAAGTCTTCTTGGGGCCTGGGATGAGGGTGAGGGAGGAGGTATGGGGGCAGGTGTAGCACTTCCTGTGGTTGCAGGGAAAAGTGCCGGGTGTGGTGGAGCTGGAGGGGAGTGTGGAGCGGACAAGGGAGTCACGGAGAGAGTGGTCCCTCCGGAAAGCAGATAAGGGTGGGGAGGGAAAGATGTCTTTGGTGGTGGGGTCGGATTGCAGATGCAGATCCCCTCCCTAACTCCCCACCGACACTCACCTTTACTGGCCCCATCCCCGCCTCTTTGACCTGTCTGTCTCCTCTCCATCTATCTTCTCCTCTATCCATCTTCTATCCGCCTCCCACTCTCTCCCTATTTATTTCAGAACCCCCTTCCCCTCCCCCTTTTCTGCTGAAGGGTCAAGGCCCGAAACGTCAGCCTTTCTGCTCCTATCATGCTGCTTGGCCTGCTGTGTTCATCCAGCCCTGCACCTTGTTGTCTCGGATTCTCCAGCATCTGCAGTTCCTACTATCTCTGTGTCCAGCCCATGTTGTTTTCTCTGTCTTGTTGCTCAAAGTAAGCCACTGAAATACAGATCATTTGTATATTTCCACTCTAGTTCCATTGTCTTTTTCAAACTGAACACCCTGCAATATGTGAAATTATCATGCAGGTGGGAATAAAATGAGAGATATATAAATTACAAGACACCTCATTGATTTCAGTGCTTCTTGCTAACTTCAAGACAGCTAGGTTTTACATATTCCACGTGGGCTCTATGAACATGTCAGGTGATCACAGCAGATACTTTAGGTCAGCAATGTCCTGTATTTGAAAAACATCTTTAGTCCATGGATATCTCTGGTATTAATGTCAAACTGTGCAAGTTGCATAATGATAATGATAATCACTTTTCACTTTCATCACAACAGGCTTTTTCAACAATTTGTTCTATTTTTGCCAATTGCCTGTGCCCCTGCTCTCAAAGCTTTCACAAGAGGAAACAATTTTTGCCGATCGACTTTGCATTGACTCTTTGGGAGGAATATTATGAGGGTCTGAATGACATGGGCTATGGAAGATGTGTGGCAGAAGCAGGAAGGAATTCCAGCAAGGTCCATCTCTACTTTAAGATCATCTCACCCCATCTTTTATGCTTTTCACAAGCGGTGTGATGAGATTCTCAATAGACAGTGGTGATTTGACAAATAACGTTAGTTAAGATCCTTGATGATGATCAAATTCACTGATAGTCCAGTTGCAATCTTACAAAGGTCACCCAACAAACCAGACATCAAGAAAACTCAATATGAAAATCATAGCTGGTATCTGGTAAATTCAGCTCACCACTCACTCCAAAGGTCTCCCATGTTGGATGACAGGCACCAACATCCCAGGACACAATTCATGGGCATTGACCACATTACCCCATGTCCATGGAGACTGCATCCAATGTGTGCCAACCTCAAAGAAACTTCCATGGCACATTTCTGATACAGTTACAGGATGCTTCTGCACTTGATGCTGTATTGTGGGCTGCACCAGTAATGATCATTGTCATAAAGCTACAGGGACGCTGTGTGCTCTGTGACGTATACTTAGCTCGTGGACTGAACCAGGCTATATCTGTGCTCTATGCTTACTGCATTAGCAAAGCAAGGCACCAATTTCACTTTGTCTGTCATGTCTGGGAAAAATGTCAGCAACTGTTTTGTGTTGTATAAATTAGACGGATTAGACATGGGAACTGCCGCATGACATGGAAAGGGTAGGGGAATGGGTCTGGGTGGGATGCTCTTCAGAGGGGCGGTGTGGACTTGTTGAGCTGAAGGGCCTGTTTCTACACTGTAGGGATTCTATGATCTCTGATCTATGATCTATGAGCTGTGCAAGGTGGCTCTGACTGTCCATGTGCACAACATCCTGGTGCCCTGCATCAAGGATGCCACCAAAATCTTGGATCTCTGATGAGTGGCAAGTTGTTTCAGGATTGGTGCATGGCAAGTTGGAGTGGAAACCAGACGAGACACTTGCCACAGGGCAGGGAATGATGATTAATCTGAGAGCTGGGTAAGGGTCATTAAAAATGCTTCAGTCTTACGGTGACAACTACACCATCAAACGCGATACAATTTGCACTTTGTCCAAAACCCATAAGATTCAGCCTCTCGTAATTTTGAATATTTCTCAACCTTCTCCTCTCCAAGATAAACTGTTCCAACTTCTCCAATCCAACTTTATAGCTGAAGTTTCTCTGGAACCATTCTTGGGACTTCGTTCTTTTAGTCAATAATTCAACTACTGATGAAGAAAGCATTTTTGTACTGTTTTAATTCATAAAAACTTAGTTTACAAGAAGAGTGAACATTTACCTAAAGGTAGAATAGAATTCTTCTTTGACCATTAGGGCATGAAATGGAAGCCAAGGAAAATGGGGAAGAAATCTCTCCAAAGGCAAGAGTTATGCCCAACACAAAAAGTTTTTTTAAATATTAGAGGCCGAAACATCTCGGTTCTAAGGCATTATTTGCAGTCATTCCTCAAGGCTTGTGTCCTCACTTGAACTATCTTCAGTTGCTTTGCCAATGATATTCTCTCCATTAAAAAGTCAGAAGTTGGAGTGTTCACTGCTGATTATGTATGAGTACAGTTCAGCTTTCAATTCCTCACAGAAAATGAATCAATGCAGCAAGATTTTTATTTAGCCAACAGTTGCTGAATAAAATTTATGCTGCACATGTGTCAGGCAATGACCAACTTGAAAAAGGAAGTATTTAAATAATTCCCTTCAACAACCCTTATTATCTCCATAAGTCATTATTTTCCTGTGCCAGACACAATTCCATTTGTAAGAAAAGAAGGTCAGTGGATGACATTTCTGCACAACGTGACAGACCTCCTGCCTCCAGAAGCTTGCATGCTTTCTACAAGGCACAAGTATGGAGTAAGATGGGATTGATTGAATGACTGCAGCTCCAACAACACTGATGAGCCTTGACGTCATCCAGGATGAAACAGCCTGATTGATCAGCACCCCATACACCTCCCTAAACATTCATTCCCTGAACCATTGGCATAGCGGTGGATGTAGAATGCCCACTGAGGCAAGGTTTTCTCAACAGAACGGTAACCGCCACCATTTAGAAGGACAAAAGCAGTCAAGAGCAAAATTTGAAAAAAAAAGATCATTCCTTAGTTTTTGATGGAGCAAAATCTTGGCAGTCCCATGTAGAGCACTGTGGCAGTAGTTTACCACATGGACTGCAGAGGTTCAAATTGGTCATTCACCATACCTTCTCAAGGGAAATTAGAGATGGGCAATAAAAACTGCCTTGTCAGTGACACTTGCATCCTGTGAAGGAATTAACTGAAGCCCAATAAAGACTGTTTAGTTATTGATGTTAATGTTGGCATTAATTTTATGGAAGAACTCTCACAATGAAACAACTCTAAATCAACACGATTCCAGTGAACACATTTAGTAATTAGTTTGGGAGTGCAGCCAGATTTGTTCAAATGTACATTTACATTGATTACTAAGTGACAGATGTTTGCTAGAAACGTAGTGGAACTTTAGAGTGTTACAAAATCAGTGTGATACTGCTGGCCTGTGGCTCTATTAATTGTTAGTGATTGCCATGTATCTTACTCATTGGGATACATGTGCAAGCATTTTATATTCTCTTCAGATCTACTCGTCTCAGCAATTCTTCCCAGTAAGTATACATGTCTCAAAAAATAATCAAAGTATAACTTAATTTAATATAAAAGTGTTATGATCAAATAATGAGGAGGAATTGGCTCCCTTCTTTTGAAATCCCTGTCAGTTATTCATGACAAATATTTCCATTCCTTTTTAGCACATGATTACAATAGTTCAGTTAAATCACGGTTTGCTAAACCATGTACCAGCCAATTATCAATATTTTCTTGGATTTAAGAAAGAGCTGTGTTGTTATCTATGAACACTGAGCAAAAATAATGATAGACATGGCATTGAAAGCACACACAGACAAAGGTTTTAGTTTAAAAGGGAATGTGTATTGTACAGACACCGAGGTAAGCGTTAACACATTTAAATAGTCCTTGGAGTCCTTGAGGTGTTAGATTCTTAATCTCAGACTATAATTGTTTAATTGTTGGCTTGCATTCTCAACAGTAATGGAATATGTAGATATCTTTCAGGTCTCAGTGAATGGCTGATTTCCCAATTTGCCTTTTCACTGGGCACTGTATTCCAAGATGATGAGAAAAATGAGCAAGGAAATTGAGGGCCTTTCGTACTTCTGTTATAAATCTATTTTTCATTCTCTTTGCTCTGTTGCTCAAAAAGTAGTCATTGAAATATAGTTCAGCATGTATCCTACAGTCAGCCTCCATTGTCTTTCCAAGCTGGCAAACTAACAGGCTCCATTGTATGAAATAATCATACAAATGTGAGTTAAATAAGAGATATAAATTTCTTGCTTCCAATTCCATTGTCTGCAGTTCAGAAGAAAGTGCAGGTGGCTTCATATAATGCACATGAGTCTCACAAAGCTCACTTCAATCTGTTTTTAGGTGACTACTGCAGCCATATTAGAATCATATTTCTTTTCTACAATCCACTTTGGTCAATGTAAGAGCTCATGTACAGCAATCTGATGATGGAAGTTCAGTAGCCCATATTTATCACTATTGTAACAAGATCAAAACTGAAAAGGGACAAAGTTTTAAATTTAAATGGCATACCTTTCAGAGGTGAGCAATATATTCAACAGCAGGATTAGGGGACTCAGTTTTGCACAATATATGTTAATGACTTGAATGAGAAAGTAAATTGGTCATAAAAATTTGCAGAGGCAAGTGGTACAGAAAACTGATAGATTGGAAACAGGAAATTGCAAAGGATCGTTAATGGTCTAAATGAATGAGCAAACTGTTGGATAATGAATCTTTGTCGCTGCTCAACATGTTGTATAACTATCTGGACTACAGGCCCTTATCTTTCACAAACTTTAGGGACTGCAGTTTAACGTGAGGTTATCTATATTGTGTCTAAGACATGAAACTGGACTAATTGCATAATGGTGAGAGATTGGGAACTGGGAAAAAGCAATGGTTTCAATGTACATAAATCACATGGAATTTGTACATTGCTACAAAATAAGCAAAAAGGCTCAGAAAATATTGAGTTTGATCACAAATGAGTTGGTTTCAAATTTTAAACAGGAGATCCTCAAATAGGATCACAGCAAAAGGTTAACGTGAGGTCATCTATATTGTATCTAAGACATGAAACTGGACTAATTGCATAATGGCGAGCGATTGGGAACTGGGAAAAAGCAATGGTTTCAATGTACATATATCACATGGAATTTGTACATTGGTACAAAATAAGCAAAAAGGCTCACAAAATATTGAGTTTGATCACAAATGAGTTGATGTTCAAAAGGTTGTTGATTTTGTTTTAATTTAAGTATTTCAGCAATAATTGTCAACCCATCACCATATCTGAAGACTGGGGAGCATGTAAAATAAAATGGGTTATCCGCCTCATCATCTTGCTGTTGACCACTGACCTGTTCTCCACATAATGGGGTAAACATTAACTAATGTGAGGGATTTCATCTGTGTCTAGTACAATTTGTCTGTCTGTACAGGGTGGAAAACAGCCTGCCAACTTTATCCTCACAAGCTGATGGTGGACAGGACAGGGTGTATCCCCCTTTGGGGCTTGTACCATGTATTCATTTGAGGGCGGTCATGCCACAGTCCCCAACAACTTTGTCCCTATGCCCGGGTCTCTCCAACCTGAAACCTCCCCCCTTACTTGCTATGTCTTCTTGTTGTGCTTGCTTAAAGTCCCCCAACTCACACTCCATCTGCATCTGCGGTTCTTCCATAGGACAGCCTGAAGTCCTGGCAGTGGCCACTTCTCTCTTCTGGGATTACAACCAATTTGATTGGCCATCAGAGAGTCATCCTGTCCTGAAGGTGCAGAAGTCTGACACTGATTCAATTAATCCCCCGAATCCCCAGTAAATCCCTGCTGTGCAAGTATTTCTTGTCAGCAAGGTCCTGACTGACTTTTAGCCCTGGGTCTGTCAAATAAACTTACCTCACATAAAATCCATTCAAACTGAGTTAAAATTAGGAGAATGTCATCACGGCTAGTTTTCTCTGCAGGTATAGCATCACGAAACAGGGAGTAAACCATTTATCACAGATTCTGACAGAAACACATCATGTGAATATTCCTGCGAGGAATGAAACAATGGAAGAGACGAATTCAATTGCCTGAGTCTTAGGAACAAGCCAGAAACAGATGATATGTGGACAATTAACATGGTATTATGTGCGTCAAATATACATTGCTGGACACAAAGTAAGATAATTTTTCTAAATTCCAATTCTCCTTGCGTGCAGATCTCTAGCTTTTTACAGTTTTGTCAAAAATATGAAGAAATTCTGAAACAGCAGTGCAGTGTACCATAAAGCAGTCATCCAATGTTGATGGATGTTCTCAACGCCTCACTAACAGGTTTTGCTGCTGCTGGGAAAACAGTAATCAGAGCTGCTGAGTGGACCAAGCCAATTAAATTGCAGGCAGGCTGCAGGTTTCAAATATCTGAACGCAAGTGGCTACCACATGTTGATCTCAAAACTGTTTGCCAATGGAACAAATATTGTCAAATAAGTGAGAGTAAATTGGATTAAAATTTGAGAAAATCAGACTTTTATTTGATGTGGAGCAATTCAGAAATAAGGGAAATCTGACTGGCATCAATTTTACGAAAAGGAATCTCCTCTGCCAAGGAGAGAAACATTATTTACCAACATGACAGATGCAGCGAGGGATGATGTGACATTGTCAATAGCAAAACGCTCACAGTTGGAATGTAGTCATTGTGTCCATATTTAATAGAGTAGCTCTGGCTAGAAATGGTATTTATTTAACTTGGTTTTTTCATTATTTGAGTTAGCAGATTGTAGTCACACAAATAACAATCTCAGTAAATTCAACAACAAAAACAAAGTTGCTGGAAAAGCTCAGCAGGTCTGGCAGCATCTGTGGAGGAGAAAACAGAGTTAACGTTTTCGGGTCCGGTGACCCTTCATCAGAGCTGATGGTGGCTGGGAAAATGTCAGTTTATATGCAGAAAATAGGAAGGTGAGTGGGATAGGGAGTAAACTATAGGATAGAGCCCAAAGAGAGAGAAAGACAGTTGGACAGACAAAGGAGTTGCTAACGATCAGGCTGGGAGGGTAAGTAGTTGTTAATGGGGACTGTTAGTGACTAACAACAGGGGGTGTGTAGTGGCAGGCTATGTGGTAA
>NC_063358.1:31208885-31236903 GCF_021869965.1 Rhincodon typus
GGTGTTGTTCCTCCAGCTTGCGTTGGGCTTCACTGGAACACTGTAGCAAGCCGGAGACAGAGATGTTGGCCAGGGAGCAGGGTGGTGCATTGAAGTGGCAGGCAACAGGTAGTTCAGGGTCTTTTTTGCGAGCAGAACGTAGATGTTCTGCGAAGGGGTCGCCAAGTCTACGCTTCGTTTCCCCAATGTAGAGGAGACCACATTGTGAGCAGCGAATGCAGTAGACTGGATCTTGGAAGTGCAGGTGAAGTGTTGCTTCACCTGGAAGGTATGTTTGGGCCCATGGATACTGGGGAAGGGGGAGATAAATGGGCAGGTGTTGCACCTTCACCGGTTACAGGGGAAGGTGCCACAGGGCTGTGGGGAGGTGTTGGGGGTGAAGGAAGTGTGGACCAGGGTGTCCCGGAGGGAACGGTCCCTGCGGAAGGCAGACAAGGGAGGGGAGGGGAATATGCGTCTGGTGGTGGCATCTTGCTGGAGGTGGCGGAAATGGCGTCTGATGATCGTAAATCCAAGCTATGCTCTGTGGTATGAACATAGGAACATAAAAACAAGGAAGAAGAATCATCCACTCAGCCAATCAAACCTGTTCTATGATTCAATCAGATCGCGGCAAATATGATTTTAACTTCACCTCAACATTCCTGCATTCTCCCAATAACATTTCATCCCAGTTAGATAAAATGTTTACTGACAGGAAGGTGATTTTAGAAATGGAAGTAGAATTTAATCTGTCCATTTAAGGTCACAACATACTCTAGCCAGCATACCAAATTACACTTCTCTCTCAAATTACTTTTTGCTTTCTCAGTAACAATTTTATAGTATTTTGAGTAAATTAATTTGATGTTGTTCACAGAAAACCAAAGACTTAAATAATTTTAATTGATTATACAAAGGAAATGAAAATGGATCCCTTAAGTTTTGTAATTTTGGAGGCATCTTGCTTGGTCTTAAAGATTAAAGAAATATACAATAAAGGTATAAGGAATCACATGACACACTTTGCATAATTTTAGAGAATCTGCTTCACTGCGATTTATTACAAGGCTATTAAATTAATCACAGGATTTGAGGAATTCCATTTTCATTTTAAAACACCATTACATTTTGTAAGGGAAGGTGTACAATAGTCTTGAACATACAACCAGCCATTCTATCTTACAATATAGTGAGTTACAATTCTTGTTTTTTGAAGCTGTTTTGGATTAGTCAGACTTATTGTTATTTTGTTTTTGAGAATCTCAGCTTCTGTCATCATGTCTAATACAGACATATCTTACAACAAAGATTACAATGATCAAACCAAAAGGTTTCTTTAATTATAAAATAAAAAGACATCTTTCAGCAAGTTTCTTTTGTGTTTTAAGCTTTTTTATGACTGTGTAAAATGACTATTTAAGAATACTATACATACCACAGACAAGAAGGATAATCTATAGTAACATAAAACTTGTTTAATTGCATGATCTTATGTGCCTATATGTTGTCACAAAATGTTTACTGACACACTATCCTCATGCATGCCTGTGAGTAAAATGTTTCTCAATTTTTAGCAAAGTAATTGACAAATTTGAAATGAACTAGACTGGAGTCCAGGCCATGAAGGCCTATATTACAAGTAGCTTTATAACTCATAGCCGCATAAAGACTGCATGGGTATAAAGTTCCTACACTGGGCCGAAAAATGCTTATTAGTATACTTAATTTGACAGCATGTGTTAATACAACTAAATTACATGCAGTGTCTCTCCCTCACAGTTACAAGAATCCAAAATTCAGATATCTGACTAAAAGGTGCCGTATGTTATTCATCATTGATGAAGAAAAAAACCATTCTCACTTCAAGTACACAAAACTGAAATGAAACTAAACTAGCTGTCTGAAGTTTGTCAACAGCGTGCTGTTCTCAACTTCACAAGTCGAACTGTGCATCACTTGTTTTCTCAATCTCTTTTCCCTCTTTCCCTTGCGATTACATTTGAAATTCTAAGAGCCAGCAGCATGCATAGAAAACATGCAATTCTGCAAGCGGGAGGTGTTACATTGGTGAAATCAGCCATCAGTCACCCATCAGTATGTACAGATGGACAATAAAAGAGCCTCCTGACACAGGGTGATTCTGAACCAAGGTGCCAAACTTCCTGCTCAACTACATTGGTATTAACTTCATAATGAAGACAACAGGTGTTTTTCACATTCAAGTTTCATTTGAAAATATTTCACATTACATTACTTTTGCCTTACTCATTTGTGCAACATTGTTAATTGTAGAGAATGACTGAATCAGGGAGCTAAATATACTTTATCATTGTCATGCGTCAATGGTCATAGGAAGTCGGGGCATTTATTTTACTGTGGAAGAAACAATGTTGTGTTTCTTTTGGTTCACTTCTTATTGAATCTTCAAATTCTTGTCCTGTGGTTGTCAACCTTTTATTTGCACATGACTGAATTTGCAGACTCAATTGTCCCTTCCTTCTAGCATTGTAAAAGTCATTGTAATAGAGCACTTTTAGAATAGAATAGAATATCCTTTAAGTTGTAACAGCTAACACCCTGAGATAGACCCACATTTGGACAACAGGTCCCTTATTTACTTAACTTGACTCACAGTCCACACCATTATTCATCAACAGATCCTTCCCGCTTTGATGCTCCATGCTCTCAACCTCATGTTTTGTAATCCCTTGGATATTTCTTCCACTGCTCCATGCCTCGGATCCCACCACTGACCACTCCTTCACCCTTGCCAATCTGGATCCTCCATACCAGCCACCAGTCTCTTGCTCCTCTCCCTTGTGCCAAAGAGCTAAAGAAGGAAAACCATTGATCCTACACACAGCTGCACAAAACCAAGTTGTGCATGCCACCTTCGAACAAATGCCACAAGATTCTCTTGCATTTCTGACTTTGTTAAAAACTGTTTCATGCTAGCAAGTATTCATGGCATGCAAATGCATTGCAAATTGAAGACCACCATGAACCAGTGCGAGGCTTGACAAATTGCAAACATGTTATTAACTTCATCTCAGCATGTCAAACCATTATTGGGAAATCAAAGTTTTGAATCCGATATGATCAATTCACCCCACGTGCCATGTTTCCCACTTTGAAGGCTCAATAAAATAGCCCATCCCACCCGACTGGTTAGAAATGTGAAAACATTGCCTCCCTCTGTAACCTGTGCCAGATGATCCCTGTTACAGTTGTAGCACAAGTACTTCACAGGACAGCAGAACTCAACAAAGCTGAACAATGTAGGATACCTGTGCTGCAATAGTTTGATGAACATGTGGAAACAAAAGATGAAAGTAGTATTGTTCTCCTTCACTGTTTAAAAAGTTATTGGCATTTAAGACAGGATGTGAAATAAAATGAAAGGGCTGATTTCAAAGCATGAAACATGATGTTAAATTGTGGAAATGAAAATCAGTTCAACTCAAACGTTTGCTTGTGAGAAACTGTGATTCCTGTAACATTTGAGAATGCATTTTTCATGGTTTGCCATCAGGTACAAATAAAATTTCCGATTGCTGTCATGTGTTAAATTGCCTGGTTGCTACGTGTGAAAGCACAAAATATAAAGCCCAGTGTTAAATCATTGATGAATGATATTATGTGACATGATTGAAACTGGCACCTGCTTCAAAAGAATAGAGTTGGGATCAAAATCATGAATTTTATTTGGTTCTTTGGATCTCTAAAGCATGTCCAAACTCAGAGAGCTCTTGCCGATATTTCACATCACAGTACTGCATGGAGGTTCAGCAGTGTTTCATTGCGAGCTATGATTTAATTTTGAAATAGTTTTCAATGTAGAGGTATGGCTTGGGAGTGGCTTTGTAGAATTGATTGGCTATAGTTTTGCTTATGACTGCCAATTGCACATGGGTGAAGCACTTAATCTACGCTCCAATTCAAATGTACTAATCCCTGCAAATGCTTGTGGAATTTTATGCACAAGTTACACTAGTTAAAGGATTAACATCTCCTCTACGATAAGCAGACAAAATGCAGCCTGGATGAGCGCATTACAAAGCACCCACATTCTGTGTGTAAAGATAAGCACCAGCTTCCAGTTGCCTGCCACTACAACACACCACCATGTTCTCCGGCCAACATTTCAGTCTCAGGCCTGCTGCAGTACTCCAGCAAAGCTCAGCATAAGCTGGGAGAACAGCATCTCATTTTCTGCTTGGGAACTCTACAGCTTTCAAAATTCAATATCGAGTTCAATAATTTTACAGCCTGAACACTACCTTCCATGTTCTTTACCTACACCCACACCCAGACTCTTGTCATGTCACATGGGCTACTTTTAGTACAGCCAACCCTTTTTCACCTACTCAATGTCCACATTATCAACGTTTCTCCTTGCCTGGCTTCCTATCAACCATCCCTTTGACTGCTTAACTTACTTTTCTCTCTCTCTAGGTTCTGTCTCCACCTATCCATTCATTTCTTTCCCAACCACTTCCAACCCCTGTATTCAGTGTAAACATCATCTATTTCTAGCTACAGTCAGTTCTGAAGAAGGATCACTGGACTTGAAACATAAAGTCTATTTTCTCTCCACAGATTCTGCCAGACCTGTTGAGTTTCTCCAGCATTTTCTGTTTTTTTTTAAACTAGGGAGATAGTTATTTTATTGTGGCCTTTACAGTGTAGTAATGTTTGAACCAAGGTTGATACACATGAGAGTGTTCAGTGCCACAAGTACACTCCAGTAGAGTTGAAATTTACTTTTAACTTCAAAGGGAAAACCACAAAAAGTGTCTGCAGTTTGGCAGCAAGGGGGTCATCAGTCCAAGACTGACTTTGTAATCACAAGAGATCACAGTTTAGTCTGTTTTGACCTGCCCCTCCCTGCACACCCCCACCCCCTTGAAGGGCTACATCTGTTTGTGTAAAATAGAATCATAGAACACCTGCCGTGTGGAAACAGGCCCTTCAGCCCCCACAAGTCCACACCGATCGACAGAGCATCCCACCCAGACCCATCCCCCTAATCTACACATCCCTGAACAATTTAGCATGGCCAATCCACCTAACTCGCACATCTTTGGACTGTGGGAGGAAACCGGAGGAAGCCCATGCAGGGAGAATGTACAAATTCCACACAAACAGTCACCTGATGGTGGAATTGAACCTGGGTCCCTGATGCTGTGAGGCAGCAGTGATAACCACTGAGCCAAGAATAGCATGGGTTCTCTCTGTCAAGGCAGCCAGTTAATTTGGAAATATAGCCATTTTTGGCTGAAACAAATCTCTTGTAAGAAATACATTTTGGAATGGCGAGTTAAAGTGCCGACAGTATTTTAGGGTGCTGGCCCGTGGTGATGACATTTTGGGTCATCATTGGAGTCAGGTATAGAGGCTTGTACCGCCATCTCCACACCCTGGTTCTGTCACTAGGAATGTGCCTCCAGGCAACTGCCATGCAATCAGAACCGAAAGAACTGCAGATGCTGTAAATAGAAACAAAAACAAAAGTTGCTGGAAAAGGTCAGCAAGTCTGGCAGCATCTGTGAAGTGAAATCAAAGTTAACGTTGTGGGGCAGGGTCTCTGGACCTGAAACATTAACTTTGATTTCTTTTCATAGTTGCTGCCAGACCTGCTGAGCTTTTTCAGCAACTTCTGTTTTGTGCCATGTAATCAGACTCACTGATTAGAGACTCTTAAATGAACTTAACAAGTCACCAACTACATGTGGGTGGAGAGTTCTTCTAAAATCTTGCAGAAAATGCCTTGGGGTCAGGATGCTGTTGTGAAACTGGCTCTCTACAGGCCTCAAATAACATTTCAGCCTGCCTCAATTCCCACTTTGAGGAAGGATTTGAGAAGCAGTGAAAATGTTATTGTTTATTTCAGTCCATACGCCACGCTGACCATAGGGGTCCCATAGAAATGTCCAAGAAGAATTAAGTATGAAACTTGCATGAAGAAAGCATTATCACAATACACAAACTCCTCCACAAACAAATTATAGCCTTACTATCACCGGTCAATAAACTCCGCCTTACAGACACCTTATTTCTGGGAACCTAGCACCATATCCAGGATCTGGCAATTTATTCATGTTTCAGTTCAAACTGCACTCCAAAAGATAGTATTTTGTGACATTTTTGATGGAAGATCCTGAAGGATGATAATCTTATAAGGCCATATGACATAGGAGCATAAATTAGGCCATTCGGCCCATCGAGTCTGCTCTGCCATTCAATCATGGCTGATAAGTTCCTCAACCCCATTCTGCTGCTTTCTCCCTGTAACTCTTGATCCCCTTGATAATCAAGAATCTATCTATCTCAGTCTTAAATGTACTCAATGACCTGGCCTTCACAGTCTTCTGTGGCAGTGAATTTCATAGATTGACCACTCTCTAGCTGAAGGTTATAATTCTCAAAGTTCTTAGCAATAATGGCAGAGGTTATACATATAACACAAATATGCACCACCAAAACTGTTTCATCTTTCTATATTCATAGTAATGTTCAAGGTTATCTATATCCTTGTTAGTTGTGCCAACTAATGCAAGAAAAATGTACAAGAACAATTGCTTCCACGTCAGTGTTTGATATGAATCAAGTGATTGATGTAAACCTGCTAAATGAAAAGTTCTTTATAATTTAGTTAAGTTCTGAAAAAAATATTGAGAACTAGTTTTGATTTGATTTCTGTGATGGTACACAGACATCTCCACAAAAAGAAAATGACAAGACAGAAATGGCTTAAAGACTAACACAGGGAAATACTTAAATCAAAATGATTTTATTACAAAGGAACCACTTTTATTTTGTTGGAATAGAACTGCACCGTGCTATAGAATGGATGAGGAGGCTTCAATGAGACTGCTAAAGAGGTTTAGTCGGATGTTGTGTGGATTGAAGTGTATTAGTCATATGGAGAGATTGGACTAACCTGGATTGTTTTTGCTAGTGTTGGAGGCTGAGGGGGGACCTAACAGAAATATATAAAATTATGAGAGGAGTGGATAGGGTGGATAGTTGGACTCTCTTTCCCAGGTGGAAGGGTCAAATGCTAGGGAGCATAGGTTTAAAGTGAGGAGGGACAAGTTTAAAGGAGATGTGCAAGGCAGGATTTTAACACAGAGGATGACAGATGCCTGGAACACCCTGCCAGGGGAGGTAGTAGATGCAGATACACTAGGAACATGTGAGAGGCATTTAGATAGACACATGAACAGGGAGGGAATAGAGGGATACAGACTATGTGCAGGCAGATGGGATTAGTTTACAATGGCATCATGATCACCGCAGACATGATGGCCAAAGGGCCTGTTCCAGTGCTGTACTGTTCTATGTTCAATGTCTTGTTCTTGTGGTAATGCACAGTTCACCTTTCTTTGAGATAGTAAGAACTGCCGATGCTGGAGTCAGAGATAACACAGTGTAGAGCTGGAGGAACACAGCAGGCCAGGCAGCATAAGAGGGGCAGAAAAGCTGACATTTCGGGTCGGGACCCTTCTGAAACATCAACTTTTCTGCCCCTCTGATGCTGCCTGGCCTGCTGTGTTCCACCTTTCCTTGCCTTCCTCCTGGTTGTACAATATTCCCTCACCTAGTAAGTGGTCAAATTATCAAGATTCTAAACTATACTCATCTCCTTTGGTAACTGAACGTTGAAATGATCAGTGAAAATATCCACAAAAAAATCCCCTTTCTATCTCAAATGAAGGAATTTGAAAGAAAACGAGAACATTGAATTGTGTCTCACCCAATGAACTTGTTGATACAAATGGTCTTTTCCAGTCATTAAGCATGATACTGGAGTCTTCTTGGCAACATCATGAATATAAGTAACAGCCATATGCTCATGTTTATTCATTGGATAAAATAATTTTCCCATTCTACTGCTGAACGTCTCTCAATCCTTACTAAACAGCAGTGATTTTTATGTCACTGTCCAGACAGAGACAAAGCTGACCTAATCCTAGCATTCTGCTTCTTGTTTCCTCGTTATTTCAGATTTTCTGACATTAACATTCCTTAAATGCCTTTTATAATAGACAACTGTTTCAAAATAACTAGACCTCAGCCGGTTTTACTTCTACTTTCACTAAAAGCAGCATAATTTCGAATTCTCAATTTGTTATCAGGTGCTGTAAAACAGCCTCTACAGTTTTATCTAGGATTTTATTTCTAAATTAATAATTTAAAATCTTCTTCACTGCATTTTTATCTGCACAATATAGAAATTCTGCACCATTGACAAAAGCTTTTCAGAAGACAAATAGCCCAGCTTTTCTGGCTGTTTAAATTGGCCGGCAATGATCTTTCAGTTTTTAGCTTTGAAATCAGAATGTTCTATTTTGTGACAACTGCACAAAGGCTTTATTGACAGAAAAGTGTGAAGAAGAAGAAGGGTGGCACAGTGGTAAACACTACTGCCTTGCAGTGCTAGGGATATGAATTCAATTCTACCCTGGGGTGACTGTCTGTCTGTCTGTCTGTCTGTGTGGGTGCTGTCTTTGGTTTCCTCCCACAATTAAAAAGATGTGGAAATTAGGTGGATTGACTGTGATAATTTGCCCTGTGGTGTCCAGGGATGTGCAGCCTTGGTGGGTCATTCATGGAAAGTGCAGGATTATAGGGATGGGTCTGGGTGGGATGCTCCCTGGAGGGCCAATGAAGATTTGATGGGCCAAATGGCCTGATTCTGCACTGTAGGGATTCTATGAACATTATTTGAGTGGGATGTGTATGGGATAGCAACAATTCATTTTCCACCTCAGCCATGTTCAGATTCACCATGGAAGTTCTCGTCTCAATCACATTACAGTCACATCTTCATCTACATCAGGACTCGTATCAGAAATTGGATAGCTGGGTGGGTGGATAGATAGGTAGAAGATACATTTTGAATGAACACTAGTATAACACAGTACAATAGTCCTTTTATTAACTAGAATATTATATATAATAAAGGGTTCAAACATGAATTGTTAAGTTTCTACTTTATTTGAGTGTTTAATTAAATTGCAAAGTCCTGTGATGAAGCAAACTACAGGCTGCCTTTCCTCTCACCATTTATTTATTCATTCATTTTCCGTCCTGGTGTTTGTTTGATACCTGCGTATAACCTGGCAGCTGCAAGAAGAAACCAAGCCAGGCCGAA
The DNA here is from genome assembly GCF_021869965.1 of Rhincodon typus. Classification (NCBI taxonomy): domain Eukaryota; kingdom Metazoa; phylum Chordata; class Chondrichthyes; order Orectolobiformes; family Rhincodontidae; genus Rhincodon; species Rhincodon typus. The sequence goes on from NC_063358.1 coordinate 31,218,028, forward strand.
AGAGTGCACTTACATTTGGCCTAACATGAGTGTTGTAGAGCAAAAACAACAGGATTTTTTTTCAGTTTGCCTAATGACACATAACAAAAAATTCATTTAAAATGTCAATGGCATAATTGTAGCATCAGGCTGATATAAGTCATGAAGCTGCAGGGGAGGTCTGGTATGAAATACACCATGAATTAAAATATGATGCAACGTAAGGAAGCTTTTCATAATTGTCTCATATTATTATTGTCCAGAAAGCTCTAGCATTGCCTGCACAACAAAAACAGAATCAAGTCACAGAATGATCACTGCATCAGAAATAAAGGGCAAAAGTTTGATTATACACATTAGCAGGTAAAGGAATCACGATATATGATTATGTTGTGTCTGGTCCAGTTGAGACAAGCAGTACTCTAACGTTATGCTGGCTGCCTGCTTGATTGAGGCATGTATTTGCAAAGCTTAATTATATTTTAAATGAAATCTGTGGTGAAGATTTGCAAAAGCTATTCAACCCAGGAAAGCTTCAACAATTCAGAAAAAGGCAGGGTGCGTTTTGCTTTACACAGTTCAAGCTTATTTCCTTTTTACAGATGAAGTCACTGGTCTGTAACAGGAGCATTGAAATAGGAGTAGACCATTCAACGTGTCGAGCCTTCTACACCATTTAATACAATCCTGGTTCTAAACTCCCAAACCAGGGGAAGCATCTTACCTGCATCTATTCTGGCTATCCCTTTAACAGTTTTGTTGGTTTCAATTTCTTACTCTTCAAAACCCTGGAAAAAACTGGGTCTGTATTTGCTAATGTTTCTTCATACAACAGTCCTCTCATCCTGGAAACAAGTCTGGTGAACCTTCCTGGCACTCTTTCTATGGCAATAATGACCATCCTGTGTTGTAGAGACAAAAACTACACACAGTACTTCAGGTACAGTCTAATCAAAACCCTGCACAATTGAAACAAGACTTGACTACTCCTGGACTCAAATCCTCTTGTGATTCCATTAGTCTTCCTAATAGCTTGCTGCAGCTACATACTGGTTTTTTGCGACTTATTGACAAAGGACAGCTAGGTCTGTCTGTACATCGATACTTTCCATTTTCTTACTATTTAGAAAGTATTTTGTTTGTATGCCTTCCTCCTATCAAAGTGGGAAACCTTGTATTTTTCAACTTTATATTTCATCTGCCATGTTCTTGCTCACACAACAAGTTTCTTGAAGCCACTTTCCATCTTCCTCACAACATGTATTCTTGCTTAGTTTTGAATTATCTTGGTCCCCAACTCATTGATATGTATCATGAGTAGCTGGGGCCCAAGTACTGATCCTTGTGGTACCCCACTAGTCACAGCCTGTCAATGAGACAACGGGCCATTTATTCCTTTTGTCTTCCTCCTGTTAGCCAAAATTTAATCAGTTCCCGAGGTCTAGAATATTGAGCATGAGGTTCAGTGTCATGAAATCACATTGAAACAAGTGAACAGTCATAATTCAAAGTTATATTCCACCTTAAAGCCAAGTCAAAACGCTGAAGCTCCATGTTAAAAACAATCAGAACTTGGGAAAACAAGGTCAGATTTTTGTCTCTTGACAGAGGTTGGAATGTGGTTGGGAAACCCAAAAGCCTGAAGCTCTTGACTTCAAAAACAAATCTCCTCTTCCTTCCTGACCCTGCATTGCTTTTATGTGGCCTTTTCACAAATTGAGAAAGCCCTGAATTACAAGCTTGCACTCATTTATTTTCAGGTTGTGATCACCATTGTGGGCCCTACAGAAAATCTAAATGTCATCCCCTCCACTCATGCCATATATATAAAGCTCAACACATTGGAAAGCTTGTCACCAATCAGGAAGTCTTTGCGGAATGGGAGGGATGGTCTTCGGAGGATCGGTGTGGACTCGATGGGCGAATAGCCTGCATCCACACTGTAGGGTTTCCTTCATTCTTGATTTAAACTATTTTGGCTACATTGAAAATGATAGAGGTCACAACACTCATTCATTCTCTGAGTATTCTTGATTGTGAAACCTGCTTAGGTTCTTGACTATCTAACATTCCTGTGTTGCAGAATTGTTTGTACCATACCCTCAGCCTTCAGTGTTGTATCTATCAAATTATCTAGTTGCACTGCTGCCAACTTCAGACAGTTGTTTCCTTAACCATTATGCACTACAAGGCAATAAATGCCAGCCCAGCCAGCAATGCCCACATTCAAAGGGTGAACAAAACAAAAAAGAGCCCTAGCAAAACTGGAGTCAATGAAAATCAGGAGAAAGCTCTCCACTGGTTGAAGTTATACCTGGCACAAAAGAACTTGGTTGTGCTTGTTGGAAGCCAATCATCTCAGTTCACAAGCTCACTGCAGGAGTCCTCAGGGTAGTGTCCTGAGCCCAATCATCTTCAGCTTCTTCATTAATGACCTCCATTCCATTATAAGGTCAGAAGTGAGGATATACACCACCACGCAATGTTCAGTATCATTCATAAATCCTCAGATATTTAAGCAATCTTTGTTCAAATGCAGCAAGACCTGATCGACATCCAGGCTTGGGACCTGATAAGTGTTAAGTACAATTCATACCACACAAGTGACAGGCAATAATCATCTTTAACAAGACAGAATTGAACCATTATTCCTTGACATTCAATGGCATTACTGTTGCTGAATTACCTACTATCAACATCTTCGGGTTTGAGCAGAAACTGAATTGTACCAATCATATAAATACCGTAGTTTCAAGATCAGACCAGAAGTTAGGAATTCTGTGGCAAATATTTCATTTCTTCTCTCCCAAAGCCTGTCCAGCATCTAGAAGGGTCAAGTCAGGAGTGTGAATATTGTCTTCATTTCTCCGGATGAGTATAATGCCAAAGACGATCAAGAAGCTCAAAACCATTCAGGACAAAGTCAACCACTCGGACTTCAGCATTTCAAAGGCACATCCCATCATCCGTTCCCAGAGACAAATCAGGATGAGCAATAAATGCTGGCATAGCCATGCCCACATTCCACGAAAAAATTTAAAACCCTGAGGAATTAAATCCTGTGTTGTGAGGTGCAGCAGCATTGTGCCCAGGTGTGTGATATAAACAGGATATTCATCTGCACATTTCAGAGTGAAATAAATAATGAAAACACCTCTACAATGGCACATATCTATTGTAATACAATTGTAAAGTATAAAATCACTCTGGAACTTTCAGCTGACTATTTGTCACCAAGCAACAATGGAATATCAGTGTGGTTATCCCTGCCTTGCAGCTTTCCCTGGGCATCTCATCATCTAACAATTATGGATAAATGTGAGGCATTGCATTTGGTGTAACAAACAGGGGTAGGGCTCACACGGTTAATGGTAGGGCCTTAGGTAGTTTTCTAGAACAGACTGACCTCAGGGCGCAAGTATATAATTCTTTAAAGTTTGGGTCACATACAGACAGAGTCAATAAAAAGGTGTTTGTCACGCTTGCCTTCATTGCTCAGTTCTTTGAGTATAGGAGTTGGGAAGTAATGAGGTTGTACAGGACATTAGTGAGGCCTCTTCTGGAATACTGTGTCCATTTTGGATCACCCAGTTATAGGAAGGTTGTTATCAAGCTGGAGAGAGTTCAGAAGGGATTTACCAGGAATTTGCCAGTATGAAAGGTTTGAGTTGTAAGGAAAGGCTGGGTAGGCTGGGACTTTTTCAGTGGAGTGTAGAAGATTGAGAGGTGACCTAATGGAAGTTTATAAAATAATGACATGTATAGATAGAGTTAATGATAGTTGTCTTTTCCCCAAGGTGAGGAATTTCAAGACTAGGGGGCACATTTTCAAGGTGAGAGGAGAGAGATTTAAACAAGACATAAGAGGCAAATGTTTTACACAGAGCGTGGTTCGTCTGTGGAATGAAATTCCTGATGAAGTGGTGGATGCGGGTACAATTACAACATTTAAAAGACATTTGGATAGATATATGAATCGGAAAGATTTAGAGGGATATGGGCCAGGAGCAGGCAGGTGGAACTAGTTTAGTTTGGGATTATGTTTGGCATGGACTGGTTAGACCGAAGGATTTGTTTTGGTGCTGTGTGACTCTATGACTCTATGATTCTATGTTTACAGTGGCAAAGACAGGTGAGGTTGGCTTTAAAACTAAATTATGTTTGTTACTGCATAATGTCTGTGGTATTATTTCTGAACCAGTGGAAACTATGCTTTGTGAATACATACGAAGAAGATGTCCAGAAAAAGGTTAGCTCCTGTATTGTTGTCTGTTCTATTTAGCCCTGTTGCAATTAGACGATCTGACCTTCTCATTCCTCACTCAGCTGAGTCTTTGTCGTGTCCGAGAATAGGTAAAAAAACAAACATAGTAATGAGAAACCCTACGCCAATTCAATGAGAAAAGCATTACAGGAAATATCTTCCTCTGACTCTGCAAGGGCATTATCAATCATCCAATCCATTTTTTCATGCAAAGGCATGACACATTTATTGTTTAATAAAATCCTTCTGTAAGTCAGAAGACTTTCTTTGAAATTATATTTGCAGCTGGTGCTGAGGCTACAGTATCTGACAGCTTAGCTATAATGACTGTAAGGCATACTATATGGCAGAATACTCTGCAAATTAATGAGAAATGTGTGTTACCATATGTGACAATAGGAGGATATAAAAAATGTATTCAGTAGAAGATTAAAAATTTTAGAAGCAGAACATCTTCCAAAATTGTGGCCTGGAAACCATTTTAAACATCAGTACCTGACTGTATGTTTAAAATTATAATTGTATTGCACTAGAAGTCATCAAACATTAAGCAAAAATAAAACCATAGATAGAATGCTTTCAACAAGCTTTTGTATGTTTCTTGGGAGCATTGGCAATGGGAAACTTCCTATCTGGCAGACCCATCTCTATTGAAAAGGAAACTTCATATAAGGAGGCAGGGACAATATGAAATCAGGCCCTCCGTGTCTGATGCATGATTTTGCAACAGAAGTGGGTGGATGACTGTGCCAGGAGGCTCAAATAACTGATTGTGTTTATAGGGGCATGGAGCTAATTATAACAATGAATGTTAGGCTAGCAAATATTCTGAATGCCCCCTTATATTTGCAGGTCCTCACCATGCCTCCTATTTAGCCTCTACAGCCACTCACTGAGAAAAAAACTTTTGGAATAGCTGTCACTCGAACACACTTTATCCTGAAAAGAAAACTCTTGTATATAAATGTAAATCAAGTGGTCAATTTGTTGCCGAAACATACATGTAGTTCTCCAACCACATTAATGGCAGACATTCCTTTACAAGCCTCTGAAAATTTTCAAAATATGAACACAGCGCTTTGGTGAGATTAATGCCTTCAGGATCTTTCAAAACTCAGCCAAGCATTCATAATTGGCTCAGCTATAACAACAAACCCTGGGAAATCTAAACAATGGAGTCTACTGGAACTTCAATACCAGACTGTTCCTTTTCCACCTCTAAGCTACTGCAGATTTGCTATCAATCAGAGCAATTCAGGAACAAGTTGGGAATCTTTTTTTCCTTTTGTGTGAAACCTGTTGAATGCTTTCGTTCCCATCCCTTTTTTTAGGATTCTTGGCATTTAACTCATTTCTGATTATGACTGTAGAGATCCGCTCCTTTGCAAGACCACGAACAACTAAAGGATTCAAATCCACTAATATGGCTAGCCATTGGGAGCTCAAACCACCCATCCCTGAAAAGGCAGCAGCAAGGAGTGGGAATATTCTGTACAGGCTGATGCCTCTTATCTTTATGCCATGCTGGCTAACATTGTGAGAAATTGGAACGAAAGCTGGAATAGCAGAATCAAGTGCCACCACTCCTTTTAAAAGGGTCATTGTCCCAATGAAAATTTGGGTAAGGAAATATACAGTTGCTTGATCAGTCTATACAGTTCAATATCCCCTGTAGAGGGTATTGATTTACATCAATAATTACCCTCACTGTCCAATGTGAAAACACACAGATAGTCTTTGAACAAATGTAATTCTAATGAACAACTTGTGATGTTCATTTACCTCTGGCTACAAAATTCAGGCTAATAAGAATATTGTATTCCCATATTTAAGAGGTGTTGTTAGCTGGAAAATAATATCAAGGCTCCTTAATGAACTATTGACCAAACTTACTTTGAAATCAGATTAAAAAAAAACAGACCATTTTCATGATGCTATTATTTGACAACGTACAGTATGCATGGGTTGCTTATGTTGTCAAGTCATGAACACTGAAAGTTTTCATTTGTAACAATGAAGGACACTGTCTTTGAAAATCGTTTATTTGATTAGAGTTTTACCAAACCATAAATTCCAGTGTATTCTTTCATTTTCTTAGCAGCATCCCACTTGTCTTTGATTAAGCTACAGCTGAGTAGAAAGCAGTCTATCCTTTAACCTTAAACAGGCAAATTTTGACGGAATTAGACAGGAGCTTGCAGGGGTGATTGGAGTAGTTTGTTTATAGGCAAAGGGACCTCTGGTAAGTGGGAGGCTTTTAAAAGTGTGATTGTAGAGTTCAAGATCTTTATGCTCCTGTGAGGGTGAAGGGCAAGGTTGGCAGCAGTAGGGAACCCTGGATGACAAGAGATATTGAGGCTTTGACCAGAGTAAAGGAGGTGCGGCTCAGATACTTGCAGGTGGGATCAAGGGAATCCCTGGAGGTACATAGGAGACACAGGAGTTTACTGAAGAAGGAAATCAGGAGGGCGAAAGGGAGGGCCTAAGACAGCTTTGGCTGAGAAGATTAGGGTGAATCTGTTTAAGTATGTTCAAGGAAAAAGAATAACTAGAGAGACAATAGGACCCCTCAAGGACCAAAGTGGATATGTATGTGTGGAACCACAAGAGAACGGCGGGCTCCTCAATGAATACTTCTCCTCGGTGTTTACCATGGAGAAAGACATGAAGACTTGGGAACTTGAGGAAGTTAGTGGCGATATCTTGGGGACAGTCCATATCACAGTACATGAGTGTTGGAAGTATTAGAATGTACGAAGGTGGATAAATCTCTTGGTCCTGACCAGATATAAACAAGAACCCTGCAAGAGGCTAGGGAAGAAATTGCAGGGGGCCCTGGCTAATATATTTGCATAGTCGTTAGCCGTGGGTGAGGTCCCGGAAGACTAGAGGGTAGCGAACGTTGTGCCCTTATTCAAGAAGGGTTGCAAAGAAACACCTGGGAACTATAGACCAGTAAGCTTAACATCTGTGGTAGGTAAGTTACTTAAGAAGGTTCTGAGGGAAAAGATATACATGCATTTGGAAAGACAGGGTTTGATTAGGAGTAGTCAGCATGGTTTTGTGTGTGGGAGATCATGCCTCATAAATTTATTTCAGTTCTTTGATGAAGTGACCAGGAAGGTTGATGAGGACATGGCAGTAGACACAGTCTATTAGGATTTCGGTACGGCCTTTGATAAGTTTCCACACGATAGGCTGCTCTGGAAGGTTAGGTCACGTGGAATCAAAGGACAGCTGGCGAATTGGATACACAATTGGCTTGATGGTAGGAAGCAGAGAGTAATAGTGAAAGGATACTTGTTGGACTGGAGGCCTGTGACTAGTGGTGTGCCTCAGGGGTCGGTACTGGGTTCATTGCTGTTTGTTATCTATATCAATGATCTAGATGGGAATGTATAATGCATGATCAGTAAGTTTGCGGATGGCACTAAAATAGGCGGTATCATGGACAGTGAGGAAAATTATCAGAAGTTGCAGCAGGATCTTGATCAGCTAAGGAAGTGGGCTGGAAAATGGCAAATGGAGTTTAATATAAATAAGCGTGAGATGTTCCATTTTGGAAAGTCAAATAATTGTAGGAGTTTCATGGTGAATGGCAGGGCCTTAAGGAGTGTAATGGAAGAGAGTGACCTTGGAGTTCAGGTGCATGGTTCTCTGAAAGTGGAGTAGACAGGGCAGTGAAGATGGCTTTGGCACAGTGGCCTTGTTCAGTCAAGGTATTGAACATAGAAGTTGGGAAGTTATGATGCAGTTGTACATGACATTGGTGGGGCCGTACTTGGAGTATTGTGTTCAGTTTTGGTCACCTTGCTACAGGAAGGATGTTACTAAACTGGAAAGAGTGTAGAAGAAATTTACAAGGGTATTGCCAGGACTCAAGGGATTGAGTTGTATGGAGAGCTTGGAAAAGCTGGAATATTTTCTTTAAAGTGTAGGAGGCTGAGGGGAGATCTTCTAGAAGTGTATAAGATCGTGAGAGGCATGGATAGGGTGAATGCCTCAATCCTTTTCCCAGGGTTGGGGAATCGAGGACTAGAGGGCATCAGTTTAAAGTAAGAGGGGAAAGAATACATGGGAACCTGATGGACAACATTTTTACACTGAGGGTGGTATACATACGGAATGAGTTGCCAGTGGAAGTGGTTGAGGCGGGTACATTAACAACGTTTAAAAGGCATTTAGACAAATACATGGATAGGAAAGGTTTGGAAGCATATAGGCCAAGTGCATGGAAATGGGCTTAGCATGGATGGACATTTTGATTGGAATGGACCAGTTTGGGCCAAAGGGCCTGTTTCCGTGCTTTAAGATTCTATGACTCAATGTCTCTAAAGTTCAATGCTTTTTTTGCCATTCTTACTCATGTCATTCAACGAAAAAGAAAAATCCTTCAGATTTTTCACGGTCACTTGACAAAGGTAACTTTTGTTTAATTTCCCAGCTGCTACTTAATGTCTCCATCTAACATCAATCTTTTGAGGTGACTTGTATTTCTTAATGCTATCTGTCACTATGAGTTTCCTTTTAATTTATTTGCACTTTTTGGAGTACTTGATCAGAAATGAAAAATAAAGTTCTCCAATACTGTGCATTGAGTAATTCTTCTTTAACAGCATATTTTTACGCGACATTTTTTGTTCTCTGTCATCCCAAAGAATTTTATCTCCTTTACGATGTAGAAGTAAACATTAGGTGTTAAAAACATCATTTTGTTCACATCTCAGGACATATCTTCTTATGTGCAATGATAGTGATAAAATATGGACTATTAATTTTCAATTTAAATCATCGGATTTTAATACCTAAGACATTCGTGTTTTGAAATTGTTTCAAAAATAAAACATTGTCTTAAAATGGCCATAAAAATCAGCTGCTGTGCCAGTTAGCCAAGCTTCATGAAAGCAACTTGAAATAAACAAAACCATTTGGAATGAAATTAACTTTTTGATCAATTGACATTGATATTACTCTATCCAGTCAAGTGTGTAAAGACCATCATAACCTATTTTGATGTCTATCTGTGTGGCAAGTTTCACATATTTGAGATGAAAGTTATCACTTGCAGTTATTAAGCTTGGAAACAATAAAGTCAGACATCAAAATACATAAAACAGCTTGTATTTCAGGTAACTGTTTTTGGCAGAGCAGCCAAGATGGATTTCTGACTGAAACCAGCTGGACAAAATGGTGTCCCAGTCTCTCAACAAGAAAAAGTCAGTAGTGAAAGAACTGATCAAAAAGAAACATTAGAAAGCTAAGAACTGAAAGGCCAATTGAAATATTCACTACTGCTGATGACTCAAGACAGCAAATAAATAACTTCCATCTCAGTTTATAATCTTGTACTTCAAGGACTCCCTAAGGGCTTTTAACTCTATATTCTTTACATCTCTATTTTGTGCTGAACCTGGTCTTTTTTTTTAAAATCAAAATCTTTGTGCCCTTGTGTATGCTTGATATTGTATCATGTTGCAAAGTTGGGTAGCGTACTTGGGGATTGGAAGGCAGGATATTATAATTTGGTGTTTTAAAAAATTGATGTTTGCAAAATGATAGGGGGGAAGGCAGTGTGTGGTCCCTGTAAAAGATGATGTGCTTTTTCTAGGCTTGAAGAGAAATAAAAAGTCTGTGGGCAGCTTTTGGGTTTGCAGGTGCACAGAGTATCTGAATTTGTATCAAAGGCTGTATAGTTGGCAGTCCAAGCTGCAGTTTTGTTTTGTTACCAAGACAACAAGTTTGAATTTAGCCAATTAATTTAAACCAGGCACTTAGATACTAAAAAAACAATTAAATTTAAATCTGATGGTTTTGATAACATAGGACCAATCCTTTTGTAAGAAATTGATATATCATCAAGGATATAAAAGACAGGGACAGGTGCCAAATCAGCAGAAAGCAAACATCTGCTAAGAGATCAGGTCTCTCAGTTCTTAGAGAAAGCATCATCTAAATAAAGGTACTGCAGCACTCTTAGTTAATATTCCTGGCAAAAGAATTCAACGAAGAAAGCATTCCTGACAGAAGATCAATTGAGAAGTCACAGAACATTCTGTAAGACATAACTTGGCTGTAATTTTGAGATACCAACTTCTATTTTTGTTTTATTTTGGTTTATATAATTGGACCTTGTATTTATTTGAACAGTATACCATTAGAATTTTGTTTTATTTGGAAATAGCTAGTCGTTGGATGGGAATTGTTCGGTTTGTTAATAGTTTAACTAATTTGTTCACTGTTAAAGCTAGATAAATAAATTATTACTTGTTGATTATATTATGAATGTTAGGATTTTATTTCATTTAACCACTCCTTTGTAACAGATTGGGATGACAGGCAGGTTATACCACCTTTCACACTTCTTTTAACAGAGCATAGGGTGAGGTGAGCATCTCTGGGTGTTTCAGTTTCAGTTATTAGAGGGGGGTTGACCTCTGCTTTATAGCAATCATTAATACTTTTCCCAGGGTTAGCAGATAATAACATTGGTCTCTATCATACAAGAAAACAATGTTATTGGCTTCTTACTGACACAGTAGAAATTGAGTAACTGCATTTCTACTGCAGTGAGGTACAGACCCTTTCTACAAAGACCATAAATATTTGTTGTGACCAACCAAAGAGCTTGATTCGTCCTTTTCTTCACCGGACCATGACAATGAATATCATCCCGCATTAGGGTCTACCACAGTCTGTGGTAACAGAAGACAATTTGTAATACAAATGAATTAACTTGTTACATTTAACAAAGGATGACATTTTCTGTAGTGTATTTAAATAATTTATATTTTTAAAGAAGGTAAAATAAAATGCTAGTTACTAAGGAATATGTCCAAAGTTCCAAAGCTTAATGTTCAGATCACAATTATTAAGAGATTGAGTTTATCTTTGACAGATATGTCATTATTACTGTGGGATGGTCCAAGGTATCCATCATAATAATGGATATTGCTTCCAATTTGCATTTCTTGTCTCAAAAGGCATTGTGTTGTCAGAATTAACAAATGCCATAATAATGTGTTTTATTCTCATTCTGCAGGATAATATACAAATTACATGCTGTGAGGGAATCTGTACTTTTATTTTATTTAGGCCAAACCTAACTGAAACCAGAAACTGAAATGACAAGTGAAACAGAGAGGGGAAATACAGAAACTGACTCTCCCAATTTCTATGGAAACACATGCTGAGCCTTTTTTTGAAATAAAAGCCTCTGAGCAGACTGAATCTGGTTGAAAGCTATAAAAAGACACTGATTATTCCAATCTGTAGCAGTTGATGAGTCCAGTGGTGTGAAAATGCAAGTTGAAGAAGGCAGAGCCCAGATTCAGAAGCTGGAATGGTTCCTGTAGCAGTTTCTGTAACTTGAAGAAAGCTCTGGTCAACCTATCCTATCTCGTCAGAGCTAGGCAGATTCTGCAGGCATGTGGGATTGGTAGTGAAGTTCATGCCTGGAAGACCATGATGAAGATCAGCACTGCTGTTATCTGGGAATCAGACAAGCACCTAGAAGGACAGTACCTAAAATTCTTCATGAGGAAGATAAAGTTTGATCACCAAACTGTGTGGACCACTGAGCCAATTCACAAATTCTGTCTTAGTTGCATCTGCCATATAATTTGTCATTTATAGTTTATAGTCATAGGGTCACAGTCATAGATTCATCCAGCATAATAAACAGCATTTTTTTTCTTTTAAATTCATGCTTTAATTTAGATGTTATAGATAGAAAATTGTCTAAGATTGTATTTTGTGTTTGCTTTGTTTGACACTTGTATAGTAAATGTTCTTCTGTTTAAAACAGTGGAATCTCGCCATTTAACTCTTTCAGCAAAAACTTAATTGGGAGTTCAGATTTCTTCTTTCTTTTTATAAAGTTCCTGGTCTCTGTCAAGATTTGGACATCGGAGTTGGTTCATTAGCTGCAGTAATGCATTTTCTTCAAAGAGTTGCCACAATCATTCAGCTCAAGAGAGAACCTGACATGCAATCTCACTCCTGAAGCTTCTCAAGACATTCCACATATCCCTGTTACAACTTAGCATTATGTAGTTTTCACCAGAGACTTAACTGATAAAGTAAAAAAATCTAACTGATTATTTATTTACAACAATGTCAAATTACTACTACTTTGTGTGTATTAGGCATCGACATATCATTTTAACTGGTATTATAAATGATAATTCCAACTACCATCATGAATCTAATGAAACTATATTTTCATGGTTTGTAGCTGTGAATGCTACAATTACATTCTAATCAAATATACATTTGTACCCTATCAATTGATTAACTGAAATACTTTATTTTTACTGTCATTACTTTTCCAATAGCAGTTATTTTAATTGAATGCCACTTAATTGGTCAATTTACTTTCCACTTAAATTGATGTTGTAAGCAATTTCATACCTTGCTATTTACTGATCTTTTTAAAATGTCTATGTTGACATTTGTAAAATTATGTACAATAAAAACACAATTGCACAGTAATTTTTAAAACACTGTATAAGCATATTCCAGATTTTCTGATATTCTTTAACATCAATTGCTGTATATACAGCCTGAACTGTTAAAAGAAATATTAATTTGAATCAGAAGTTTGCTAGCTTTTGTCAAAGTTTAATTTGTCCTTTTTAAAAGAACATCTTAAATACTCATTAAAATGGATGTAATTGGCAATACAGATGATCAAAGTTCAGCATGTTCCCTTCCAGAAAATACCCTTCATGACTAGAAATTGTTACCATCAGTCCTTCTCTGTTACAGGGTCAAAATCCTGGAACTCCTTCCCAATTGCATAATGTGTGTACTTACATTTCAGGGACTGCAGCAATTCAAGAAGGTGGCTCATCACCATCTTTGAATATCAGTGATAGACGGGCAATAAATTTTGGCTGAGCCAGTGACGCCCCCATCCACGAACAAATTGACAAAAATGAGACAATAAAGCTATTTCTCTCCTTTAGAAATGATATGCTATTGCAGTCATAACTCATTCCAACTTGCTTAAAGTTTCTTGAGGAGTTAATTATTTCAAGAGAAATCTAAGGATGTAAATCTACAATAACGATACAGAGCAATTCAACATTTCCCCACATTATACCACAAAGTGTGTTTGTTCTTCATTCCAAAATATCCTATTATTAATTCTGCATTCTGAAAGAGTAATGTACAGAAGTTGGGTAATGAGCACAAAACTAGTAGTCAGATCATAAATGAGGTTCACAGCCTTCAGATTAAACTAAATACCTCAACTATTGTTTCTCATGCTATAAGAAATGCAACTAATAGTTTGGATTTGCAATTTCATCTTCTTTTGGTACCAATTTTCAGAATTCTTCTATAACCAAACACATTGACAAAATTACAAAACGGATGCATTGCAAATGAAAAAATATACAGATTAAATGCAATGTTTAAATCTCTAGATTGTATTTATTTTGAAAAAATGTGATTGCTGCAGGAGAAATTTGCTAATAATTGTTTTCCAAGTAGTCAAGCTGAATACTGGGAAAGATAAAAGTGAACATTAAGTTAATTAAAGGGGAGATGATGGCTTAGAGTTATTATCACAAGACTATTAACCCACAAATTCACCTAATGTTTTAGGGACTCAGGTTCAAATCCCACCATGGCAGATGGTAGAATTTGAATTCAAGCATAATCTGCAATTAAGAATCCACTGATGACCGTGAGACTGTTGTCTGTTGCTGATAAAAAAAAAACCTGTCTTGTTCATTAATGTCCTTCAGGGAAGAAAATCTGCCATCCTTACCTGGTCTAGCCTACATTTGACTCCAAATGCACAGCAATGTGATTGACTCTCAACCACTCTCTGAATTGGCCTAACAAGTCACTCAGTTCAAGGCAACTAGGGACAGGCAACTAATACTGGCCAGCAAGCAATGCCCATGTCCCATGTGTGAATAAAAAAAATCTACAAAAGTTGACAGAAGCAAACATTTTTTATCAGCAAGAAATGATAAGGCTTCAAGATGACACTGCAGAACATGAATTCTTACCAGTTTGACAAATATGCCCTGGCATAATATCTGGATGGAAGCAAATCATTCATTTGGAGATTGTTAATGGCATTGGCACATGAAATCCTGAACTTTTCTAATGTATTCATCACTTTAACTGGTCAACAGAATTGGGTCTAGGCCCGAAACGTCAGCCTTCCTGCTCCTCTGATGCTGCTTGGCCTGCTGTGTTCATCCAGCTCTACACCTTGTTATCAATAGAATTGAGAAAGCTTTTTTCATATATTTAGGACACAAAAATGATTGTGTTTTGATACTAAAGTGAAGCACTCAGTTCTTATAGCAGTGTTTTGCAATTTAAAAATTCGCTGCTGATTATAAAATAATTTGAGTTTTAAATTATTATTATGATGAAATCCTTTCATGACCTTTTTGCTCCTCATCTCTGTTGTTACCTTCAGCTCTAAAACCCGCCACCTCTCGCAGACATTCCTCACCTTCCTCAAGCCTTCAGTGCGAGCCATGTCTTAGCCATCAAAATCAATCTGGTTTAAGAATGGTTCAGCAAAATGTGAGATGTCCCTCTCTGCCACTTTCTATTCCTACATTCCAGCTGGGCTCTCTGCTTAAACCTAACCTCTTTCATCAAGCTGTGGATCCGCTCTCTGCATGCTTTCTCTGACTTGGCCCAGTTATGTGAACGTGAAGTGCCTAGGGGCATTAATCTACTTTAAAGGTGCCATATGAATGTGCATTGTTGCAGTGGAGCAAGAACCTCTGAAGGACACAAAAGATGAAATTCTACCAAGATCAATACTTCATACAATAAGGAATTACTCTTAAAGGGATCCTGATGTATTTAATATCAATTACATCATTCAGTGTGTTTTCAAACATGATTTCTATTATCAATTTTCTCTTTGAACAACTGCACTGGGCAGGATCAAATATGATCTCATCCCAGGGCTCACTCATTTTTAGATTTCAAGTAAGCTTTTGTTCTTGTTAAAATTGCAAGAATTATTGTGATAGAGCGGTCATGCAGGCAAGAAAAATAGTTTTCTTTGCAGGAAAACCACTACACGGACCAGAGCTGTTCTGCAGGACACTGAATCAAAGGAACAGTTTTATTAAATTATTGTTGAAAGTAATTGACCAAAATTCAACTCTTTTTATTAGTTAGGGAATAGCTGGCATGAAAACTGAAAGAATTGCAGATGCTGTAAATCAGGACCAAAAACAGAAGTTGCTGAAAAACTCGGCAGGTCTGGCAGCATCTGCGAAGAAACATCAGAGCTAACGTTTCAGGTCTGATGACGCTTCCTCAGAACAGTTCTCAGGAAGGGTCACCGGACCTGAACCGTTAACTTTGATTTTTCTTCACAGATGCTGCCAGACCTGCGAGCTTTTCCAGCAACTTCTGTTTAAATACTTCGCATGAGTTTGGGTATAGAGTACTAGGTGGGGGTGGCACGGTGGTTCAGTGGTTAGCACTGCTGCCTCACAGCGCCAGGGGCCTGGCTTCAATTCCCCCTCAGGCAACTGTCTGTGTGGAGTTTGCACATTCTCCCAGTGTCTGCGTGGGTTTCTTCCCGGTGCTCCGGTTTCCTCCACAGTCCAAAAATGTACAGGCTAGGTGGATTGGCCATGCTAAATTGTCCATAGTGTCTAGGGATGTGTAGATTTGGGTAATGTGGGTTTGGGGAATGGGTCTGGGTGGGATGTTCTGAGGGTCCGTGTGGACTTGTTGGGCTGACGGGCCTGTTTCCACATTGTAGGGATTGTATTAAAAAAAATGGTCTGTTTTGTCACACCATAAATTACTCCTTTCAATTAAAAGCCAATAACACATTTAATTTCTATTCAAGTTGTGGTTAAAATTGGATTCTAAGTGATAGACCTACTCCTTTGAGTACAAGCACAATTTTTGAAGTAGCCTAAAGTTTCCAGCAAAGTGCTAATGCTTTTAAGTCAAACTGTAATAATTTGGAGACAGTGATATGCAAAAGCACAGACAAACAATTTACACCATTTAATCAATCGTAGACAAAGTTAATTTCCTAACTGGAAGTTATTTTTCAAAATGAAAATTTTATCTCCACTAAATTAGAGCCACAATATTTTATGGCAAAGAGAATAGAATTCCATATCCTCTGCACGAGCTATCTTATTCTTCAGCCAAATAAATAGTTGTCACAGCAGATTCTACATGGGAGTTTTAACATGGGTCAGCATATGGGATTAGGTTCATTTATGAAAGTTTTTGAGCACATCTGGAAACCATGCAATGCACAGTAGAGTCATAGAGTCATGTCGTCATATGGCATGGAAACAGACCCTTTAGTCCATGCCAAACACGTTCCCAAATTGAACCAGTCCCACTTGACTGCACTTGGTCCATGTCCCTCCAAACATTTCCCATTCATGAACTTATTCAAATATCTTTTAAATATTGTAACTGTGTCCGCATCCACCACTTCTTCTGGCTCATTCCACACATGAACCACTCATGTGTTGCCTCTCATGTCCTTTTTGAATCCTTCTCCTCTCACCTTGAAAATATACCGCGTGGTTTTGAACTCCCTCACCCGAGGGAAAAGACCCTTGTCATTCAACTTATCTATGCCTCTCATGATTTTATAGACCCCTATAAAGTCTTGCCTCAACCTCCTATGGTCCAGTGAAAAAGTCCTGGTCTTCCCAGTCCATTTTTAGATATCAGATCCTCCATTCCTGGCAACATTCTGGTAAATCTCATCTGAACCCTCCTAAACTTGATAATGCCCTTCCTATTACAGGACATCCAGAACTGCACATTGTACTCTTGAAGAGGCCTCACCAACGTCCTGTACAACCTCAACATGATGTTCTAGCTCCTATACTCAAAGGCCTGAGCAATGAAGGCAATGAATGTATTTGGGATCAAATATGTTAGAATAAATTGGGGAGGGTTGGCATCCTGCATGTACTGGGATTACAGTGCTGGCAACACTCAATCAAGGCAAGAAAATTAGGGTTCAAAACACCATTGTCAGTACTGCACAAATGTGTGTCCATCTCTCAGTGTTGGCTGGCAGAGTTCTTACCAAGTTTTGAGTTCACCCACAATTTTTGAATTATCGTGACTGGCAGTGATTTCAGATGATGTTCTTTCCACTGCATTGAAAATTCAGCCATGTCCCTTAGAGTGTGAGTACAACACTGGACACTGACATGCATGTTCAATAAAAAATGACCAAAAAAACATTGTTTCTCCCATAGGATGTATCTCTGATGCCCCCCACAAAATTACCAATGTGCACCAAACATGAGATGTGCCAACATATTTAGCTCTTTTACCAAGCAAGTCACAACAAACAAAGATGATACACACAAATAAAGTAAAATCAACAAAATTTTAAATATTTTAAAGTGCAATTTAATATTTAAAAACACCCATGCCACACTTACACTCTCAATAAGTTTGACATTAATAGGAATGGAGTTGAGAAGGGAAAGTTTGGTCACGTTGCCGAGCCTCACTTTTGATCAGGAGGATCTTTTGTAGCTTAATTGTAGCTACAGCATTATCATCGTTGAGAAGAATCTGCTGCCACACAAGTGACACTCCGTGCATCTGCTTATATTTTAAATTTTAATTGTAACCACATGGGAAATGGAAAAAGCCAAGTGAGTGGAAGTGGCACGTACTTCTGATTATACCATTGGGAACAGTGAAATGTTGTCAAAATTCTATCCATGGAATACAAAGCAAGGATCTGAATGGATACAGAGCTGACAATAAAACAAAAAAGTGAGCAAGGATTAATACACATAAATGCTTTAGACTCAAAGCGAGGACATAAAACTTCCAAATTTACAGATGACACCATATTGAGAAGAATTGGAGTTGAGTACAAAAGGGTTTTAATGCACTTGTCAAATGGTCATGAAACGAGCAAACAGAAAAGGTATGAGATGTTACATTTAGAGAAGCATTATAAAGTGGCCACCTATTCTTTGGAAATAAGTGCCCAAGAGGACTAATGAAACAAAGGAAATCGAGACATTCAGATACACAAATCACTAAAAGTAATTGTGACAATACCATGGCTTGAAGAGGTGTATTTTGTCCTTTTTTTCCCCTGAAGATGGCTTTTGAGATCGAGTTGTCTTTTCCAAGTCCATAAAGTAAACAGCCTGTGAGGCCTTTGTTTTTTTTTAAAAGTGAGAACATTAGAAGCAGCATGAATGGGTGGAATCATGCTCCCACAGAACCAGGGTTTTAATTAAGCTTCCAGATGTTAGAGTTTTGAAGCTGAATGTGGGAGTTATTTCATCCTTTTCAGCCACAGCAAAAAGCTGGAGTTCTCTCTCTCTCTGCTAGAATTTTCTCTCGGAGTTCTTTTCTCTTAGACTAAAGAAATATCACATGTGAGACAATCTATTTTACTGAATTTCCCTTTGCCAAGGGTGTGTTTATGGGATGTTACTATGTTGGAACAGTTGGTGTTTTACAGTTAACTAATCTATTATTCTGTTAAGTTTCCCAACAGAGTTAAAGTTAAACCAAGACAACAAGGTGCAGAGCTGGATGAACACAGCAGGCCAAGCAGCATCATAGGAGCAGAGAGGCTGACGTTTCGGGCCTAGACCCTTCATCAGAAAAGG
>NC_063358.1:31241903-31283538 GCF_021869965.1 Rhincodon typus
AACAGGAGAGGTCCTTTGCAGGTCTGGGAGAGGGAGGCTCTGAGCTGGGGTAGGCTTGATTGTAGTGCCCGGAGATGCCGGCGCATTGCTGCGAGTGTGTGTTTCAGGAGTCGCAGGGAGAAACACTTCTGAAGGATCTCAATACCATGAGTGTAGATATTGTCACGGTTGGGGCCAAATTGGGAAGGCTTGAATGTGGATTGTAGTCCATTGGGGATGATCTGGTTCCGTAGGCAGGTGCTAAGGAAGGTGATGTGGCTGTAGTACCCGGTTTGCTTCAGGACGTGGTCGAGCAATTTCAGGGCCGAAGAGATTACGAGAGAATTGCAGTGGGAGAGAGATCCCTTGAGGTTTGTCCGGAGGGAGGAGGGTAACTTCTTCAGGCTAGGCATCCTTAGAAGAGGCTTCGCAGTGGGGTTAAAATTGAATCAGAGATAGTAGGAACTGCAGATGCTGGAGAATCCGAGACAACAAGGTGCAGGGCTGGATGAACACAGCAGGCCAAGCAGCATCATAGGAGCAGAGAGGCTGACGTTTCGGGCCTAGACCCTTCATCAGAAAAGGGGGAGGGGGGGGGCATTCTGAAATAAATAGGGAGAGAGTGGGAGGCGGATAGAAGAGGGATAGAGGAGAGGATAGGTGGAGAGGAAACAAACAGGTCGAAGAGGCGGGGATGGAGCCAGTAAAGGTGAGTGTAGGTGGGGAGTTAGGAAGGGGATAGGTCAGTCCAGGGAGGATGGACAGGTCAAGGGGGCGGGATGAGGTTGGTCGGTAGGAGATGGAGGTGCGACTTGAGGTGGGAGGAGGTGATAGGTGGGAGGAAGATCAGGTTAGGGAGGCAGGGACGAGCTGGACTGGTTTTGGGATGCGGTAGCGGGAGGGGAGATTTTGAAACTTGTGAAATCCACATTGATACCATTGGGCTGCAGGGTTCCCAAGCGGAATATGAGTTGCTGTTCCTGCAACCTTCGGGTGGCATCGTTGTGGCACTGCAGGAGGCCCAGGATGGACATGTCGTCTGAGGAATGTGAGGGGGAGTTGAAATGGTTCGCGACTGGGAGGTGCAGCTGTTTATTGCGAACCGAGCGTAGGTGTTCTGCAAAGCGGTCCCCGAGCCTCCGCTTGGTTTCCCTGATGTAGAGGAAGCCACACCGGGTACAGCGGATGCAGTATATCACATTGGCAGATGTGCAGGTGAACATCTGCTTGATGTGGAAAGTCTTCTTGGGGCCTGGGATGCTCCACTTGTCCTCTCCTCTATCCATCTTCTATCCGCCTCCCACTCTCTCCCTATCTATTTCAGAACCCCCCTCCCCTCCCCCTTTTCTGATGAAGGGTCTAGGCCCGAAACGTCAGCCTCTCTGCTCCTATGATGCTGCTTGGCCTGCTGTGTTCATCCAGCCCTGCACCTTGTTGTCTCGGATTCTCCAGCATCTGCAGTTCCTACTATCTCTGATTCAAAGTTAAACCCATTCTTCTTTCTTCCATTTGTACTTTAAATAGTGGTAAGAATAAAATATGTTCTGCTTAAAGCTGAGTAGTGTGACCAAGCGAATGACATCTGGAACACATTACCTTCTATTTGCCTTGACAAAAGATAAAAGTTAGGGTCTAGGCTATCTCCTTGATATATGTGAAGAGGGCTTGGTATGATCCATAACATAATAAATCATATTAATTAATTTATTAAAGCTAAAAGAAACACAAATTCATTTCTAAGGTCTAAAATTGAAAAAGCAGTGAAGTCATATTGAACTTGTGGATAAATCGGAAGTACTGGGGTCAGTTATTTATGTCTCATTGTAAAAAGGTGAGCTAGAAGACATCGTAAAGATACAAGTAATTCAGTAGATCAGAATATACAAAAAGGCACAAGAGCTTCATTTTTGCAATAAAATGTTCAGCTGTAGATTGAGGAACCTGAGCTTTATAGTAGTAGACATTATTATTGATCCATTAGCCACTCAAAGGAAATCTGAATCAAGGTTTAACAGACTAAAATCCTGAAACCTTAAATGGGAACAACTCCATTGATTCTAGTAAATTAGTCTGAGGAAATTCACTTAACTCCATGATTGCAATTAAATGGCTAGTTGGTCCTGAGTAACAGCTCACAATGCTTATGTGTAGTCATTGGAAATAAGAAAACTTCTTGTTCCATAAAGTGAAATTGGTTAACTGAATTGAGCAGTGCTCTCCAATAAGTTTGTCATTGGTCCTATGGGGCTAAGTGGACATTTGGGTGGACTAATTGGAGTTCTGATTAAGATCCAAGAAAAGTACAGTGAAATTAAGGATAGATGTTGGCCGTGTGATCTCAATTTATTTGTATGGCTACAAAAATGTGCAATTAAATCATTTTGTGCATTGGTTGAATACATTTTCAGTCTTTGGTTATGTTTCTTTAATTTTCTGTTAAAATTATTTAAAACAGCACCAGGAAATCAAGGAAAATGGAATGGGGGAAGAGGAAGTTTCAACATTCCCACCTTAATCACTCAATAAATGATCCAACAAAATGAAAAAAAGAACAAGTCCAGCCAATAACTGTCAAGATAGAATATGACTCCAAGGTTTTGGAGTAGATTTGTAGCTCGGGTTGTGGGTGTTGAGGTTGGTTGGCTCGCCGAGCTGGTTTCTTGTTTCGCAGATGTTTCATTATCATGCTTGGTAACATCCTCAGTGCACCGAAGCATCGATGTGTTTTCCCACCTGGTTTTTAAACTCTGGAGTCCATTGAGCTGGATTGCCTCACGTCCGGTTTTCCTTCGTAGTGGAATGTATATGGGGTCGAGTTCAATGTGTCTATTAATAGCATGCTTCGTGGAGTGCCAGTCTTCTAGGAATTCTGTCTCTGCCTAGCTTGTCGCAGGATTTTGGTGTTGTTCCAGTCAAAATGGTGGTTCTCCTTGTTCATGTGGATTGAGATAAGTGAGTACTGGTCATGTCTTTTTGTAGCCAGTTGGTGTTCATGTACCCTTGTTGTTAGTTTCCTTCCTGATTGTCCAATGTACTGTTTCTCACAGTCTTTGCAGGGATATGACTGCTCTTTAACAGATCAATGGGCATTATAGAGGCTGGAGTGCATCATCACCCTTGTGTGGCAATACCATACCTTTAAGAGGTATATTTTGTCATTTTTTTTAAGAAGAAAGGTTGAGATCAGAAAGGCTGATCAGTCTGCTGCAAAGTTCTTAAAGTAAATGGCTTGTGATGCCTTGTTTTTCTTCTAAGATTGTAACAATAGAAGCAGCCTGAATGGGTGGGGTCAAGCTCCTACAGAGTGAGTATTTTTAGTTTTAGTTTTTCAATAGCATTTGTTGCTGGAGTCTTGAAGCTGGGTATAGAAGCTGCAGTACATCTCTCCCTGCTTCTCTCTCTCTCTCTCTCAGAGTTTTTTCTTGATGTTTTTCCTCCTGGACTGGAGAATTGCCTGTGAGACAATCTACTTTTCTGAACTTATGTTTGACAAGGTTGTGTTTGTGGGATGTTATTATATTGGAATAGTTAATTAATGGTATTTAATATTTCCATTATTTTGTTAAGCATTTCAGTTGAGTTGTGGCTCAGCCAATTATTTTCTTTCATTTTATTTTGTCTGTATTTTAACTGTATGTAAAAGTAAAGTATGTTTTGCTTAACGTCAAGTAGTTTGACCAATCGAATTGCATCTTGAACACAACACCTTACACTTATCTTCAAAGTAAGAAAAAGTTAGGGTCTTCTTAATACATTTTGAAGGGGTTTGGTTGGTCCATAACACTTGGTAGTGATTTGGTTTTGATGAGATATTGTTGACAGTTTGATTTTTGGATTTTTATTATACCATGCCACATCAAGAGGCTGTCTAACTTGTTTAAGTCAGCCACTCTTACTGTTGAATGCATCATCTTCCCTCACCGTCACCACCCCTAAACCCCAGCACCATTAACCTAGATGGCCTCTGCGCTGCCAATTCACTTGCTTGGGATACCCCCTCACCTGCACCAAAACTAACAGCTGTGTTACCCACTTTCATCTCCCTTAATATGTCCCTCCCTCATATTTCAGAAGGAAAAAAAAACCCACAATAGAGCATAAAGGGTTTAGCAGATGGTGGGCTGCCTGACATTCAACTCTTCATCCTTATGCAGACTCTGACAATCCCGAGTGACTGATTAACTACATCCAAGTTCCTGGATGGTTACTGGAGGTTGGTCCTTGACTTAGTGTGCCAGGATCCTGGTGAATAAAATTTGTACTAAATTCTACACCGATTCCTCATTTCCATGAGAACTCACTTCTTAAAAAGTTATTTCATAAATAGTTCTTTATCTTTCCCTTAAACTTAAGCTAAACTGGGCCTTGTTACATGAGTCCTCAATTCTACAAAATTTGACTTGACTGAGCCCCGCTGACAACCATGATGAGCTTCCTGGCTTTGTGTCTGTGATAAACAGCATTCAATACAGCAGTAAGATGAACCTGGGCATCTCTGATGGAGGGGAAAAGCACCAAAATGCATGTTTAGGCAGGAATGTTGTGAGCATCTAGGTAGGCTCGGAGTCAGTGAGGTTAATGACAGCAAGTGATAGGCCCAGGGTGCAGCCTGGTCCAGACCATGAGCTGGGTGCTTGTCCCTCAGCATGCAGTGCCTTTGCAGTGGGAATACAATGATAGTTGTAAATGCAGTCTGAAGTGCAGCACTGAACTGTAGAAAAGTGCTGTAAGTGGATCAGAGATGTGCTGTGAGGGTTTTCAGAGGCTGACATACATCAGATGCCAATGTCCTTGGATATGTAGTATTCATGGCCAGTGCCCATGAAGCACTGAGATGCTGATGCCTGGTGTCCAATATGGAGGTCCATCAGAGCTAGTGGTGAGCTGAAGTCACAAGGTACACAGTCTGACTTCCATGCCAAGATGCGAGGTCATTAATAAGGCACGAAGCAAGCGATAATTCTCCTCAATTGGAACTCACTGCTGCCTATCAAGAAATTTGTCTTGATGCATAAAAGATGAAATGAGTTGCTCCCAGTGTTGGGACAGGTATCAATAGACTTCTCATCTGATACTGCCATAAATCTCACCACAGCCCAAATCGCTCAGGCCCCTGTAAGATTGCATCCAATAATATTTTCGTCATCATGAATCATCTCTTCTAATGCCTTCCCTATCTTGTTCCTGTCTTCATAACATTGACCATTTCTTATGAAGTTGGTATATCTTCTGTTTCATACTTCACATTTACAGTCCATATTACCTGTCACTCCTCATTCAATATTCATTCTTTGCAAATCCTGCCTTCAACATCTTAGCTGTAATATTTACATTTACTCAAACTCCATCATAATCTGACAATTACCTCTAAGTTCCTTGAAATTATTGTGGACTTACAAGGGAGGTTGACGACCTACATCTTTCTCTCATGCATCATTCTTTGTTTAAGTTTCTGAGATCTGACAGTACTAGTTTCTAATCTTGGAGAGATATACAGAGATCTTCACAGGCACTGACGATACGGTTACCACATACTCTCTGTGATGCATCTTCATGTTACTATTTTTTCGTAGTTCCATTATTATCTTTGTACACAGCCAGTGTGAACACTTTTACTCCTATCATCAGCTAAACCTCCCATGATCTGAGGCTACATTTTTAGTCTTCTACTATTTATAAACTCTATGCTGAAACTCCATATTATTAATTACAAATGTCTACATATCACTTTCCATAGTTACATCGGTGACTCCTATCTGAATCTCTTCATTAACATTAGAGCTTTGATGACTGTCATAGTACTATTTGACAACCAGTCTGATATTCTAGTTCTGAATCGGTTGAAGTTTACTCCCAATGTGCACTGGCTGTACCGACATAATGTTATCCAGCCCCTTACAAGATTTTTGTGCCCCAAGCTTTGACTGACACCAATTTCCGCTCTTCCTACAATCATATTGAACCTCGATATGTAACCTTGCTGCTTTTGATTCAACTAAGTTATGAATTATGTCATTTGAAATATCATCTCTTTTTGTTTCTAAGTAAATAAAATTTGTACTAAATTCTACACCTATTCCTCATTTCCATGATAACTCGCTTCTTAAAAAGTTATTTCATAAACAGTTCCATTTTTTTTTCCTTAAACTTTAGCTAAACTGGGGCTTGTGACATGAGCCCTCAATCCTACAAAATTGGACAAACCCTCACCTCCATTGTCCCTAACCCATGCTGCTATCCTGAATTTTGGCATATCAATTTCACCATTCACTATCTGGCAAACTGTCTTGAATACCCCATTTCATTGAACAACCTTCCTTCCTTAAATACCGGATTAACACTATGAATTGTTCCTTAGAAGATCAAGCATATTGTGGCAAATTTTGGAAGTTTGGCCCAAAGTTATCTCAGACCAAATACTCTTGATTTCTACCAAATAAAATCTTTGAATAAATTTGACTTTCAAATAAATTCCTTCCCACTTGGTCTCTGCCTCTAGCTCTGCAAAGCATTCATAACTTATTTGTTAGATCACCATTACACAAGTGATTTTAAGATGAGAGGTTTTGTTTTGTACATCAAAAGGATAGCTTACTGTATCAAGAAATATTGAACAATTGCTCTGAAAAACTAAGGCTGTTCGATTGCCCTTTTCAGTTTGATATGTGTTTTATAACATAGTTGTTGCAGTACCATTAAGTTAATTGACATGGAATATTTCCGAAATGTACAGCATCAATGATAAGCTGCCAATATCAAAAAGCTTTCTGGTACCCTGACAACTGCTCCATCCACTGCTTATGGCATAATTGTTAATTACTTTGCTGGCCTGAAGTACACAATCTATAGCCATCGTTTATCACATGGTGCATTATACAATCACCTATACGCCTTATGGATAGCATAGAAAATATTAAGTTTCTTTTGCCGATGAAGTAAATGACTGTTTAATCCCCATGAATGGGGTGGTAGTGGTGTAGTGATAAAATCTCAGGATTCATAATCCAAAACCTCAGGCTAATGTTTTGGGGACATGGATTTGAATCCCAGCATGGCACATGGTGAAATTTGAATTCAATAATTTCTGGAATTGAAAACTGTACTGAAGGCAATATCATAGCCACTGTCACATGTAAAAGTAACATCTGATTCACAAATGCCTTTAAAAGAAAGATATCTACCTTCTTTATCTGGTCTGACCTACAAGTGACTTCAGACCTATGACAATATGGTTAACTCTTAAAACTAGAAGGAATAGGTTTAAGGTGAGAAGAGAAAGATTTAAAACAGATCAGAGGGGCAACCGCCTCACACAGAGGATGATGCATGTATGGAATGAACTGCCAGAACAAGTGGTAGATGGAGGTACAGTTACAACATTTAAAAGGAATTTGGACAGGTATATGAATAAGAAAGGTTGGAGGGATATGGGCAAAATGCAGGCAAATAGGACTAGCTTAGTTTGTGAAACCTGGTCGACATGGATGAGTTGGACCGAAGGGCCAGTTTCATTCTGTTTCACTCTATGGTCTCTGAAATGGCCCTAGCCATAGTCAAGCCTTAGTCCTTGCTAAGGAATCCCATCAATGAATGAAAACAGGATATGTCTGCATACACTTTCAAGCCGTAATTTCTTACAAAGAGGTCCATTTTTGTATATGGTTATCTCGTAACAAAATTATTGCCATTGTAGCATCATCACACACTTATCCAGATTGAATTCCATCTGTCACTGGTCAGTCCAACTGACCAATCCATCTATAGACTCCTGCAATGTCAAGCTATCCTCCTCTCCGTTTACCACACCAGCAATTTTCATTTCATCCACAAATTTGCCTCCTACATTCAATTCTAATTACTTTGTATATACCTCAAACAATAACAGCACCAATACTATTCCTGTGGAACTCCAAAGAACACAGGGCTTCCTGTCATGCAAAAATCCTTCAATAATCACCCTCTGCTTTCAGCCACTCAGCCAATTCTGAATCCAATTGGTCAAATTTCCTTGGATCTCATGGGCTCCTACTTTCACGATTAGTCTCCAATGCAGGGTCTTATCAGAAGTGTTGTTTTTACCAAAAAACGATGTCAAATATACTGCCTTTATCAACACATCTGATCACCTCTTTGAAAAATTCAATCAAGTTGGTTAGACATGACCTATTCTTAACAAAACCATGCTGATTAAAACCTACCTTGCCAAGTGCATACTAATTCTGTCCATCAGAATTGCCTCCAACAATGGTCTCAGTTTTCTGAGGTGGAGAATCTCACACATTCATAATCCATGATCTCCTATCTTGTGCAGTAATCTTTTATGTGGCATTTTATTGCATGTCTCTGGAAATCCAAATATCGTACATCTGCCAGTTCCCTTTTATCAGTTCTACTTGTAATAGCCTCAATTAAGTCTTGGAAAATTCTTGAACATGATTTTCCTTTCACAAAACCATGTTGACTCTGATTGTATTAAGCTTCTATAAATGCCCTGCTATTTCTTCCTTAAAAATAGACTCTAGCATTTTCTCTATTACAGATGCTAGGCTAACTGACTCATATTTTCCTGCCTTGTGTCTGTTATCTTTGTTGAACAGAGGCATCACATTAACAATTTTCCAATTTGCTGGAATACTCATGGAGATCATTGAGCTCTAATATATTTAAATTAATGTCCCTACTCTGTCTGCAACCACTTCTTTTAAATCCCTTGGGTGTAGACCATCAGGGTCAAGTTAACTGTCTACGCATAGTCTGATTGGTTGATCAAACACTTGTCATTTATGATAGAAATTGTCACAATATCTTCATTCCCATTAATACCTGGCTTATCTGATATCTTTGAAATGTTATAGTATCCTCCATTGTGAAGACCAATACAAAATATTGGTTTGCATTATTTGCCATTTCCATGTTTGTTGTGATCAATTCTCTTCTTGCATCCTCTAAAAGTCCCACACTCACTTTAACTACTCCTTCTTTAACTATCTTTAGACGCTCATGCTGTTTTTTTATTTCTTTTCTATTTACTTACATGATCAAATTTCTCCCTTTATATTATCATTTTAATCATCCACAGCTCGTTCTTAAAAAAAGAGTCCCAAACCTCTGGGCTACTACTAGTTTTTGCTGCCTTGAATACTTCAGTTTTTGTTTTGGTACTACTGTTGACTTTATTTATTAAGCGCAGGTGGTTTATCATTTGCATTGACACCTCCTATTTGGCTGTGATAAATTTTTGCTGAATGTTAAGAGATATCTGCTGAAACGTCTACCACTGCTCATCTACTGATTGTCCTCTTGATCTATTTGCCCAGCCTGCTTTACACAACTCGTTCATCAAGGCTTAGTAATTGTCCTCATTTAAGTTGAGGACCCTGGTTTGAGATAAGTGTTGCTCACTCTCAAACTGAATTTGTAAGACCTATTAACACAGATATTATGAATTTTCTAGTAGCCGAACACCTTCCCAACAAATCAACAAAATTAATAAAACTAATTATTCACTTGGACATTTTCCAAATCTTCCTTGATACTGATGTATGTATTTCATCCTCATCTCCATGATACAGAATTCAAATCACCTTTAAGTCATGAAAACAGCACACCAGGTTTTTGTTGGGTTGTGACACAAAGTTAACATCTGTGCTCATGAAACTGTTGATTTCATGTGTATGTTGATGCCTGACTTTCAATCCAAAAATCCTTGATTTTTCATACTTATGCTAATTTTGGGATCACAGTTGATGGGAACAGTCTAACGATTCTTTGTCACAGTTGCCCTTTTCTCATTTAATTTAAAGATACTGGTGTTTTGTCCGTGACGACTATTCCCTGCTGAATTCAGGACCATGGCTAGCAACTACTGTCACTGTAATTAGTGGCAACTGCAAAGTCTCAATTTCAACTCTCGGAAAATATTGCTCATGTAATAGGCAATCCATGCCATTTGCTCAAAAACTCAATTTTCATATGAGTAAATGTGGTAATTAGTTTCAGGGGTTTATTGAAATCCACTTTATTTGGATAAAGAAAGCCAACCCAATCATAATGCAGCACATACAAGGCAAGATATACCTGAGACAAGTGCCAATATTTTAACTCATGCTGTGTACGCTACTATGAAATGTTATCTAAATGCCATGACTTTTTGAAAAAAATGAAAATATAGTTCATTTACTTACATAGCATGGGGGAAATTAAGCTTACATAATACTGTGTCCAAAAGTCATGGAATCATAAATCAACTGTGCATATTTGCTCAAATAACCATACGAAGCTTTCTCCATGGTTACGTTTTCATATTGGTTTTGTAGGAGCAGGAAGATCTAGATAAACAGCCAGTTGCTCTGTCATCGAATATCACAACCAAGTCAGAAGCTGAGAAATGGCTCTCCTCATTTCCCACTCCTTGTTGGACTGCAGCAGATTTTTTTTTTGTTGTTTACAAGGGGTATATTTGTCATTTCAACTATATTTATATGCTGCATCTGTGAAGACACAAGCAGAAAGTTTTCCTTGAGTTTTTGAAAAGAAATATTATTCGTTGTATTTAAGCCAGTAAACTCAGTGCTCTAAAGTTCAAGTAGGTGTTTCTATCCAGTAAATGCAACAAAACATTTTTGATATAAAGCATGGTATAAGAAAATAAATATTATTGACTTTTTATTATGGGAATCAAGGGGGAAATTCTCCACTGGCTGAAGTCATATGTTGTACAAAGTAAGATGTTTGTGACATTGGAGGTCTGTCAATTCAGTTTTAGCATGTCTCTGCAGGAGTTTGTAACAGGAGTGTCCTCGGTGCCACCATCTTCAGCTGCTTCATTAATCACCTTCCCTCCATCATAAAGTCAGAAGTCGGATGTTCACCAATGATTGCACAACGTTCAGCATCACTCACAACTCCTCGGATATTGAAGAAGCCCATTCCCATTCCCAAATACAGCAAGATCTGGACAATATCCAGGATTGGGCTAAGAAGTGACAAGTAATATTCACACTATATAATTGCCAGCATGAGAGGATCTGACCATCACCTCTTGACATTCAATGCGATCACTAAATCTTCCATTATCACTATCCTGGGTGTTACCGTTAAGCAGAAATTGAATGGGACTAGTTATATAAGCAATGTGTCTACAAGAACAGGTCAGAGACCAGGAATCATGCAGTGAGTAAATCACCTCCTAACCCCTCAAAACCAGTGCACTATCTACAAGGCACAAGTCATGAATGTGATGGAATATTCCTAACTTGCCTGGATGAATACAAATCCAACAACACTCAAGAACTTTGACACCATCCAGACACATTAGTCCATTTGATTGGCACCTCATTCACAAATATTCACTCCCTTCACCGCCAACACTCAGTGGCAACAGTGTGTACCATCTACAAGATGCAATTTAGAAATTCTCCAAAGCTCCTTGATACAATATCTTCCAAACCCATGACCAAGGCCATGAAGAAGAACAAGGACAGTAGACACATGATAACACCACTTCAAGTTCCTCTTCAAGTCGATCACTATCATGACTTGGGAATACATCGCCATTCTTTTAGTGTCACTGGGTCAAAATCGCAGAAACCCCTTCCTAATGGCATTATGGGTGTACCTGCACCAAATGGACTTGTGTGGTTCTGGAAGGCAACTCACTACTACCCTTGTGGGCAATTAGAGAAGGGAAGCAAATGCTGGACTAACCAGTAACACCCACATCCCATGAGCAAATAAAATTTAAATGGTCATAACTAAGCGTAGCCCAGCAAAAGCAAGAGCATAAGTTCTGATTTTCCTCTGCCTTTTTCATAAATAGCACCGAAAAAATTGGGTGCAAAAGAAAATAACACCAGGGACCAATCCTTTCCTCCCAGTTTGAGCTTGAAAATGCACGGTACCCTTACTTCCCTTATGGCTTATCAATTGCCTGCACTTGAAGTGGGAACATCAATGTAAATTCAAAAGAGATAAATGTTAGGGAGCTTTTCACCCAGAGATTTCTATTCGTGGTGGTGGGTACAGAATAGAGGTGATGTTACCCTATAAAGCCCGGATCAGAGGTTGATCCATTCCTGTTGATGTGCTTTTATCAAGGCACAGGCCAGCATTGTCAACATAACTCATTACTCTATACTTTTAGGGTAGAGTAATTTATTATTTTTAGTTTCAGCACTTGGAGTAGAATGCTATTCATATTTTCAATGCAGCGATGGAAGTTGTGTTTGATACTTTGTTATATTTGGAGGCAGGCAAGAAGAGAAAGCAATAGCATCACTGTGGCACCTCTCATGAACTCAGGACATCTCAAAGTATATTGCAGCCAGTGAAATATCTTTGAAGTTCAGTCACTGTTGTCATGGAGGCAATGTAGCGGCTAATTTAAATGTCAGGTCACATGAACAGCAGTAAGATGTAGACCAAATAGCCTGTTTCTGGTGCTATTGGTTTGATCATTATTAAACAGAAAACCTCTACTGCTCTTTTCTTCAAATTATATCACAGGATCTTTTATATGCACTGGACAGTACAGACAAAGTCTGAGTTAATGATTTATCCAAGAGATGGGAGTCTAGTGCTGCTGCAGTATTGCACTTGAGGACTGAATTTTTAAGAAACTCCTGAACACAGAAAGGGAAGGAAAGGTGGGGGAGGAAAGGTGCAAAAGGTATTGAACCACTTGCCGTGAGTAAATTTCAAAGTTTGATCTGTGAGCCAGCAATAATCACCAGGCCTGTGAAAGAGCTCACTGAAGGAGGAGGAAATGGAGGTAAATGACTGAAAGTAGCGATGTCCCCACTGCTCAACTAGAAGGGCTCTTCCTGCCACACACTGGGAATAGATCCTCTCTCTCAGGGCCTTCCAGCAGTAGATCCTGATAGGCATCAATAAAGCAATGAACTGCCTTGGTCTCTGCCCCATGTCTTCGGTTTCCCCAACTTATACCTGGGTAACGACTAGTGAAGTTGAAGGCATGATATAATCCATAGATCCCTCTCATTGGGCACACAGTGGCTTCAGTGATGTCTGCCATGGGCTACACTTGCCTGATTTTTCTCTGCTAATGGTGCACAATAGCTTCTGAAGCTGGAAGTCAATGCACCGATGAGCAAAGGCAGATCCCCCAAATGGCTGCATGGTACTGCAGCTTGCAGGGAACATTGGTCATGCCGTGCCTAATTAGGTATCTTTGTTTTTCCTAAACCACCACCCATCCCACCTCCACTAGCAGAAACCTGCTTCCTTTCCAATTAAGTTCTGACACTCCAGAAAATCTGAAATATAATCACATTCCCACCAGAGAGGGAACTCCTGATAGAGAAACAAAAATGACTCCAGGAACCCACTTTCATGATAAAAATTCAGTCCTTAGTGCCAAATGACATGAGATACTTAATTCCAAAAGTAGGACTGAATTTGCAAGAACCTGATTTCAAGGTAAGATTTGTACGATAGCTATACATTGACACTTGTACTGTGCCTGACTAAAAGCCCAGTTTAGCAATTACAGATGCCTGGAGTTTAATTGCAGTTGGTAATGTCCCTGTGGAGAATCTTTTCAGTTACTCCTCTTTTAGTCACACACCAATTAGATTTATAAAAAAGTCATTAGTTAACTATTTTACTTCCCACTGGAAGTATATTTTATCGCATGACAATCAAATGTTAAATAATGATAAAATAGTGCAGGGATAAAACTGAAATATTACTGTAAGATACTGGAAACATTTCACACATGGATCGGCTAATGAGGAGAAAGAAAGTGTTATAATTTGAAGTTGATTACTTTTGATCTTCGTTTGTATTGTCCAGTTGATTTCAAAGATTCTGTGATATAATCTGAAAAACAGCTGCTTAATAAAGATCATATTGGAAAATACGAGAAACAATATGGACTTTAGTCAAGTACAAAGGCAAGGAGGGTGAAGAAGGAGAGAAAAGAAAAGGAAAGATTTGTGATAAAGTCTGTAGAGATTAACTGACAAAAGGGATGATGAGCAACACAACAAACACACTGGAACAGGTAAAGGAACAAAAATTCCTTTGTTCCACTGGCCCAAGATGGTGGCAGAGTAGGACGCTCCAGCAGGAGCTCTTCTGCTCCGCCAGTTCTTTTCCTTTTTCTCTTTTCTTTTCAAACTTCTAACTTTAAATTTACTCGGAGGGAAATGGAGGAGGTGATTCCCAGACCGGAGGCTGTCGCAAGTGACTACCAGACCAGGCCAGTGCAGGAGGTTATTTCTGAACTGGAGGCTGGCACAGAGAGGGGAGTCCCACACTGGAGGCTTGAGCAGGGAGGGGAGTGCTGGACCAGAGGCCAGCGCAGGGAGGGGAGTCCCGGACTGGTGGGGGCATGGGGAGGGGAGTCCCGGACAGAAGGGGGCACGGGGAGGGGAGTCCTGAACCGGACGGGGCACGGGGAGGGGAGTCTCGGGCTGGAGGGGGCACGGGGAGGGGAGTCCCGGACCGGAGGCCGGTGCGGGGAGGGGAGCCCCAGACTGGAGGCTAGCGCGGGGAGGGGAGTCCTGGACTGAAGGCAATTGCAGGGAGGCAAGGTCCTTGTAGACTGGAGGCGAGGCCTCAAATTTTGAAGCCCGGCGTGGTCTGGAGACTGGGTGCTACCATGGACTTGGGTGAAAAGGACCATA
Organism: Rhincodon typus; assembly: GCF_021869965.1. NCBI lineage: Eukaryota > Metazoa > Chordata > Chondrichthyes > Orectolobiformes > Rhincodontidae > Rhincodon > Rhincodon typus. Next base: position 31,256,531 of record NC_063358.1, read on the forward strand.
ATTCAAGTACTTTTTAAAATTTTTATTCTTCTGCTGGACTTTTACTTATTATTCTTTAAATTTTGTACTAAATGTTTAAGTATCTGTATCTGGGTACCTTGTACCTAAAATGGCACCATAAGCAGTGACATTGCAAAACTTCCACTGCACTCATTCGAGTCCATATGATGATAAAGCTAATTCTATTCTAATGCTAATTCTCAGTTGGGTCTCGAACTGGTGTGAATAACAACAGCAAAATCACCATCGACACCTGCCATCCAAAACTAATGAGAAGACTGGTTAAGGCCTGAAATTATTAAACTCAATGTTGAGCACTATACAGCACCTCATGAGAAACTGAGTTTATTTTTACTCAGTTATGCGATGTGGGCTAAGTAAGCATTTATTTCCCATCCCTAGTTGCCATTGAGGAGATGGTTGTGACTTGCCTTCCTAAACCACTGCAGTCCATTTGATATACGTTAGACTCTCAATGCGGTTAGGGAGCTTCAAGACTTTGACCCAGTGACACTGAAAGTATATTGACATATTTCCAAGTCGGAATGGTAAATGGCTTGGAGGGGAACTTCTGGGTGATGTACCTGTACATCTGCATCTCTTGTCCTTCCAGATGGAAGAAAACATGAGTTTGAAGGTACTGTCTAAGTACATTGGTGAATTTCTGCAGTGCAACCTGTAGATAGTACACACCGCTGCTACTGAGCATTGGTGGCAGAGGGACTGAATGTTTGTGGATGTGATGGCAATCAAATGGGCTGTTTTGTCATACTGTGAAGCTGCTTGAGTGTTGTTGGAGTTGCACTCATTCAGGCAAGTGGAGAGTATTCTATGGCACTCCTGACTTGTGCCTTGTAAGTGGTGAGGTTAGCTCAGTTGACTGGATGGCTAGTGCGTGATACAGATTGATGCCCACAGTACAGGTTCAATTCTTGCATTCGGTGAAGTTACCACAATGGTCCTGCATTCTCAACCTAGCCCCTCACCTGTGGCATGGTGACTCTCTGGTAAAACTCAAAACCAGTTGTCTGGCTCTATCTCCCTTGGAATTGAGTGCTCCCTGGATGTTACAATGTTCACAGCATGTTGGTTTACAGAACAAAATAATGGATTCCATGACCATATCCATTACTGATCGCTCATTATTAAATAGTGATGTAGAATGTAGACATTTTTGCCAGATAAATCAAAAAAAAATGTTGATGGCTAGACTGCATGTCATTTAGATGTTATTTGTTACTGTCCACTGAATCAACTATATGACATAATCAGATTGGATCATAGATCATAATCAGTCCCTGTAGTTATATAAGATCATTCCATTTTCTAAGTGGTAAATGACATGGAAGATTTATGACTGGTCATTAGTCACAGAACAGGGGATATTAAACTTAGTTTCAAATGTGCCTTACAGTACATCTATTGCATGTGAAATGACAGTTGAACTTATTTTAGTGGTTTAATTGGCATTTTAGTTATTTTGCATTAATTCCTCACGATTAGCTTCATGCTGCCGATAACACAAACTTGTGGAAACTATTCCTCAAGTTCCACTTGCTTCAGAATTCAAAATATGTCAGTTACAGCTTACTAACCAAGGCAGGTGTTCCACAGTTCACACTCAAGGGTCTAATCCTACAATACAGAAAACCTCACTCATCCTAGTTAGCGTTTAACAGTATATATAGCAATTACAAAGAAGGTTGCAGTGAACATATTGCCTTCATTAGATCAAAGCTAGAATGCTCTACATTTCAGGTCATTCAAATGGATGACTTTACCCAGCTCTTCAAGGCATCGGCCAGTGGTGTCCAACTTCAACTGGTTCATTGAAACAAATTCTATTATTTTGACTATTCTTGTTCTGCATCCAACCATCATGTTGCTTGAGGCTGTGATGGATGAAATGTATCTTATTCAGGCAAGCCATTCCTTTTGTTGGACAAATGAATGTTTACTCACTGACATCTGTGAGTTATTAAAGTTTGCCCGGCTATGCTTTCACACTTCGAGGACTCAGAAAACGAAAAGTCCTTCTGTATGAGTGGTGGTAACAGTAGGTGAATAAGCCTGTCTTCTAATTACAACATGCACATTGCATGTTTGGATTCTAAGACACTAATATTATGATTAGCCAGAGCTAAGCATTTCAAATACAGCAGATTATCACATTATTATTATATAATTATCCCCATAACCAATCACTTAATCTTCAAAATCTAAGTTTTTCCAAAGCTTAAAGCTTTGTTTCCCAAGATACACTATGCCCTCCAGTCAGTATTTCTGTGGTAATCCGCGATTCTTGTGTCTCGATTGCACGCTTCTGCCTCTGCTGTGCAACCACTAAACAAATTTGCTGTTAATTGCATTATGCACCTTTGTACAACAGAAGCTGTTCTATAATCTATATTCTATAGTAATGGGAAATGTACTTATGCAAATTGGGATAATTTGAATTGAAAGCTTAGAGTTCAAGATAAAGAAAGCAGCTTGATTTCATATTGCTTTCACAAAACATTATATTGCAGTTAACTTGCCTCTCAAGCATGGTCTAGAGATCTTGTGGTGCAATGGGTAGAGTCCCTGCCTGTGAGGCATGGAATATAACATAGACAAGCATGTTGATTCTCAATCTGTAAATAATTCCAATATGTCTACAATAGGTAGTAAGAGCTGGATGAAGGGTCTAGGCCCGAAACGTCAGCCTCTCTGCTCCTATGATGCTGCTTGGCCTGCTGTGTTCATCCAGCCCTGCACCTTGTTGTCTGAGCTTCTTAGTCAGCTGTGTTTGACACAGATGTACCCACTAGCTACAGGCCCTGGTGGCAGACTAGTCACCTCTTCCAGTAGAAACCAGCTGAGGAAACATGGGCAGAGAAAACAAAAAAATATATATAATGCAACCTAAACCACGTGCAGAACACACTGGGTAGCAAACGCATGAAGGCTAACAAAAATAATAATACTGCCTACTCTTTTACACATAAAACATACTGTTCACTGGTTGGACATTCAGAGGGATCTGAATGTGACCAGTACAAGTTAAAGCTGACTTGAATTCCAAAAGAAACCCTGCACTTTTGAAAAGGGAGACATAGTCAAGCTGAAATAGCTAGTCAATAACTTTTAATAGTGCTTCAGAGATGAAATAAAAGCTTGAATAGAGCAGCAGCATAGGTAAAGTGCTCCTAGATTCTCTGATGCAGCATAGCAAATCTTTGACAAGGAAATGGAAAGGAGGAAAGAGATCATGTTTCTGCAGGCGGCCAAGGCCCTCCAGACACACGCTGCAAAGCTAATGAGATCAGGTAGTCACAGAAATCAATTCAAAGAACGTGTCCCTGAGGAACTGGCTGATGTGTCACAAAATGTGCATTGCCCTCACAACAGTAGTTAAGGCAAGGTTCTGAACAATGAGTATACTGAAGATAGCATACCCATTGAATGTTAAGTAGACAATGGTTCCTTATAGGATAATGCGCTCTGCCTGAGAAGAATGGATGACAAAAGGTTACAGACTGACCTTGATGGTTTGAAACAAACACTGAAGAGACAGCTCTAAAAATAGGTGGATGCAAATCGCAAACCATCAGATTGTTTCACAAAGAGACATATATGAATAAGTAAATTATTAAGATTCTTAGAAAAACAATCTCACAATGTAATACTTCAATCAGAATAGGAGGGTTTTAACATTTTATTGGACCTATCAACTCTTGCATTTATGGAAAGAGAGAGAAAGGAAATCTGTGAAATGCATATTAGCTGTACGCAGGTGATGGACATAATTTGAGGATTCACCTGTGCCCCAATAAACTGGAACACACTAAAACTGTGGTTAGTAGTTTAGGAGATGATTTGCAGTGTGCTTTGGACAGGCTGAGTGAGAGGCCAAAGCAAGGCAGATGCAGTACAGTGTGGATTAATGCAGGGTCATCCAGGTTGGTAGCAAAAATAGGTAGGCAGATTATTATTCGAGAGGCTGTAAATTGAGAAAAGGGAATGTTCAACAAGACCTGGGTGTCCTTGTGCACCAGTCACTGAAAATAAGTACAGTGGTGTAGCAGGCAGCAAAGAAGGCAAACTGTAGGTTGCCCTTCATGGCAAAAAGATTTGAGTATAGGAACAAGGATGCCTTGCTGCCATGCTGCCAATGTACAGAATATTGCGAAATACTGTGTATAGTTTTGACCTTCTTATCTGAGAAAGGATATTCTTGCTATCGGGGGAATGCACCAAAGGCTTACCAGATTGATTCCTGGGATGGCAGGACTGACATATGAAGAGTGCTTGAGACAGTTAGGATTGTATTTAGAAAGATGAGGGGAAACCTCCTAGAAATCTATAAAATTCTGACAGGACCAGACAGGTTAGATGCAGGAAGGATGTTCCAAAAAGTGGGGGAATCCAGAATCAGTAGTCATAGGTTAAGGATAAGGAGTAAATCTTGTGGAACTGAAATTGCTTCACTCAGACAGTAGCGTCTTTGGAATTCACTATCACGGAAAATGTTTGAGGCCAAAACATTCTGTGTTTTCAAGAAGGAGGTAGATATAGCTCTTGTGGCTGAAGGGATCAAGGGATATGGGAGAAGGGTGGGATTAGAGTATTGAGCTCGATGGTCAGCCATGATCATACCGAATAGCAGACCAGGTTAAAAGGGTCAAAAGGCCTACTGCTGCTCCTATCGTCTATGTTTCTATGCTAGATGCATGTTTGAAATACGTTGTATCTGAAAATAAATATTAATCAGTGAGTATAAGAACCAATTACAATTTTATTTTTCACCACCTGGCTTTTTGGGCTGTAACCTCATGGATTTAGCTGAAGATTTCAATAAGGATAATGTTTAGGTGGAATAAGGTACACATATACAGAGAAACGCTTGGTATATTGGCGGGACTGCCAAAGAACTTGTTATATTGTCAAGGAATATGACAAATCCAGTTCCAACTAGTCAGAGAGTTTTTTTGCAAAGCTTGGAGCTCACCCTTTCTGTTGTGGATGCAGTGACCAATTCCATGCAAGCACTTTTGGACCCAGGCTTGATGCAGAGTGTATTGCTGGATGTCTGAGCTTGCATCACTGCATCAGTGCAAGCTACAAAATGTCTCAGTGCTGCAGTAGATACTCAGAAGGTTGCCATGAGATTTATGTTTGTTACCATGGAGGCTTGAACAATTGTTATTATGGCTGCAGGTACTAAGGCTCATAAGCGGAATACAGTCTCTCTCCGTAATGGAGCACTGCATGTTGCAGCAGATTAATATGATTGTTGAGGGACCTCAGGTGGGATGTGCAAAGGGTGGAGGGGGGAGTTGATGGGGAAGAATAGCAGTAGCTGCATGTTGCACCAACCTGTTGACTTCTCTCAGAAAGACAACATTCACGCTCCCACTACTGTCACACCAACTTTAGCCTGACTAATGCTCATCAATCAGTCAACCAGCCAGGAAGTCAACCCAGAGATAGTAGGAACTGCAGATGCTGGAGAATCCGAGACAACAAGGTGCAGAGCTGGATAAACACAGCAGGCCAAGCAGCATCATAGGAGCAGAAAGGCTCAGTGGTGTTCTGCACAATTATCTACAGCCAACAGGTGTGCTCAGGGGCACGAAGCCAGGGAAATGCAATGCGTCAGAAAAATTCACAATATCTTCTGACTCCAACAACCTTGCTGAAGTATTTCAAAAATATATTCCTTCCATTAACTCTATAGTAGCAAAAGAAAAGCTTTATCTGATGATCCCATGGAAATACCTTTTATAATATGAGGGATAATAGGGGGTCCTTCAAACTCCTGATCACCATGAATTTAACTCAACGAGTGTTGTTAAGAAAAGACATGAACAGAATCTGTTGTGATGTCCAAACGGCATGTCAGGGTAGAGATCAGAGTTTGACACTAAGTGACTTTTCAAGGTTTGCGCATTCTGTGTGCTTCAGCACACACCTAACCCAACTGTCCTAGTCTCCTTCCACACATGGTGTCTCACACAAACTGTGCCACAAAGGCCTTGGATTCATACTTTTTCTTTTCACTGGAGTTAGGAAGTCCAATTTTTTGGATTATGCCTAATTCCACTTCATGAAGATACAAATATAATGCATTTAATTCTGATTACACAAGAAACATTTAAAGATACATACATAAATAGACCACTTCAAACCTGCTGAAAAAGACTTTGTGTTTGTTCCAAAGTGGGTCCTCATCTTAGTTCTAAAAAAAAACCCAGAGTCTAAACAGTTTGTTACTCGTTGATTTTGTTGAAGTAATTGATTGGATGCCAACTAAAATGAAGAAATCTACAATTTACTCTATTTCTACATTGGTTCAGATCCAAACAATGACTTGGATTCATGAAGCTCTACTAAAATTGAACCTTTAATGTCAAATAACATCTTCTCAGAAGTGCAAGAGCATAAAAACAAATGCTGAGGCAAAGAGGGAGAAAATTAAAGTTTCTCAAACAGAAAACTCAAATGGAATGGTGAAAGAGTTGATGCTGTGTGTACAATAAATACTACTGAAAATTATTGCTCTTTCACAATGCTCAGACTTCCATCATTTTTATTTCAACTTTTCTTCTCCTAGAAAAATGAGCAAAATGCTATAAACTTAAGTAATCTCCAGTATGTGCTCAGCTCTCTGTCAATGTTTCCTGCACAGCCTATTTTATTTCCATGTTCATTAGAATGAAAATTGATTTAATGCTGGGGAAAGTAATGATTTTCACATTATAGCTTTTGCAATGTTGTAGCACTGGAAATCAAGCTCCCAAACCATAAAACCATTTTAACTGCAGGTATGAGTCAACAGAGGGAAGACTGAGATGATCAACTTGGAAAATACTCGTTTTGTACTATATCCATATTGGGGAATCATCAGTGTGGAAACGAAAATTTGTTCTGTATTAATTTTCCAATACATTTCCTTCAAATCTGAAATGTTTGCAGATATTAAAATTCTGTTCACTTGTACCATTTACCTTACCATTTCAGGCTAGTACGGATTCAGCAGAACCAAAATTTCTATGTCAACAGAAATGTTTCCTGCCAGGAAATACAGCGGACTTAGATTATATATTGCAACAGCATCTGAAAGCCAATTACTATATGTCTTAATGCGTGTTTAGAGTTAATTGTCCCCTTAGCATCCATTAAAAATGACATGATTCCAAAAGATCCATTATATGATTCTGCACTGCTTGAAGATATATTGCAACAAGCCAGAGGACAGAATGAACAAAATGGCCTCCTGTACCCATGAAAAACCTTTTGTTTACATGGAATCCTCTCATTAGTTTTAATCATGATTACAAAAATCTGAGGATCCTTCAGTAACAAGGAAAACAGAATTGAATCAAATGAAAGACCAAAAAAATGTTGATTTTACTCAGATATACTTGGATTTTTCTTGTGGACTTTTCAGTAATCTGGATGGTGGGCAGTTCCACAGACTAGTATATGCCACAGAAATATCATTACAGCTAACGATCCATTTTTTGGCATCCCCCAACTCAATGATGTACAAATAGTTTAACCTTCAATTTAGCTGTTTTTTAAAAGATGAAGAGTAAATTAAAACAAAACAGTTTGATGTGACAGAAGTACAAAGCAATGGCATGTTTAACACAAGTTATTACTCATAATGATGAAATGATGCAATATGTTTTGTTGCCACATTTTGTTTCAGTCAACATTTCTTTGACTATTTCTTTGAAATAAGTCGGGGATTCAGGGCTTTGATTTTTTTTTGCTTTTCCTCAAATCTGACTTAAATGACAACCCCTTATTTTTAAGCTATGACCCCTAGTTCTAGATTCTCCCACAAGAAGAATCAACCTTTCCACATCCACCTGGTCAAGCCCCCACAGGACTATTTCAGTTAAGTCATCTCTGACTTTTCTTAACTCTCAAAAAAATATAGGTCTGACCTGTGTAGCTTTTCCTCCTAAAGCAATCTGTTCATTCCCGGTACTAGTCTAGTAAATCTTCTCTAAACTGCTTCCAATGCATGAACGTAAGATAGATACAGGATACAGGAGTAGAACTAAGCTATTTGGCCCATTGAATGGTGGAGCAGACCCAATCATGGCTCATGTTTCTCAATCCCATTCTCCTGCCTTCTCTCCATGACCCTCGGTGCTCTTACTAATCAATAACCTTTCTTACCTCTTTCTTAAAAACACTCAATTACTTGGTCTCCACAACCTTCTGCAACAATGAGTTCCACAGATTAACTACCCTCTGGCTAAAGAAATTCCTCCTCATCTCAGTTCTAAAGGACTGTCCCTTCACTCTGAGGCTATGCCCTCAGGCACTAGTCTCTCCTGCTAGTGGAAACATCTTCTCTACATCCACCCTATGCAGACTTTCAGTATTCTGCAAGTTTCAACGAGATCCCTCCTCATCCTTCTAAACACCAATGAGTACAGACCCACAGTCCTCAACTGCTTCTCAAATGAAAAGCCCCTTATTCTGGAATAATTTTTGTAAACCTCCTTTGGGCACCCTCCAATACATCCTGCCTCAGATACAGGGACCAAATCTGCTCACAATATTCCAAGTGTGCTTTCACCACAGCTTTATACAACCTCAGCTGTACATCTCTACTCTTGTATTCTTGCCCTCTCAAAATGAACATGAAGATTCCATTTGCCTTCCTAACTGTCAATTGAACCTGTATGTTAATCTTAAGAGAATCCTGAATGAGAACTCCCAAGTCCCATTTTCTTTCAGATTTCTGAAGCCATTCTCCACGTCTTCCATTGTAAAAACAGAAGTTGCTGGAAAAGCTGAGCAGGCCTCTTTTCTCTTTTCATCTGTATCTCAACAAGTAGGTCTTTCCCTTTCCATTCCAAGTTCCTCTGCAGCCCAATTGAGATATCCTCAATATGGGCATCAAGCAGGAAACACAGCCTTTGGAAATCTCAATCCTGGCCACACAAAAGATTTTCCACCATTCCCCTGACTATACTATCCGCGATTACAACAATATTTCTCTTTTCTCCTCACCTCTTGAATGGTTCCCTGTACCATGGTGCTATGGTCAGTTTGCTCATCCTCTCTACAGCCCTTGCTTTCATCCACACAGGGAGCAAGAATCTCAAACCTACATCTGCCTTCTATATGTATGATAAGTACAGTGACTAGGACTGCACACAGTACTCCAGACTTACCAATGACCTGCATAACTTAAGCACAACCTCCTTAATCTTGCATCCAATTCCTCTCACAATAAAACATAAAATTCTATTAAATCTCGTGATTACTTGTTTGCCTGCATGCTAACCTTCTGTGATTCACATATTAGCACACCCAGATCTCCCTGCATCTCAGAGAAATGCAACTTCTTACCATTTATAATAATATACTTTTTTATACTTTCTGACAAAATTGACAATTTAATATTTTCCTTAACCTATTTATATCTTTTTATAGTCTCCTAATGTCCTCTTCACAACTCAGTTTCCTACATTTTTGTGTCATCAGCAAATTTCTTTGATCCCTTCATCCAAATCATTTACATACATTGTGAAGATCTGAGACACCAGCCCTGGCACCTGTGGCAGTGACATCCTGTCAGTCTGAAAAAGATCTATTTATTCCTACACTCTGCTTCTTGTTAGCCAACCAATCTTCTCTCCATGCCATTATTTTATTCACATATCATGAAATATTATTGTCTGCAATAACTTTTGATGTGGCACTTGATCAAATGACTTTTAGAAATCTAAGTTCAATACATCCACTGGTTCCCCTTCACCAACAGCACAAGTTATTTCTTCACAAAAACTCTAAAATAAATTATGGCTGATTTCCCTTTGAAAAAAACATGCTGTATCTGCATGATTATCTTGAATTCATCCAAGTGTCCTGTTGTGATGTCTCGAATAATAGTTTCTAACAGTTTTCCCTATGACAAATATTAAGCTAACTGGCTTATAGTTGTTGTTTTCTGCCTCCCTCCTTTTTTGAATAAAGGAGGTACCTTAACATTTTTTCCAATCTTAAAGGAACCTTCCCTGAACTGGATGAGTTTTGATAAATTAAAACTAATATATCAACCATTTCACTCACTAATTCTTTTCAGACCCTAGGATGAACTCCATGCTGTGATTGTAAGGCTATACCACAAAATAATTATAATTCCATGAGGAGCAGCGTTCACCCTAACTCATCTATTTTTGCCAAACAATCCAACATGCTGAGGTGAATACTATCTGAGAGGAAAATTTGAGGCTTTCTATCCAAATTTCCAGTTTCATGAATGCTGTTATGTTTCCTCCTCCATCAAAGATAGCAAATGATCAGCAATTGAAATCAACATGAATTGATGTTCTTTTTAAACTGCATTAACATTGAATCCTGCAAGATTGTTATCAAGTTTCATTTAGCAGCTGAGCTTTTAACGAGTTCTTCATTTTATATGAGGAAGCTGCCTGAAGTTCATACATGACCATTTATCACCTACCAGGGTGATGAAAATTTCACACAATGATTAAATATAATGGCGTGAATTTTCCAAGGAGGGTCAATGCATACCCTGAAGTTGCAGTTCTTGCTAGGTCATTTGAGCACTGCACTCACAGAAATTTGGAGTGCACTGTTGATTGCAACAGTCAGTCACAGTGCTGTAGAATCAGCAGGTAGGAATGACACAATCTACCCCAACCTCTCCCACAGTCCTCCCATACATACCTTTTACCTACCATAAACTAATTTTAAACACCCAGTGTGAATATTAGTGAATTTTCAGTGGATGAATAAGTAATCCCATAGGGTCATAGGCTGCGTTAGTGGATAAGGTAAGTCTGTATAGAGGGAAAGAAAAGTAGTTATTGTGGCAGGGGGGTGAAATGGCATTTGATAGGGTGGCAGGAGGTTGAGGTGGCAAATGGGTGATGGGCAGGTAAGGTAAGGGGCAGGAGGATGAGGTCACAAGTAGGTGAGTTGGCAAGCAGATAATGTGGCATGTGGGTCACAGGGCAGCTGGGTGATTTGACAAATGAGTTGGGTGCCATATGAAAGGATATACTGGCATTGGAGGCAGTTCAAAAGAGATTTATATCATTCTTAGGATGAAGGCATTGATTTGTCTAGAATGGCTAAACAGATGAGAGTTATTCATTCAAGTTCATAAGAGAGAGGTGTGACCTGATTTGAAACATACAAGATTCTGAGGAGGCTTGACAGGCTTGAAGATGATTCCACTAGCAGGGCCATTTCAACTTAGGGGAAACAGTTATAGATTAAGGAGACACATTTAAAACTGAGATATATAGGAATTTCTTCTTCTAGAAGATAGTGAATGTCTGAGACTGTCCACCCCAGACAGCTGTGGAGGCTACTTCGCCGAAATTATTTAAAGAGGTGGTAGATAGATTTCTGAAATATCAAGGACTTTAGAGCTATGAGGAGCTTATTCAAAAGGAGTTGAATGGTAGGGCAGGCTTGAGGGGAAAAATGACCTAATTTGGTCTTATTTCTCACATGTTGGGCGAAATGGCAGGTGGCTATGGTGGGTACAACTCAGGGGCTAGACAGGTCAGAGGAGTAATCGAGTGTTTGGAGGATGGCTAGTGTCAAGGGGTAGCTGGTAAAGGGTAGTCAACTAGGGTTGAGCTGTCAACCAGGTATCAAGTGGTTGTATGTGAACTTAAACTATTGCCTACACAGTCACTTTGGCCAGGCTATACCTCTTTTAGGACTTTTACCGCTTCATGTTCTCTCATGCCCTTAAGATGGAGGATTGGGAGTCAGGAGGACAGAGCAGTAGACAGTTTTACTCACCTACCTCATCCATGATGTTGCTTCTTTAATTCACATTTGACCACCTCTTTGAAGCTCCTTTTTAATCTCTATGCATAATACCTTAAGAACTTCAGAGGTTGATTCGGAACGATCATCTATTATTTTAATGTTCCTGACAGTTTGGAAACAATACCTGCTCATGAACCTTCTTGAAAGGAGCATATATTCCATTCTTTTTAAAACAAACATTCTATCAGCTATTTCATTCCATCACACAATCTGCTCTCTTGATAACTCTATTTAAAAATTAATTAAGATAAGGATAGGTTATCGTATGCCTCACTGATGACCTATCCTGTACAGAATTAGACTGATTTCTATTCTATTCACTCTCACTGCTGCACTGTAATCCTACTGGAGCTATACACTCAGAACATGATTTGAACCGCTTGAGTGAATTAATATCTACCATCCACAGTATACATAATATGCCAGGTTAGTAACTTATTTTATATTTGTTCAAAAAAAAAGGCATGCTGTCAAAGATTTTTGCCTGGTACTCATCAGGACAGACACAAAAATGTCAAATTTAAAGACAGCAACAATGCATAGTGCACAGGAAAAGGGTGTTGATTGGCCAAGTGTTGCCATGGTGAATGAAACAAGAAACCACAGTCCCCATGCTTTTGCGTAATTCAGAGTGATGTGAAACCTGGACATGCCTCATTTGGCCAATGCATATGAATATATGTAGCCTCTAGCAAACATAAGTGAGCCACATTGCAAGCCTGTCCATGTAGGTAACTTGTTTATGTCTTATCGTGTTTAAACTGATGTTTCTCACAACCAATTATTATAGTTTACTATTGAAACACCTGAACTTGGTTAATTTAGTTTAAACCAGAAGATGAAATGGCTACTTATTAGCTTTTGGAGTCTCATAAGATTGTCTATTGAACTGTCAGTTTAGATTCATTCATTTCAAGGTTACTGCACAGGAAACACTGTATGAGAAATCAATTACATCAACTTTATAAAGCTAGACATCTATATATTATTTGTTACTACCCAGCGATCCACATTAAAATCCGATTCTCTATTTAGATGGTGCATAAGAATACTGAATTATAGTCTATTAGACCTCTAAGCATAGATTTAACAGGTCTGGTTCAGTTGATCATCCAAGTGGGAGAAAATAAATCCATCCTCTTCTAAGTTCTCGAGATAACCAATTTTCCACAGCAGTGCTGTAATCACTGTTAAAATTATTGGAGAATCATTTTAAATTGAAGGAACTTGGCAAGAATGATTTTCTTTATCTGAAGCCCATAATAATATTTGGTACTTTTTAAATGTCAAGGAGTCTTTTGGATACTTTAGCTTGCAACAGTGAAATACCGTGAGAGAACGTTAAGTACTTCAAACATATAAAGCAGCAAACTGAAAGCATATTGTTGGCAAAAACTTTACTGTTACTTATAAAGTTTATATTGCCTTGTGAAATTCCTATCATTCAAAATCATTGTTTTTCCATATTGTCTTTGAGTATAAGTGCATTGCCACTTATAAGCATTGAAGCTAATATATTCTTCTTAATAAATTAGTGTCACATTCAAGTAGTTATGCAAGCAAATAAAGGAAACTTTGGCATTGATTTTGACAATGAATGCCTCCAGAGACTGAAATGCAGAAGTCTCATTTTCAACCATGACACAGGTTGGGAGAGCGGGTAGTGAGAACACAACCATGGTTTACAGAAGTAACTGTCCATTTAAACCATTAGTTCACGTCTATCATGTCTGATTTTGTTTGCCAGGAGTGGGAAACTTATGCAGATTAGAGCTGGTAGGATTTGCAACCAGACTAACTTGGTTAGGTAAAGTACATCCTTGGATGTAGTCTTGCATCTTCATTAGTAGAAAATATACTGCTGTTTGGGAGAGGGACAGTGCCCTTTGGCAATGGTAAGTTGCCCTTTGGATTTTTAAAAGTGAACATAAATGTGCATAACCTCACTGCAGCTGTGAAGCTCATTGAAACTGTAATTAGTAACTGTTAAAAACAGTTGTCAAGCTGTTAAGGCATTCAAAAATACTGCCTTTTAAATGTTTGAAGAAAAAAACACTATCTGGACTATTGATAAAAATTATTGCTTGCTACTTCACCCCATCTGTTGACATATGCCTGAGGTTATCATTACTGAATTAGTGCTATATGCCAGATTTCACAATGTTCATTATGACAGTTGGGTGCCTGCCATCCATCTCACTGCCTGATGAAGTGGTTCTTGCCAAGCCTTTTTGAAGTCAGACTATAAATTCCAATGCCTGTCTTATGAGGCAGTAAAGGAGGTTAAAAGTAATGATTCTTTTTAAAAGATCAACAAATTTGTTTTTTTTTGAAATAATGAATTATTCATAAGTCACTGAAGAACTGATCAAAATGTCATCTTGGAATGCCTCTTAAGATGACCTCATGGTGGATTCTGCATGAGTTAGCATAATAGATACGAGGGGAATGTACAGTGTGTGGGGGCTTGGGTTGGCACTAAATTGGCATAAGGGCCAGAAATATTCATGGTGTATGGACAGGTGAAGGGTCATAGGTTGAAATAGAGATTATCAGGGAGATCATCATACTCAAATGTCATTCACAATTTTTCTGAAGAAACTCAATTCTTTTCTGCAAACGTCATACCTTTTTCAAAATCTAGAAAACAGTTAACAATATTAAATTAGCGGTGAATTAATTGCAACACAGAATGAAGAGTTCCCAAGTCATTCAAACTTTATTTCCACAAGTTGCTATACTGAATACAACAAATCTAGTGACATTCTGAAGAAAATTAAGCCATTAAAGGTTACATTTGCATAAAAATCCACCTGATTCTGTGATGTTGAGCAGGGAAGGGAAACCAGCTTCTTAGTTAGTTGGGTTTACATATAATTCTGACCTTCCCATTTTCCTTAAATTTCAGTTCATTTCAGACTGTGTCTTTTCTATTCTATCTCATTCCATCTTGCCTGGGAGCTATGAAAAATAAACAAGTTTGCTGGGGATTTGATATAAGATATATAAAAGGAAAAGACCTACACAAAGTAGGAATAATTTTAAAAGTGCAAAATAATGACTGTACTTCCCATGTGCCCATAAGGCAGCAGAATGGTCATGAACAGACATGGAAGATTTGAAACTGCTTTAGGCTTGGATAAGAGAGAAAAGATGAATCAAATAAATGCTTTGATATATTCAATGATTAAAGAAGTGGAAGAACGTATGCATTTTCAATAGGCAAAGCATGATCATGGTGAGGATTTTTTTTTGCAGTTCCAGATTCTGCCAATCTGCAGAAACCCAAATTTTTTGAACAGCTAAATTCAAGGAAAACAAAAAATTAAGTCAATGGTTGATTTCACAACAACTACCTATGATGCCTATTGCATGGCAAACCGCTTTCTGAGTGTATTGTGGTGCGATGATGCGATGAGGAGCTGGTTGGAAGATTACTGTTAGACAGACTCAGTTCTTGATAATGCAATAACTCAAGTGAGACCAAATAAGTTGAGTGAAGTTATGAAGAGATTACTGCGCTGACAACAGTAGAGAGAACAAATAGCTGCAGCAGACAAAAAGAGAGCAGCTGCATTATATTCTCAAGCAGCATAATAGGGAAAGAATCAGGACCCTGAAAAAACTGAAAACATACAACAAATGTGGGAAATTCTAAGCACATAGCAGGCAATAATGTCCAGCTTGAAAAGTCAAGTGTCCTAATTATCGCTGAGAAAGGCAATTATAACAATCTCATCAGAAAGAGCAAGCAGGTGGTAATGTTTCAAATAAATACAAACATGTTTTTCGGAGTACAAAATGTAGAGATGATATCCATGGATATATTGAAAGTGATTTTTCTTTAAGCAGATTATCAAATAGCGGTTGAAACAATGAGGCTGGGAGTAGCTGTTGTTTTCTGCCAAGAGTAAATGGAACCCTACAAAAATCTAAACTAAAATTTACATCTCCCTGAAAACATGTCAAGATGTAGGACAATAGTTCCCAATATTTCTATTTTTAGCAAGCAAAATGGTACCAAAATTTTTTTCTTTTTTGCCTTAGATCTTAACCATGCACCATTACATTTCTTGGAATTATGTCATGGAAGGAAACAATAATTACATGTAAATGGTCTCCAGCTTTTGATAGTCTGGATTTGTGTAAATATCACTTTAACTAGTTATAGCACAAAGTAACAATGTCCAAAGTTTGTAGACTTGTTTGAACTGAATGAATGCATCTCAGATGATGACTTTGGCCTCGTAGAAATACAGGGGACCTGGAGTCATACAGTCATACAGATAAAACAGGTCCTTTGGCCCACCATGTCTACGCTGATGAAAAAACATAAACTATACAAATCACATTTACTTGCACATGGTCCATAGGCTACTCTGCTCATCCAGATGCTTCTTAAATGTTGTGAAAATACCTGCCTCTGCTATCCTCTCAGGCATGCATTCTGTATTTCTACCATCCTCTGGATGAAACAACCACTCCTCAAATCCCCTCTAAAACACTTACTCCTCACTTTGAATTAGTGCCCTCTGGTCTGAGAAGTGTCTGCCACAGGGACAAGATTCTCACAACCTATCCTATCTATGCCTTCAATAATTTTGTATACCTCAATCTGAACCCCTCAGCCTCCTCTGCTCCAGAGAAAATAAATACAGCCTATCCAATCTCTCCTCATAACTGAAACTTGTCATCCTGGGCAACGTCCTGGTAAATCTCCTATCCAGCGCAGAACTCTTGAAACGAAATATTTTTCAGGATTTTAGATTCTGTCAGATCTCTCTGTCAAAGACATCTATTGGGTTTGCTACCCTTATCACATCCATTTCAAAAGACTAGTTTTTGTTACCCTAAAAACAAGAGAGGGATAGGGTACTTTTAAAATCAGGGTCCAATTATTCATTATGGGGTCACATTTCAATTTATTCCTTAAGTGCAGTACATGTGAGCAAATTTTGGAATATTACGGGATTAGAAATGCCTCTCACTAATAAAAATGCATTTTTTAAACAAAATGCTAATAAGCATTCCAATTTATTGTTGTCACTATATTGAGTACTGGCTCAGTGAGATATTTGGCATCGTAGCTGCTGCACAAAAGTGATTTGTAAATGACCCTATACATTACAAAACAATTGTTCATAACTTTTGACTAGAAAACCATGGAGTGAATGGTCAAGTTCCCAACCCCTCACCACTTCCTCTGTCAGTAACTCATTGTCATTGCTGCCGAGGTTCTCAGGCCTAGGAGAATGTAAAAACAAAGCTTTGATTAATAAAAAGGATTTGTTTCGCAGACGTTTCGTTACAATGCTGGGTAACATCCTCAGTGCAGCCTCCGATGAAGCGTCGGTGTGTTTTCCCGCCTGGTTTTTAAACTCTGGGGTCCGTTGAGATGGACTGCCTCACTTCCGGATTTCCTTTGTAGTGGAATGTATATGGGGTCCAGTTCAATGTGTTTATTAATAGCATGTTTCGTGGAGTGCCATGCTTCTAGGAATTCTCATGCCTCGAAGTGAGGGTTCTCCTTGTCCATGTCCATCTCAATCCACATGGACAAGGAGAACCATCACTTCGACTGGGACAACACCAAGATCTTGGGACAGGCTAGGCAGAGACAGGCACGAGAATTCCTAGAAGCATGGCACTCCACGAAGCATGATCTGAGTGTTTCCATTTTTGACTGCAGAGCTATTAGAGCAGTTCTGAAACGTGACTTTATTGAGTAAGATATTGTGGATTAGCCAAGTCGTTAGGGTGGATGCTGTGACTTGGGTTCCTGCTGCTCACTGCTCCTTCAGTCACAGGCAGTTTCACTAGTGAGCCCATTGGTAGCAAATACAGGAGAGAAATAGTCTGTGAGTGGAAGAGCTGCTCCTTAGAAAACTGTCACTTCACAATCCATGCATTTGAACTGAGATCCATGAGCCACAGAGAAATCTTTGGCAGGCTTGGATCAGGCCATATGTTGAACAATGTATTGATCAAAGATGGTTTTTATCAGCAACCTCATAAATAGAACTCAAGACATTTGCTCATCTTGCAAGCATGATACTGAAATAAAAGTTGCCTGCGAGATAGTGGTTACATTGATCAGATTTAGTTCTCGCTGTTTGACTTGCAATCTCACAATCTCACTTAAGGTTGCCATTTTCAGCTCTGAAAAGTGCACAGTCTTCTTCAGATTGTGGTATCTCAAAATAACAGTTCAGCAACAGGTGAAGCTCGCTGTTAACTATGCAATGGCAACACAACAAGACTTGCCATTAAGACGATGTTGCTGTCAAGACAAAGGTAATTGCTGCCTGTCACAGAAATGAGTTACATATATTATGAATTTTTGTGCTGGCGTGATATCAAATATATGGACCTTATCTTCCAAAGATTGACAGATTATTTCAAACATGCATGCTCCTTCAGCTGCTGGCAACAAGCAATTTACTTATTGTACTCAACCATACCATGCTTGCAAACTCACGAGAAAAAAAAACCTGACATTTGTGACTCTACAATTGGACAACATTTGTTAAATAATCCAGATGGCGTAAGGAGTTATTATTAAACATAAAAAAATCTTTCAGGAATGAAATTAGGGAATACATCAACACATTATGATAGGAATAGTTTGGAACCCTTTTCTGCAGTTATGGAAGATGAATTATGCTTTTAAATCTGAAATTGGTGGATTCTTTTTCTCCAAAGCAATAAAGGATATGGGACAAAGGTTTTTGAGCTTAGATGGCAGATCAAACACAATCTCATTGAATAATGAAGAAAGATGAGGTACTAAGTGACCAATGCCTGTTCTTATGCTCCAATAAGTGACCAGACTTGCTTTTAGTGAGTTAAACTGTTTATTAATCATGAGAATAATGGGTTGGCTGTGCTATTTTGATTAGTAAGTATGTTAAAATGTTCTTATCATATTGATAACACAGTTGAAAGGCACAGAATAGGACCAAATGCTTACTTATACTTTACAAACATTTTACAAATTTACCTGACAGTTTTTTTTTAAAACACCGTTATAATGAAAAAAAAGTTTGCTATCATTGCACAATTCCAGCACTTTACTGGTTCAAATGTTTCATGACAAAATTTTTGTGGTGTGCTACCAAATTCATAAGATCAATAATGAGATGCATTTCATGTCGTATACTCAGCTTACTACACCAATGAGAAACTCAATGTATATTTCCAGTCACGTACTAAGGCAGCTCACATAACATACATATAGATGTGGGTAGGTGTACAATATGAAGAGTACTGCAAAATAAAATTAAAATGGTTATATATACAAATGGCTTGCATATACACCCTAATTTTTATTCATAATTCGATTCTGCAGAGACTCACCTTTCTGCCATTTCCGAAGTGAGTGGTTGATGGAATTACAAATATTTCACTTAGGCACATAAAGGATTCAGTACTTAATTCCTTATGTCAACAAATATTTCCATTCTCTAAACTGTTGGGTCTGACTATTAAAATGCTTACTTGATAGGCACTCTGTTGTAATCTTAGAAATCAGTCATGCAGTACCAATGCTGTAATACCTAACATTAAAAGTAATACTGAAATACTTATCACTGTTTTTCCTCATCTCCGCACAATTTTTGCACAGCTTTTTTTGGCAAAACTGGTGGTTCCTTGACTGCTTTAGCAATCCCAATTATCATCCCAGTAATGAGCAATATGATGGAAGGGACTGTTGACAATGCTATCAAATGGCACTTAATGCAGCAATAATCTGGTCAATAATGCTCAGATGGGTTCTGGTGGTGTTCTGTCAGGGCCACTCAGTATTTGATCTCACCACAGCCTTGGTTCAAGTATCAGTAAATGAGCTAAATTCTAGAAATGATGTGAGAATGACTGCTTTGGACATCATGCCAGAATTTAACTGAGTCTGGGATCAAGGATCTCCAGACAAAAACTGTGAGTAATGGGAATCCAGAGGAAAGCCCTCACTAGTTGGACTTCCTGCAGGATAAGCACCTTCATTCTGGCACAACAGTGCAAGAGTTCTTCAGGATAGTGTTCTAGGCCTGACTATACTTAGCTGCTAAACCCTTCAACATAAGGTCAGGATAGGAATATTCACTGATCATTGAACAATGATCATTTGTGACTCCTCAGATTCTAAATCAGTCCATGTCCAAATACAGAAACCTGAACAATAATCAGACTTGGGCTGATAAGTGGCAAGTAACATTGGCACCGTACAAATGCCAGGCAATGACCACCTTCAACAAGGTAGAAATTAGCCATCTTCCCTTGATATTCAATGGTTTTGCCATCACTGAATACCCTGCTATTAACATCCAAGAGGTTACCTTTGGCCAGGAACTGAACCAGCCATGTAAATACTATTCCTATAAGAGAAGGTGAGAGATTGTGAATTCTATGGTGAGTAACTCATCTCCCATCTCACCAAACAGTGTCCACCATCAAGAAGGCACAAGTAAGGAGTGCAATGGAATACTCACCACTTGCTTGGTTGAGTGCAGGTCCAATGAAATTCAAGAAGCTAAACACCAGCCAAAACAAAGCAGCCTGCATGATTGGCATGAATGTTGTTGTGAGTATGCACTGATGCTTGGCATTTCAATGGACGGTAACCACATTAAGTAAAAGTTGCATTAACGGTTGTATCATGGATAACATAGTTTGTTATAAAGGACCTTAGAAGTTAGGGTTTCCCCTTCAAATTACATATCTTTCCCCCTCCAAAGGGTATCCTGACTATCCAAATGAAATGCACTGGAAACAGACCTATTCTTACTGGTCTAATCCTCACTCCAGGGTTACAAACACCAGGGACTCCAAAGTCCAATTTCACTGGAGACAGTTGATCATTTGTATAGCTAGCTGCTTCCAGCAATCACATATATACAAAGTAAAATAAAAGGTGCCAGGTTCGGGAGTGGGATTTGGGGATTTCTAATGATGTCCAGCACTTTGGCCAAGGCAGAGACACTCCCCATCAAGATTACGTGTCAACTCTTAAAAGAACGCTCCAAACCAAAATTAAAATGGCTGTAAATGAATGGCACGAGCGTGCTGGCCCAGGTTTTCATTCCCAGTTTGATTTTGCAGAAACCCACCTTTCTGCCATTTCCTAAGGGAATAGTTGAAGGAATTACAAACATTTAACCTAGGCACTTAAGGGATTAAACACTTAATTCCTTATGTAAGCAAATATTTCCCTTCTATAAACTGTTGGGGCTGTCTATTAAAATGCTTACTTGATCAGTACACTGTTTTAAAATGATAATTTTGGAGATCGGTCATGCAGCACCAATGCTATAATAACTAAAGTTAAAAGCGATACTGAAATACTTCAATCAGAGATAGTAAGAACTGCCGCTGCTGGAGTCAGAGATAACACAGTGTGGAGCGGGAGGAAGTCAGCAGGCCAGGCAACATCAGAGGAGCAGGAAAGCTGACCATTCGGGTGGGGACACATCTGCTTTCCTGTTCCTCTGATGCTGCCTGGCCTGCTGTGTTCCTCCAGCTCCACACTGTGTTATCTCTGAAATATTTCAAACTGTTTTTCCTCATCTTCACACAAGCTTTGGACTGTTTCTTGGCAGATTTGGAGGTTTATTTGCAAGTTATTTAACATTTTCCTAGATAGCAAAAATCTTGAAAAATCTAGATTATTTTGTAGTTAAAATTTCATTATTGCTGTCATTTTTATTGCCCACTGGTTACCAAAACTCCTACGAATTTCACATAGAAACATATCTAATTGCGTCTTTTTCTACATCTGATTTTCTGATATTCAACTCTTATTCAGCCAGTTCAACGAAAAACATCTAAATTATGTTAATTCTTATTTGACAAGCAGCTTACTAGCATTAGTTAGTAGCACTTATGCCTTCAATAGGCCATGGGTTCAAAGACCACTCCAGATATGTGTTTTAAAAATTTACACAGACAGTTCAATGCACTTCTGCAGAACACTGCATTTTTGGAAGCACTGACTGTGATGTTACACTGAAGCCATAACTAGACTCACAGGTGGAGGAAAGGATCTCATGGTGCTTTCTGAAGAAGAGCAGAGGAGCTATTCTAAAGCGCTGGCCGATATGTTTACTCACTGAGTATCCCAAAAAAAATGTTCAGATCGTATCTGTCCATGCGGGAACTTGCAGCGTGCAAATTGGTTACCATGTTTCCTACTTTAAGGCAATGTTATAAAGTACTTCGTTGGTGGAACACACTTTGAGTTGCCCTATGTCCATCGTTCTGCAGTTGTAAATGTTCATTCACCTATTCACTTCTCTGAGCAACTAGCTGTCTCATCACTTAACTCTTTTATTCTAAGTACTTATGTAAGGCGTTGAGGGTGATATAGATCAAGGATTGGCTAATTAATAAAAGAGAGATAAATGGACAGATGGGGCATTTTCAAGATGACAACCTGTAACTAATGAAGTGCAGCAGCAATCAATGCTGGGACCATAATTATTTACAATTTTTTTTAATGACTTGGATGATGGAAGTGAATATACTCTGGCCAAATTTGCTGCATGAAACAAAAATCAGTGCAAGGGCAAGTGCGAGGATGACCCAAGGAGTCTATAGAAAGATGGAGACAGGTTAAATAAGTGGGCAAAAGCTTGGCAGATGGAATACGATGTGGAAAAATGTGAGGTTTGCACTTTGACAGACAGAAAAGAAGACCCGAATATTACTTGAATCTTTAACTCATCAGGAAAATTCACAAGAAATACCAAAGTAAAGGGAAAGTAACATCTATACTGTTTGAGAGGAGAATGCAAATTCATTGGCAAATGGAGTCTGATTAGTAGAGGAGTTGACATTGAGAATGCACTCGCTAATGGTGACTGACAGTTAACTGTCAAGGTTTGTTTAAATTTCAAATAAAACAGGCTGATTCTGATTGGTCAAGACTTCAACTTGAGAAATAAACCTAAGAATAGATTGTCTTTTCAAGTGTCATATTCACTTCACTTGCTCTCAAGTTTCTCAATCAATGCTTCTTAATTAAGAGTAACAAATTTTCCATCAACCAAATCAAAACTGGAAGACATATTTAAAAGCTTTTGGGTCAAAAAACACATTGAGGGCAGTGAATGAAGCAATGAAAAGAATGTCTTTGTTATTGAAGTTAACTACCCATCCAAAATTAATCAACTGAGCACTGGTTTCTGGTGATATAGAGCTGTGTATCGTATCTCAATATAAGATCCAGTTTTGAACAAGTGAGCCTCTTGCCAGAGGTTTTATTTTGCAGAAGTCTGAAAGATATACCAGTCCATGAGTGAGTTGCCATACCCATTATTTGGGGCTGTAATACATTACCTCATCCCCAAAACACATTTCCAGTGTAATCTCCCCACTTTCTAATTTATACAAGGTTCTATTAAAACCATTGGCAAAATGCCAATTACTCAGTGACCAAATGAACATCATGACCACAATTGGGAGCCCTGATGGGAGATTGGAAGAATCATGAAAATGATGCCCAATTAAGGGAAAACAGGTATTCAAATCTATTGAGCTAAATACAAAAGCTAATGATTGTGCACAAAGTAGTGTTCTTTGCCAGTCTTTACAATCATTGTGGAGATTCATCTTGACCTCCACTGACATTGTGGCTTCCAGCTTCTGGCCAATTTGAGTCACTCCATTTTGTGTGAAGACACCACCATGGCAAAGACTAAGCCCCTATCACAGCTGTTGCAGTGTACTCCACAACCAGATGCACCCCTGGCCAAGCTGCTCTATTCCAGTTCATCTACATCCCTGGCATCCAACAATGCGGAAAGTTATGTCGGTTCACAAAAAGCAACACAAGTCCAATTACCACCCAGTAATCTAATCTCAATCATAGCACAATGATGGAAGCTATTGCTAAAAGTGGAATCAGGCAGCAAACTCCATGTGCTCCTATTAAGAAATAGGTAAGCAAACTAGACACAGCAAAGACCATCTGTGCTGCAGTGCTGAAGGACTCGAAAAATAATGTTCTAGTACAGTAATAACATGGCATGTATGCTAATATGTGAAAACGTGCTGAGGTATACCTTGTCTACAACAAGCAGGAATAAACCAGTACAACCATTGTCACTTTATCAACTGCAAACAAACATCTGCAAAGTGCAAAGTGAAGGAAAGATTTGTCAACGGTGCTGTCAAAAGACATTTTGTCACCAATGACCAGCTCAGTGATGCTGAAATTCTCTTGTAAAAGATCCATTCAGCTCCAGACCTTGTTACAGTATTGATCCAAAGTAAAAATGAGAAATGAGTCTCAGAATTAATGTCAGAGTGATTACTTTTAATATCAAGGCAGAATTTGATTTGATGTGGCACCAAGAAGCCTTTGTAAAATTTAAGTTAATGGGGATAAGTGAGAACTTCTCCAATGGCTGGAATCTGATCAGGCACAGATATAGATTGTTGTGCTCACTAACTACAGTTCACCCATCTTTACATGTTTCATCAATGAACTTCACCACAATATAAAGTCAGAAAGGGGTTTGTTTGCTGATGATTGCCGAGTGTTCAGCTTCATTTGCAAGGCCTCAGATAATTTAAAAAACCGAAAGAACTGCAGACGCTGGAAATGAAACAAAAGTAGAAATTGCTGGAAGAACTCAGCGCGTCTGGCAACATCTGTCGAAAGAAAGCAGGGTTAATGTTTCAGGTCCAGTGATACTTCTTCAGAATGGCTCAGATAATTATGTAGTTCATGCCACATGAAACAAGAACTGGATAACAGCTCAGCTTGGACTACTAAGTGGGAATTAATATGCTTGCCATGCAAATATCTATAATGTTCACCTTCTACTGGAAGACTCTAATCAGTTTTCTGTTACTCTTGACAGCATTACTGTCAGCAAGTTCTGTACTGTCATTAGTCTGGTGGGCACCATTGACCACATACCCAACTGCACACACAACTTTATTGACATCCAAAGCAAGTCAGGGGCTGTAAATTCTCCACACAGTTGCTCATCTCCTGACTCCTCAAAGTCTCTACCGACTAGGTACGTCAGAGGTGTGATGGAACACACTTGCTGCTTGCCTGGGTTGGTGCAAGTTCAACAATATTGAATAAGTTCTACACCATCTAAGAAAACGCAGTCCACCTAATTAGTATCCAACCCCAGCTTAAACTTCGACTAATTCCCCAGCAAGCTGTGACAAGGCTTCACAAGGTCAGTAACTCATGGTTTTATTATGACATTGAACTACATCAATGAAATGCAGCCTGATGATAGCAAAACAGACATCTAAAGAGTGAGCTTTCTTGGTTCTGATTGACATACAGACACAAAGATAGTTTTTTTTTAATTAAAAATAGAAATTGCTGGCAAAATTCAGCAGATATGACAGTGTCTGCCTTCTCATTAGTCACTGGATTTGAAATGTTGACTGCACTTTCTTCCCACAGAGGCTGCAAGGCCTGCTGAGTTTCACCAGCAATTTTTGTTTTTATTTAAGATCTCCAGCATCTGAAGATCTTTGTTTTATTTTGGTATTTTTATGTTGTTGCGAGACTTGAAATATACCTTCCATCTTGGGGATTCTTCTGTCTGTGTTCCTCTTAATCAGTGGGCTACAACCTCATGTGTTTTAACCAAGGTATTTAATCAGATAAGACAGTGACACTCACTCCCATACTGAGCTTAAATCAAGCAAGATGTCCATTGATATTGATAAGTCAAGTTCTATCTAGTTGTGATGGATCTCCTATTTCTCCTTGCAATGCCTCAGGTACCTCCTCCAATGCAGGTATGTGTTCAAATGCCTGGGATGTGGTGACTCGCAAGTTAAACCACCGCCAGTCCTCTATGATGAGACAGCAGCCTATGCTCATTTGGGACAATGGCGACTTTACCTGAAGAGCTCTTGTGAAGCAGTGGCAGTGTCCCTACCTCTGAGGCGGGAGACCTGAGTTCAAGTTCCACCTGCTCTTGAGGTGTGTCATAACACATTTGACCAGGTTGATCAGAAAATATTTTCAAATGCAGCAACTCTTGTAAGAGAGGTGAGTAATCTACCATGTAGAAGTCTTTATGTACCCATGAGTACTTTCGTTGTTCTGGAACTGTTTACGACTTCTGCACATCCTTTGAAATTGATACATTTCTTGCACATTGTACTCTTTGTGTTATAGCTGGACACTGTCTCAGCCTGGGAGACATTTGTTTTTGTTCCTCAGTAGTGATACTGGCTCTGAGTTGTCTGACATTTTTGGCTTGGCTTCTCATAGATTGATTTAGATTGCTCGTACCTTATGAAGTTAATAAATTCTGTTCCTGTTCAGTCACCAAGGCTATTCTTCTCTTGTCAGGCATAGTCTGTGATTCTTCCCAAATTGTTCCCAAGACAATTCGGGCAGCTTTGTCTAGAATTAAGTCTTCCTTGGATTATAAAAGCTCTTAGACAGACTGATCAAAAATTCTGAAAACAATTCTGGCCCCTTATGAATTTTGATTGCAAGGCTCCAGATTCATATGTTTCAACTGATCTGTGGGGGTGATTAATTAAATTGCCTCTGGATGGTCCTAAAAAGCAGACTCTTTTGTGAAATTTTGACCATTCAAGAGTTCTACTTTGTTTCAGTTAAAGTAATTATTGAAAGATTTTATAGCACCATCAAAAGTATTTCTATCTTCTTTTTCTTTTGTTGGCAATTTGTAACATTAGCTATAGGAACTTCTGAATATTGTTGTGCATTAACTTGGTCTGCATCTGATCTGGTTATTTTTCTGGAGCAATTCCATATCTTAGGAATTGTTTCTTCATGAATTCCAAAGGTGAGTTCTGTGAGGACCATCTTTGATGTTGAATCAGGCAGAAAGTATGATTTTTTAAAAAAAGTTTCTCCTTAATGTGATAATTACACTTAATACCGTGGAAATGCTTTAAATGTGTGTACATTAAATATTTCTTTAAATATGGTGCAAAATCAGAAATTGCTAGATAAACTCAGCAGGTCTGGGAGCATCTGTGGAGAGAAAGCAGTTAACATTTCGGGTCCAGTGACCCTTCTTCACAGTACAGCTTTCAATATGGTGTTATAACTCACTCAAAGACAGTAAGAACTGCCAATGCTGGAATCTGAGATAACACAGTGTGAAGCTGGAGGAACACAGCAGGCCAGGCAGCATCAGAGGAGCAGGGAAGCTGATGTTTCG
>NC_063358.1:31283938-31316798 GCF_021869965.1 Rhincodon typus
CAGAGGAGCAGGGAAGTTGACGTTTCGGGTCGGGACCCTTCTTCGGGGAAGACCCTTTTTCTGAAGAAGGGTCCCGATCCGAAACATCAGCTTTCCTGCTCCTCTGATGCTGCCTGGCCTGCTGTGTTCCTCCAGCTCCACATTGTGTTATTTCAATATGGTGTGTTGCATTAACTTGCCTTCCTGTATTCAGAACTACCGTTTAAATTACTGGGCAGTTTGCAACTAGTTTTTTCGTTATTTACCACTCTTTGTTCTTTCTGTATCATTGAATTGTATCAGCTTCTCCCAAGAAAGCTTAAATTGTATTTATTATTTATTCCGTAGTGAGTTAATTTTTTTACTTCTGAAACCTATTCTTCAAAAGAGGACTAGAGCATTAAAATTCTGTACTGCAGCAATATCCTTCGAATGACTTTTTAAAGATTCATTTGAATGCTATGAGCCTTGTAAATTCTGTAAAAAAAATATTTTTTCCTCTAAACACTGAGTGTAATCTCCCCAGTTTTAGGAATCATATGGCGGATATCTGCCTTTTCTTGCTTCTTCTTGAGATGTTTCCCTGTTTCGAATGAAACGGTAGGTCTGTGCCCTTTACACGTCTTCTTGGGATGATTTATGTCCTTTTATGCCAACAAAGTGGTGTTTCAGGCTCTTTACATGCTTTCAACGTTTTCTGATTGATAATAATTATTTTCTTGCCTCCAAGTTTCTCTTTGGTTTAATTCTTCTTCTGCATCTGAAATACAGTGTTTAACTTAGCTTCCAATATTTTTGACTTGAAAATAAAATTATGGCAGTTATTGCATTTTTATGGCACCTGTTTGCCACTGCAGCAACATCTGTTTTAACAGCAATTAATTTTCTTCTTTTTTTCAGCTTTCCAGCCAGGATCATGCTCTTCAGGTAAAGTTTCTCCTCTTTGCCTTAGGAAGATTACTTATAGCTGGACCCTGATAAGACAACGTCTGTTTTGCTCTCAAACTGCAATTTGGATCTGCTTCCTTACTGGCATGGTGTGACTGTCTGTAGACTATACTCACGTTTTCTGTACTTTTTCTTCCACGGGCTTGCTGCCTCTTTCCCTCAAGGTACAAAATAGCTGTTGATTTTGGATGGGTTTGTGATCACAGTGACATAATGTAGGCAATTGTTAATTTGTAGTAATTTCCTGATAGAGTCATAGAGACGTTCAGCACAGAAACAGACGCTTGGGTCCAACTCGTCCATGCCGACCAGTTATCCTAAATTAATCTAGTCCCATTTTCCAGCATTTGATCCATATCTGTCTAAACTCTTTCTATTCATTACCCATCCAAATGCCTTTTAAATGTTGTAATTGTACCAGCCTCCACAACTTCCTCTGGCAGCTCATTCCATACATGCACCACCCTCTGTGTGAAAAAATTCCCTGTTAGGTCCCTTTTAAATCTTTCCCCTCTCACCTTAAACTATGCCGTCTAGTTCTGGACTCTCCACCCCAGAGAAAAGACCTTGTCTGTTTAACCTATCTATGCCCTTCATGATTTTATAAACCTCTAAAAGGTCAGCCCTCAGACTCCCATGCTCCAGGGAAAATAGCCCCAGCCTATTCAGCCTTTCCCTGCAGCTCAAACCCTCCAACCCTGGCAACATCCTTGTCAATCTTTTCTGAACCCTTTCAAGTTTCACAACATCATTCCTATAGCAGGGAGACCAAAATTGAATGCAATATTCCAAAGGTGGCCTAACCAATGTCCTAAATAGCCGCAACATGATCTCACAACTCCTATACTCAGTGCAATGACTAATAAAGGCAAGCATACCAAACGCCTTCTTCACTATCCTGTCTACCTGGGACTCCACCTTCAAAGAACTATGTACCTGCACTCCAAGGTTTCTTTGTTCAGCAACACTCCTTAGGACCTTACCATTAAGTGTATAAGTCCTGCCCTGATTTGCCTTTCCAGATATCACATTTATCTAAATTAAACTCCATCTGCCACTCCTCGGCCAATTGGCTCATCTGATCATGATCCTGTTGTATTCTGAGATTACCACCCTCACTGTCCACTACACCTCCAATTTTGGTGTCATCTGCAACTAACCATACCTCCTATGTTCACATCCAAATCATTTATATAAATGTCGAAAAGTAGTGGACCCAGTACCAATCCTTGTGGCACACCGCTGGTCACAGGGTTCCAGTGTGAAAAGCAACCCTCCACCAGCACCCTCTGTCTTCTTGGTTCGAGCCAGTTCAGTATCCAGATAGCTAGTTCTCCCTCTTTTCCATGTTATTTAACCTTGCTTACCAGTCTACCATGAGGAACCTTGTTGATCACCTTACCGAAGTTCCACATAGATCACTTCCACCACTCTTCCTTCATCAGTCCTCTTCATTACTTCGTCAAAAAACTCAATCAATTTAGTGAGACATGATTTACCATGCACAAAGCCATGTTGACCATCCCTAATCAGTCCTTGCCTTTCCAAATACATATAAATCCTGTCCTTCAAGATTCCCTCCAACAACTTGTCCACCGCTGATGTCAGACTCATTGGTCTTTAGTTCTCTGGCTTTTCCTTATCACCTTTCTTAAACAGTTGCACTGCATTAGCCAATCTCTAGTCTTCCAGCACCTCACCTGTGGCTATCGACGATACAAATATCAATATCGCAAGGGGTCCAGCAATCACCTCCCTAGCTTCCCACAGAGTCCTGGAGTACACCTGATCAGGTCCCAAGGATTTATCCATTTTTATGCATTTTAAGACATCCAGCGCCTCCTCCTCTGTGATATGGACATGTTTCAAAGATGTTGCTGTTTATTTTCCCACATTCTCTATCTAGTTTGTAGTTTATTGAATTTATTAAGCAGCATCAGTTTAGATATGATATACACTAGTTAATTAAATGAAGATAAATTAGATAAAGTGACAATTGGGATGATTCACTGATACTATGTAACACACAGACTATTGGCATGGAATTTGTTGGTCTCGTTAAAGTTGTGAAAGCAGTACATTGCTTCCTAGCTGAAGTATTAAGAAACTTTTCCCTCTTCTCTTCCTCTTCTTCTGATTGATCTTCCACCCTGAGGACTGCCTGATGAGGTTTACCCTCCATGCCTGAGCACTTGCTGATTTACCCTATTTCTAGGGGGTCATATTTTATGTTGTGTTAATCAATTGTATGAATTCTTTTGGCCAATGACCATGGGACAGCTACTTATGACTTTGGATGACCACCGTCCCCTTGACGACTCCAGTTGAAAATGAGCTTATATTCCTTCTAAATACAAGACCTTCTTATTTTCAAAAACACTGGACTCATAATAGGGCAGTATGCTAATTCCTCATGTAACACAGTTTAATCTCATGTTGTAGACAGGGTAAGGTTGGCAGCTTCCTTCCCTAAAGGACATTAGTAAACCAAATGGGTTTTTCCTGACAATCGACATGGTCATCATTAGACTCTCTATTCGAGATCTGTTTCTCACTGAATTCAAATTCCACCATCTGCCGTGGCAGGGTTCAAACCCAGGACCCCAGAACACTACTGGATCTCTGGATTAACAGTCAGCCATAATATCACAAGGCCATAGCTTTTCTACTAGAAAAAAATCATTTTCAAAGGGGACTGTAATTTCCAACATAGCAGTTGCAGCTTCTAGTGCGCTGACTGATGTCAGTTTAGATGCTTTTCAGTTGCTCAATGATGAGTGTTCCTTTTATTTGTAAAAGGTGAATGCATTTAAAATAGTAATACTTTCTTTTTGCAGAATTTTCTCTGCTCCATTCTCTTCAGATTCTTCTCACAATTTGTCACTTCATAGAGAAGGACGAACCCTGAATAACTCACAGCAGGAGTGACACTTACCTTAGGAAACACCTGAGCAATAAGGTACAGAGATCACATTTCACTGACGGTAACTTGAGGAGAGGAAGGCATGACTGTCTCAAAGTACAAATGCCCAGAACTACCACACACTACACAATACTCCCCACTCTGTGGCTATGGTATATTTCAGACTGGCTGGAGCTTTAGTTTAGCTCATAGATTTTTCCATTCATTATTCGTTAGCTCATACAACAATATTATCTACCAGTTGTCTGTTTCAAGTTGCTATTGTAATTAAGGGCAGTGTGTGAAATGTCAGACACTTAGATTTTCAAAAGGTCTTCAATAATATGCCATATTAAAGTTTTGTGATAAAAGTTAGAAAATCCAGATAGTCATGGAACAAATTAGCAGCCTCGGTGTTAACTGGCTAATAAAAGCAGGAAGTAGAGGGTGGGGCAAAGAGCAATTATTCAGATTGAAGGAAGGCATAAAGCAGTGTTCATCAAGATCTGTTCTCTGAGTTCACTTGCATTCCACATCACAGGTTACCAATGTAATTAAACATGCTCACTAAGTCCTGAAACCTATTTATAGGGCTATGTTATTCAAAAGTAGTAGATCTCTATTCACCTTGTTGAGGAAATTTGGCACATGGCATCATGTAGGATGTAAAGGATGGAAGAAGAGGAAATAAGATTTAAAAGGATTGTACCAGAACTGAGAGATTACAGCTAAATGGCATAGTTTGATAATGGCATTGGAAGAAGCCACTTGGCCCATCATGCCTGCACCGCTCAAGATAAAAGCCACCCAGCCTAACTCCAATTTCTAGTATTTGGTCTGTAGCCCTGCAGCCATCAGGAACAACTGAATGGAATGAAACAGTTCCTGGGTACCAAAGAGAAGACACAGAGGTTTTTAAAACTCTGAATGGGTTGAATCTAGCTAGATGTGAAGAACTGTTTCTACATGTTAAGCAATACAAAACTGGGGATCATAAATGTAATAGTTACAAGTGAAGTCAATGGACAAATAAAAAGAATGCAGTTTGAATGTGAAATTTATAGCCACAAGGACTAGCTGTTAACTTTTAGATAAGTAGCTTTCATGATTTCAGAATAAAACTAGATATATACATGATGGAGACAGGAATAGAATATATGGCGAAGGTAAAGATAAAGTCGATGGATTATAAGTATTATAAATACCAACACCAACTAGTTGAGCCAAACAACCTGGTTCTGAGCTGTACTTCCTGTGCAATTCTCTCTAATTGAGGATAAACAACAAAATTTTAACCAATCCAGTGATAACCACATCTCAAGAAATAAAGTTTAAACACTTTTAAGTCTAACACGCATCCTTTTATTTTCTCAACTCAGCTGTTTTTTGACCTTTTCAAATACTTTGCCTCCATTGATGCTTACTGGATATTAATCTGCATTAGATACGCTTGCATATCGACAGATCCCTCGCTCAACATGAACTGTGTTGCTTGTCATGGATCAGCAACTGAATTTGGAGCTACCTTGGTTTCCATGGACTAACAAGTCACTGAAGTAGAGTTTTTTTTTATTCTGAAATGCTATTCGAATGTATTCAGTTCGGGGATGGAATTATCATGTTTTGCTGTCAGCAAGCTGCCACTTATTTTGACATTGTGGTTCTATGAGAACTAACATGTCAAGGAAGCTGCAAGGCACTAATTAAGAGCTGCAATCCTAATGTGATTGTTGACAGGCAGGAATAAGTTTCCATAACTGTTTTGTTACATATTTACAAAATCGTAAAATGAAATGTTAACCTTCATTATATCTTTTCTCCAGCATGTGATTTACTGACGAGTTTCTGCTAGGTTGCACTGATATTTTTCAGTGCAATTTGCCAGAAATCTGTTGAACCAGCACCAAAGATAACAAGATTTTTAAACACAAATTATGCTTGCTGCAAATCAAGTTTCTGCCATCTTTAGAGCTTGGTTAAAAATGGCCTGGATGTAAGATCTACCCACAAAATTTGGCCAGACCTCCCAGATCAAATTAATCATCTGTTTCACTTGTTTCCGGGCCTTAGAGGAGGCCCTCAACGTTTGGGACAAGGGGAATACTAGGTACAATTTAAACACATTTAAGTTGTTAATTTACTGAAAAAAAATCTGACAACTATACAAATGTTCATTGGTTTTTTTTTAAATATAGATTTGAACCGTCATTTTCAGTTGTTCAAAAGTGAGTTACTCACCATTGGTGCTTATTGATTAAAATATCTGCGCTATCGTGATAAACCCATTTTCAGTTATATCAGAAAAAAGACTGCACAAAGTTACTACGCTTAAACACATCAATGAAAACAGCTGGATTGTGTGGAGTTTACATTCCTTGGTGTGCAAATACTTCAAGCAGAATCTGGAGAAAGAAAAATACCTTCTAAAACTACGGCAATTACTTGCACAATTCACTTCCAGGCCATTGCAAGCAGATTGCAAATTCCAACCAGTGTATTTAACTGGTAAAACGTCAGGTTAAGCATGTACAAATATATATTTTGTTAAGAAAAAGACAACTTCAAACAATTTCAGGCTAGTAATGTAGGCTTGCATTTCAGACTTTTGTACAGATCATTGCAGATCATTACAGGGGATGCGATGGCGTAGTGGTATTATCGCTGGACTGTTAATCCAGGGACCAGGATTTGAATCTCACCACGGCAGATGATGGAATTTGAATTCAATAAAAAAAAAAGAAAAGTCTGGAATTAAGAGTCTAATGATGACCATCTAATCCATTGTCAATTTTGTTGGGAGAAACCCATCTGGTTCACAAATGTCCTTTAGGAACAGAAACTGCCATCCTTACCTGGTCTGGCCTACATGTGACCTCAGACCCACAGCAATGTTGTTGGCTCTCAAATGCCCTCTGGACAGTTAGGAATGGGCAATAAATGCTGCCTAGCCAGGTAAACCCTCAAAGAAGGAAAGAAATCAGTTGGTCATCTAAAATTGGTTCCACCTTGTTCTATTAGAAATGGTGCCTTGCTTTGTCCTTAATACAGTGCACTTCAATTTATATTCTAAGTATCTTTAAGTAGTAAACATTCAGTGCGAAGATTCTGTGATAAGATAGCTGAGTCATGCTTCCACTTAACTGGATATTCAACAGTAAGTGGTATTTGTCATACCATAGGTAACATGAATCTTGTTTACAGGTGCATTACTGACCTCAAAATTAAACAGTACCAATGGGAAGAATTTTTTTTTTATTTACACCATCAAGTCTCGGCTATCTTTGTTGAATGAGAGTAAAAAGATAAACTAAAGGTTGCACCTGAGAGCCATTACTACAGGTAAATTGGCCTATCAGCAAAAAGGATGGAAAATAGTCAAAGGGAGGGTGGATAATTAGTCTGTTAGTAAGAGTCAGCTAGAGTACATATTTAGAATGGATTTATAGAGAGAGAAAAACAGAGTTAATATATCAGGATAATGATCTCCCGTCAGATATTAAGTCATCCACCCAAAATGTTTACACTGCTATTCCTCTACAGATGCTGCCAGACCTGCTGAGTATTTCCATTATTTATGTGTTTACTTTGGAATTCTAGCAACCAGAGCATTTTTCTTTTGTTTAGGCTTAAAAAATATATTTCATTTCTTGCATGCGCTATTTATAGAACAAAATAATTTGGTGATGTCAGCAATACAACCATTCCTTCAAGTAATGTGGACCTTTGGCTGGGCCAGCATTTATGGCCTGTCCCTAATCACTTTTCATAGAGCAGCAAACTGCATTTTTGGACTATTGTAGTCCATTTAGGATCAATACACACCTAATGCAGTCAGGGAGGGAGTTTCAAAAATTTGACCCCGCAACACCGAAGGAATGGTGATATATTTAAAAGACAGGATGGTGGGTGGCTTAGTGAAGAACTTGCAGATGGTGGTGTTCCCATGTATCTGCTTTCTTTATTCTCCTAAATGATAGGATCTGGATCTGGAAGGTCCTGCCTAAGAGAAGAGCCCTGCTGGAAAGTTTACCAGATCCCCAAAGTTCCTGACTCCTTACCACAAGTTACCATGATGAAAGATCCACCTAGAATATTTACTGCCACCATCTTCTTTCTTGGTTGGGATCTACAGGGCTGGTTGATCTCTTGTGGTAGAGGAAATCTATCAAGAAGAGGTTCTCATCTCCAATAGGATGGCGTTTATTGCATGATGGCAACAAGTTACTTTGACATGATTGACATTGTTATGGAGACCTTGAGCAGGACCTTGATGTTAGGTCTTACTCCTTTGAAATCTGAATAAATTAAACACCCCTGACCCCAATCTTCATCCTCAGCCATTTTATGTAACATCATCAGTTTGGGTACTGTTTATTGCAATCCTCACTGTTAACCTTTTCAGACCCTTAAACTTACACAACAGCTGGCTCCATATCACCTCTGGTCCAATTTTGCAGAGGACAAAATACGGGTTTGGGGCAGTGGAGCTATTTATCTGCACACAGCAAGTAGGGGCACAGCTCATCAAGAGCCTCGTAAGGCCAAGTAAAAGTTGCTGACTTGGATTTTGCCAAATGCCTACAGGTTACCACAGGCGGTAGGGGTCAAATCAGGAAGTTTGAAGGCGGTCTCCCTGCAGCCTAGGGACCGTCACCACGTGCCTGGGCATAGGAGCAATCACTGACCATCCTTCAGATGAACTGTCCCACAACAGTGGTAACCCAGATGTAAGATCCATTTTTTAAAATTTAACTAAGTTCATGACAAGGTTCCTCCACTTTGATGCTCTCTCCTATACGTACCTTCTTTTGTCGTCTGCTTTTCCTGCCAAAGTTAAAGACTTCTGATTGGCCCTCCAGATTTCAAGAGTCCACCCACCATCTTTAATGGTTTGGTGCACCCATGTGAAAATCACTCTCATAAAAATGACACTGTTTGGAACTGTCCTGATTTATATTACATATAGAGATGACACATTGATAGCTTTCACAGAATAGCTGTCAGGTTTATCATAATGATTTTAGCCAATTCAATTCACTCCACATGGTAGGAAGAATAGCTGATAACACTGGGGACCACAAAATCTATAGGCACTGACAACATTTCAGCAATAGTCCTTAAGATTTGTGCTCCAGAACTATCTGTCCCCTTAGGTAAGCTGTTCCAGTGCTGTTATAATACTGGCATCCACTAAGCAATGTGGAAAATTTCCTAGGTATGTCTTGTCCATTAAAAAGATAGGACACACCCTATCTATCTAATTACCATCCCTTCAGTATACTCTTGATATTCGGTAAAGCGGTGGAAATTGTCATCAACAATACTATCAAACAACCGTTGTTTCATTATAACCTGTTCATTGATGCTTAGTTTGGGTTCCTCACTGCAGCCTTCAGTTAAACAGGATAAAAGAGCTGAACTGCAGAGGGAAGGCGAGAGTGATTGCTCTAGACGTTAAGGTCGCAGTTGACCGAGTGTGACCCATGTCAGGTTATGCTTTGGTCTATGTGGCCAATCAGTGTTTAAAAGATTGGTCACCCTTACCATATTCAAAGAAGCACAAGTTATAGTTGAGACTTTTGCGATATCACTAGATCTGCTTTGCTCTTTCTCACTGCAAGTTCCCTGCTGCCAGAGGGAAAATACAGCCCATGATCCTGAAAGAAACGTAGTCATTGATCCAATGACTGAACAGGATCTATTATAGCCGCACAGAAAAAGTTCTGAAGTTCTGAAGAAGGGTCACTGGATCCAAAACATTAACTCTGCTTTCTCTCCACTGATGCTGCCAGACCTGCTGAGTTTTTCCAGCAATTTCTGTTTGTGTTTCTATCACAGCAGAGATAGGTAGCTAACAATGCTCCTCCAACACCAATCACACCAATCTAACTTCACCCACTGAAATTGTAAAATCCATTTTGAAAGCATAATACACAGTAAAAGTTGCAGTGAACACAAATTGAAAATATGAGTAGAATCACTTTTTAAAAGAACTTCGAATAAATTGTTGGAAAAATGATAGCTTCATAGTGCATCTCGTATTTATGGCTACATTTCACACAATCGTTGAACTAATATAACTGCAGGAAATTTGTACATACAGCTCTTTCGCCTGTCAATTGAGATGATATAGCAAGCAAAAATGCAATTGGGAACAAGGAAGTCGAAGAAGACATAAAGATTGGTGGAAATTAGGGCCCACCATGATTATAAGAATAATTGTTTTATACCACAAGTTTGCTTGATGTTTTAACATTAGATGTTTGCTTCATGTCCGAGATACAGAAATGTCAAGGCAAAAATTAAAAACAAAAATCATAAACAAAAGGTTTTCAGATAAGGTTCAGTACAGTGGCCATTCTTTCATAAATCTAATTAAGGAAAGTGAAGCCAACCTTAAGTAGCAACTAAAATCTCATACAATAAATATTAACTTTTTTTTACTAATTATCAGAAATGAGTAAAATGCATAACGAAAAGCTGAGAATATTCACTGAGAAGGTATGAAAGTACATTCCATTCTAATTAACAGACTCTGATCCCTAAGGACTGTTTAAAGGTTGTGTCTTACAAAAATGAATTTGATTAATAATTTTATTGTTTTTGCATGCATATACAGCTATTCTATTGCACAAGTCCAGTTGCACTAACAAACTCCATATTTGGTCCATTGACTTGTCAGATGTCTTGATGAATGGCCTGGACATGTGCAAATCAGAAGAAAGAAATATGATCAGTGAGGCACATTTAGAGAAGTGACAGGCTAAAACACAACGATTAGAGGACTGACAAATAGCAGCATCAGTTTGCAAAAAATGCACAATAAAAAATTCCATTTTATTTTACTGTACTGAACATTGCAATCAGATAAAGCTGTCACATTCATTCCGAGTACCATCTGAACATCACGTTTAGAGGAACACAAGCTGCATTCATGATTCTTATTACATTACTAGATCTGTTTTGCCATTTCTTATAGTGAGTTAGGGGATATGTCAATTTGTAATTATAGTGGCATTACACCAGCGGGACAGAACAGCAGAGCCAATGATTCACTGTGTTTGAGTTACATTAAATTTTGTTGCCTTGTATTTTGGTCCTTGTTCAGTCTTTTTGGAACTTAACTATCCATGACTTTTACTTTAATTTTACTGAAAATACACAAGATTCCATTCCAAACAGAATTATGTACTTATTTTGAGCACTTCTTAAAATTGCTTACTGATTTTAAACTTCCAAAACAATGGGGAGATCCTGGACTTGAGATATAATTGTCATGAGTGGAGGGATCGCGGGATAGATCATTTGACTCACAATTTGATCCTTGAAATGGGGTGACAGTGAGAGGAAGTGAGAAGTAATAACTAAATTATAAACTCCTGAGAAACGTCCCTAAATGTTGAACTCAATTTCTCATCAGTGCTTGCCATTTGTGTAAATCAGTCATACAACTTTCCGTCAGCTGCGTAAATCAGTCAGTCAGAACATTAAAAATTTGTAATCATCATCAGACCAAAGCTGATACTGATAAGAACCTGTTTGTTTGTCAAGGAGGTTGCATATTTCCTGTGAATATAAAAATGCCTATAACTTTCATTACAAATAAGCTAAAACGGGAATGCCCATCTTTGTGAGCTTTCCTTAAGTAAAACAAAACCTGATTTTTTTTTGGTACAATGGATTGCTAGATGAGAAAAGATTCACGTAGTTCACTTTTTAAACTCTCAATGTTCAAACAATGCAACAATAATTGAATGACTGTGATAACTGCATCCGATCCCCAGTAATTACCTCTACAACATGTCCAGATATGATACAACAAAAAATTTTGGTGTAAAAACGGAAATGCAAAATTATAGCATAAAATTTATACATCCAACCCACATCACTATATCTGGGCAGGAATAAATAAATCATATTATAATGAGGGAAACATGGCATATCAATACACCAGCACTGATCCTCCATTC
Organism: Rhincodon typus; assembly: GCF_021869965.1. Taxonomy (NCBI): domain Eukaryota; kingdom Metazoa; phylum Chordata; class Chondrichthyes; order Orectolobiformes; family Rhincodontidae; genus Rhincodon; species Rhincodon typus. Next base: position 31,295,738 of record NC_063358.1, read on the forward strand.
TACAGTGTCGGAAAAATGAGCTGACACTGTCGCAAAGCATAGTGCTGAAAGATGAGATACAATCTGGACAGGAGTTAAGATTGCACTTTCAGCTTTGTGGTGAGGGAAATTAATGTTTAAAAAGTTGAAAAGGTTCATGCTACAAACAAATAATTAGTTTAAAAGAGCTCTGATAGAACAGTAAACAAATCACATCAGCTACTGTCTTGGTTACTGGAATGGAGCAGAGAAAACACCTTGACTGTACTTAGTATGCAATCCCTCAGCAACAAGGAGAAATGACTTTTTATTGATTCATAGGTCAGAGCTTTCATATCATTACAACCAATGTCTGGATAATGGAAAAAGTTATGAATCCATCGTTTAAGAGATTACAAGGAAAGCAACTTCATTTAGGTTTAAGTAATTGAGAAGAATATTTTTACACAACATTAGAATATGAAAAATAAAAACAACAGTCCCCTTCTACATAGGGTTCCACATGATTATGGAATGGTGACTTTCAGACTTTCATTTACAAATGCGCAACTGAAAAATCCAGTTTAAATTCCAGAGTTTGAATGTCATTTTGCTCTCCAGGAGCTTTGCGCTGTTCTAAAACATATGAGCTCAGACAGCTCTTTCCTAGTTTCCAATGGTTGCCAGTTCACAGTGCCAGCTATAATTCATCATTATAAATCTCAGAGACTGCAAAACAACTGAGTTGATGAACAATCAAGATGCTATATTGGTACAACAGTCTGAAGAAACCATTTACTGTATACCTGACTTAGTTTGCCTGTTGCTATCCTTGGGGACAAGCTATTGAAACATACTCCACTGATCTGGAAATGGTAACAAAATGATAATGTTCCTGAACTAGTAACTCTCCATAAAAATTCCGAGACAGGAGATCAATTCACACAATGGCATCTGGGAGGAATTTAAATTCAAGTAAAGGATAGTCTCAATTTCTTTATCATTATTATTATAAGTGATTTAAAACCTCAGCTGGTTCATTAATATTTGCTTTCATCACCAAATATGGTTGACTGTGACTCTAGACCTGCAGCATGAATACTGACTCTCAACTACTCTCGAAAAATGCTAGCAAGACACTCAATTGCATCAAACTGCTTCAGAAAAGTCAACAAATCATGGTAGGAGGCAGACCAGCTGCCAGTAATTAAGGCACTGCAAATGACAAAAAAATACTCTAAGCTGTCAACCCTACAACATCCTCCTCATTAACATCTAAGAATTATGGCAACATAATGTACCTCACACCCAATGTCTCCGACTCTTCCACCACTATCTCAATGGCAGGACAGACCCACCATTGGTTGTGAACCATTGATGAGAATCATCAGCACTGATTCTGAATCCCATGCAAATGTATGGACTCAAACACGGGTAAAGCAACTCTAACTCTACCACTTCCTCTGGAAGCTTGTTGCATATACATACCACTCTCTGTGTGAAAACATTGCCCCTAAGGTTTTTTTAAAATCTTTCCCTTCCCACCTTAAACCTATGCCTTCTTGTTTTGGACTCCCCCACCCTGGGGACAAGACCTTGGCTATTCATTTTATCTGTGCGCCTCATGATTTTATTAACCTCTATAATGTCTCTCTTCGGCTTTCTGCAAGCCCCAGACACCATTGCAAGAATCCCCTAGGCTATTTCCTAAGCTCAAACAGCTTATGCTGTTTTTATAATAGCCTTCCTTTCAACACAAGGTGAAAAGGAGCAATTGGTTATTGCAGTGTTCATTTGCCACTGTTCTGACGTTGTCTGTTCCCTGTGCAGCAGCATCTGGATAACACTGAAGCTTGGGCTGATAAGTGACAAGTAACATCCATGCCAAGCAGATGCCAGGCAATGAACTTTTGCATCAAAAGATAATCCAAAGAGTTGTGTTTCACATTCAAAGGCAATATCTCTGTTGAATCTCATGCCATCAACATCCTGGAGGTTACCTTGACGAGAGAGGAGGACAGTGTGCCCAGCGTGGGAGACAGATCGGCCCAGCACAGGGGAGAAATCAAGCCCAGGATGGGGGAATGCCCAGCATGGAGCATCTGCAGGCCCATGGCTAAAGAAGGACTATATGTTGATTTTTAAAATTTTATTTCTTTATTTTTCTACTTTGTAGCTAAGGTTTTGTACCCGGCTGCCTTTGGACCTAAGACGGCACCAGGACTACACTTTTCACTGTACCCCTGCATCCCTGTACTTGAGAACACGGTGACAATAAAACCTAATTCTAATTCTAAAATTAACTGGAGAACTCTTCAAACAGCATGGCTATAAACAGCAGACACTAGACACTAGAAATTCTGTGCCAAATAATTTACCTTTTGGATCCCCAAAGCCTGTCCACCATCTACAAGCTACAAGTCAAAAGTGTAATGGAATTCTCTCCACTTGCCTCAATGTGTGGGATTACAAAAGAAACTCAAGCAGCTCAACACCATTCGGGACAAAGCATCACACTTCATCCGAAACTTTATATATTCACTCCCTTCACCATTGGCACACATTAACTGCAGTGTGCAGCGTATATAAAGGCACTGTAACAACCTGATGAGCCTCCTTTCCAAACTTACGATTTTTACCACGCAGAAGAACCGAAACAGTAACTGCATGGAAAAACCATTTGCTGGAAATTCCCCTCCAAGCCTGCTCACCAACCTGACTTAGAATTTTCTCAATGCTCTTTCATTGTTCCTGCATCAAAAATTCTGAAATGTTCTGCCCTAACAACACTGTGCGTGCACAAATACTGAATGGACTGCAGCAGTTCAAAGGAGGACACTGACTCCTACCTTCTCAAAGGCAATGAATGCTGGCCCTGCCATTAATCTTACACCCATGAACAAATAAGTTATAAACATTTTTTCAACAGTGGCACATTTCACTTACATAAGAAAGAAATTCATCAACAAAGAAAGTTGTGGCACCATGGTATAATGATACAAGTCTGATAAAGAAACCAGAAGACTTTTAAACAAGCTCATTTAAAAAGATTTTCTTGCAATGGAAGGTTTACAGATGGTTGCGAAAAGCATTTACATCAAAAGAGAGATGTTTTAATTAAATTTGAAGCCTTGCTTCATGAAATAAATACCTTGTCCTCAAGTTTTCTTGATATGGCTGACCGTCATATATTGATAATACATCGAAGTCTTCCTCCAAGGCAAATGACTGAAATGCCAATTGTATCCTATTGCGTTCTTCAGTGATAATTGTCCAGGTGCAATTGGCATAATTGGGATACCCATATGGAAAACCTGGACTATCAACTGTTCCATTCGGACCACGTAATGTATCACCACAGTTCTGACCTGAAACACAAATATATACATTTTGATATTGAAACATTTAACTGACAGAAGAAGCAGTAAAAAGAACATGAGTAAGCCAGTGAGAAACATAACATGGGAGGTGGCAAAATGACAGAAATTAGAGAATGCAAACTTGCATTTCTTTGAGACAGAAACGAATGATGGAAAATAGCAGTAGCATTAAACAAATACATTGGGTGGAACCTCACTGCCTTAGTTTTGAAACAAGGATCGGGATCCTTTCTGGATTCCAATTGTAGTTGTTTATCAGGTCCCCCAGCCAGTGTGATCCTACTGAAGGGAGATAATAAATAAGTCCCCAAGTTCCCATCTATGTTTGTTTGGAATAAGCAGCATAGACATCAGTTCACGATCGTAACATTGAAAACAATACCTCTACTGAAAGATGTGATCCTGCAATTAGCAGCACTTTCTGAACGATTACAAGTGTGCTAATAGCTACACTGATGGCCAATTTAAGACAATATGTGAGCTTATAAAATGACAGAGTTACATTTGCTAGCACCAACATAAGGACAAGTCATCTGCACACAAACAGAATGATTCCAAGTCGTCTCCCTTTTTAGTACCACCCAGGAGTTTGCAGACCCAGAGTTCAGTGTTGCTTTCAACTCGGTAATGCCTCACCCAATCACTCCTTGTCATCCATTCAACACACTTTTCTGCTGTTGCATAAATTGCTGTGACCAGTTCAAATTTGGCAATATTGAATTTGTCTTGGTGAATGCAAAATGAAAAGCTTCAACATCATGAAGCAATATTCGAGTTCTGTATGACCAAGCAAATGTTTGCATTTTCCTTTCTTTTAATAAAATCATTTTGGTGTGCATGAATTTTAATCTAAAGTTATTTTGAAGATTGACACTTGGCGAAGAGTCTAAGGAATTGACACACATTGCCTTTACATTTTTTGTCTTCCTGAGCTATTGCTTGATGAGGACATGACATGACAATTATTGCCTGTTACTGCACCAAGCTGTCGGAGCCCACGCGATGAAATGAGTTGGAAAGAAATTTCTCTTCTTCTCTAGGCCCATGCAAGTCCTGTACAGATCAAATGACTACTTGTTTTAATTAGGAACAAAAATAGACATTGCTGGAAAAGTTCAGCAGGTCTGGCAGCATCGATGAAGAAAAATCAGAGTTAAAGTTTCAGGTCCAGTGACCCTTCCTCAGAACAGTTCTGAGGAAGAGTCACCAGATACGAAACATTAACTCTGATTTTTCTTCACAGATGCTGCCACGCCTGCTGAGCTTTTCCAGCAATGTCTATTTTTGTTCCTGATTTACAGGATCCTCAGGTCTTTTGGTTTTTATTTGTTTGAATCAGTTTGGTTCACGTATCTACTCGTCAAACTTTACTAGTCACTGAAGGAACTCGTGTATATTTTAAAAGTGAACTTGCTCCCATGAGATGCTATTTCTGAGTAGTAACTCCAAAAAGAGATGGGAGGTGAACACTGTCTTCCAAGTTCAGTCAAACCATCCAATGAAACTAAAAGATTAGTCAAACCATGGTCCAAAACTGATTATGTAACGCTCCACCAATGAATTATGTTACTTTTAACTTATCAATTTTTATGGAATTGGATGAGCTTAAAAAAAGGAAGAAAATAACTAAGGATCAAAAATCAAAATATTGACAGTTTTTTTATGCCAAGTGAACACATTGAAGAAATCGCAGTTGGGAACAGCGTTACAAAGTACAACACTTCTGTCATCGATAATGCCCGTGCTGAAAACAAATGATACTTGAGGAAAAAAGCTCGCAGCCATGTTTTGTCACATGGCTTGCATTTTTGCTGTACTAGGGTGTATTCAAAATAGTACATAACAAGACTTTAGGTTCTTAACTGAATAATAATCTGTACACATGCAATTCAGCAGGGAAAGTAGTCTAATTCCATTGTGGTTCATGAAAGTGGTAGTAATTGCACATTTTGAGAATTCTGCAGAAGTATTTCTCTAAGGATTTCTATCACAGGAACAACAGAAACTCTGACTTCATATTGGATGCATTTGTGTTTCCCAGAGGACCCTTTGGGAGTCACTCCTGACAGATAAAAGTCTAAATGCATGTAGCAGCATCTTACACAGGTCTGTAGGATACGGGCTATGGCTAATTATGTGGCAGAATTGGGCAACAAGGATGGTGAGGCCCATCTGGGTATCAAGAGCAACTCTGTGCCATCTTTTATGCTTTTTACAAGTGATGTGCAAGACTCTCAATAGCTAGGGGTGAGATGCTAATTTACAGGGATTAACACTTGTTACATACCTTGTTAATGCTTGTTTATATTCAGACGACCATCGGATCAAACTCAGCAAACAAGCTGAGGAAACAAGAGCAAGCCTGCAGTAAATTCAGCTCACGACTTGCTCCAAACAACTTCCATGTTGAAGACTGGGCACAAACATCTCAGGGCATGCTCCAGAGGCACTAACCATATGCACCCCATGTCCACAGACATTAGCATTCAGACATGTGCTAGCCTCATGGCCTATTCCCAATCCATTCACAGGACACTTCTGTCCTACAATGCTGCACCTCAGGCTGCATTGGCAATTCTTATTGTAATGCTGCAATGAGGACACTGTGTGCTCAATGTGCATCCAGCTCCTGAATTGGTCCAGGCTGCATCTTTGGGATTCTCACGTGCTGTCATAGCACTCATGCAATATGCACCTAGCTGGATGTTCACAGCATCTGCGACTAACATTACCTTACCTTTGTGCTTCGCCACCTCAACCAGCTACCAAGCTCATTCTATTCTTGTCTTGATATGCCATTAGCACAGATTCAGAGCCAGGAAGCTTATCAGAGTTGTCAGGAGGCCTCAGTCAAGTTAAAGGGGATAGCATACATTCAGGGGTTCCTGACACAGTAAGTCAAGAAGAGCCTCTGATACCTCCAGGCTGTGCTCAGGGTGGGCAGAGTCAAGATCCTCCTCTCATACAGAATGAAGAGCTGAAAGAAGTGCCAGCCACTATCCTTCTTGACTCTTTCTGTCATATTGTGGGCTGGAATGAGAGAGAGGCAGATATTACAAGAGATGAAAGTGGGTGGTACAGCTGTTATTGTTGGCATGGATGGGGTGATGCCCTGAGTGAGTGAATAAGCAGTGCAAAGAATGCGCAAGATTGGTGGTGTCAGCAATTGGGCAAGTTGTTGCAGGCAATAGTGAGACTTTTACAGTGTGAGTCTTGGTGAGAGTGGTTTTCTTTTTATTCACTTGTAGGATGTGGGAAATGCTGGCTGGTCAGTATTTATTGCCTATCCTTAGTTGCCCTTGAGAAGGTGGTGGTTGTGAGCTGCCTTCTTGAACCACTGCATTCCATTTGCTGTAGGTTGACCCACAATGCCCTCAGGGGAATTCAGGTTGCTGACTCAGCGACATTGAAGGAACAGCAATGTACTTCCAAGCTCAGGATGATGAGTGGCTTGGAGGGGAACTTGCAGGTGGTGATGTCCCCATATATCTGCTGCCCTTGTCCTTCTAGCTGTAGGTGATCATGAGTTCAGAAGGTGCTGTCTAAGAATTTTGGTGTATTTCTGCAGCGCATCTTGTAGATATTATACACTGCTGCTACTGAGTGTTGGTGGTGGAGGGAGTGGATGCTTGTGAATGTGGTACCAGTCAAGCGGGCTAATTTGTCCTGGATGGTGTCAAGCTTCCACAGTGTTGTTGGAGCTGAACCCATCCAGGCCTGTGGTAACCTCAGAGGAGATTGACATCATCAGGTGTTGAGGTTTCTACTGCTGGCCCTGAGGGAAGAGAAACTCCCTCCTGTGCACTACCCCATCCAGCATGATCTCCAGGATGCTGCTTACAAAGCAGAGTGCCAAATTCCCTTTCCAGGAATCCTGGAAGATAGCTCCATTTTGATGGCAAGAGATAACAAGGTGTAGAGCTAGATGAACACAGCAGGCCAAGCAGCATCAGAGGAGCAGGAAAGCTGACGTTTCGGGTCTGGACCCTTCATTTTTGATGGTGCCTGTTTGAGTGCATAGTCAACTTTTAAAGCTGATGCAGGAGCAAGGGATGCAGGTGAATTGTGGAATATCTGCTGAGTGTTGAGCTGATCTTAAAATGGCATGGAAATCAGATGTGAGAGATGCCATAGCGCTGGGGTAGGTAATTAATGGGTTTTCTAAGTTACAACGCAGAGACTCATTTGGCCTTGTGGCAAGAAACTCACGAACAAACTTGATGTACATGGACTTAAGAATTGGTCCATGGAATTTAGCATGGGAGGAAGATGGAATTGTCACAAACAGCCATGCTCTCAAATGAAATCCTTTAAGATAACAATACCAATTAGCCCTGAACAAAGAGGGTTCTCAAATCCTTTCTCATTTAATGATATATATTATAATTTTATTTCCTCGGTTTAAGCGATTGGATTAAGATGATTGTAAGTGACGTAATCGCTATCTTCTGCAATTACCGACCTTCAAATGACCCCTGGATTGTACTTCAAGAGAAAAGTGATCGTGGGGCAGGAAGGAATGGAAACTGACTGCCTGAAGACCGATTATACATGTTTAAGCTCAAAAACAAATTGGGACCTGAAAATCAAGCATTCCGTGACACTTTGTCATCTGGGTTTAATGACTGGTACAACTCATATACAAAATGAGTACATGAAAGTGTGTAATGTATATAATTTTCCAACGCTACTTTAAATTGAAAGCCATAGGGGTTAATTTTATATTAACCAATCAGTGAGAGGTGATGTTGGCACAGTGGCAATCTCAGAAAACTAGCAAACCAGACGCCTGGCTAAACATTCTGTTCACCCTGGCAGCTGGTACAATTTATATTCAATTAATAAAATCTGGAGCAGAAAGCTAGTCTCAGTTGACTGTTTAACTATCATCAATTATTGTAAAAAAAACAATCTGTTTCATTAATTCATTTTAGAGAACGATGTTCACCATCCTCATCTGGTTTGACCCACACTTTACTCCAGATGCACAGCAAGGTATTTGACTGTTGACTGCCCTCAGAAATGGCCTAGCAAGCCACTCATTTCAAGGGCAATTTTGCAACGACAACAAATACTGGTATTATCAATGACAATACCCATTCCATAAAAGATTTTGTTTTAAAATCTTGGCAAATTTTACTCATGATAGACTTTGCTGGCTCTTACCACTGTCTTGCACTATATCACCATGAGAATGTACAGGAAAATGCAAATGGTGTCAGTCTGAGCTTAGTGGGAGGATTCTAACATCAAACATCACTCCAGAGATTCAAGACCATAACCGAGGCTGGCACCTCATTGCAATATGGAGACAGTGCTGCCCTGTTGGAGATTATATCTTTTGAAGCAGTCATGAAACCTCTCAGTTTGGCACAACAGGACCTACAACATTGATTTGAAGAAGAATACACAAATTCTGCTCATAAATTTTCCATCATCCAACGATAAAACTAAAGCAAACAAACTATTATCTGTTTTTAATTACAAAACTATAATTTATTCATTGAAAGATCTTTAAGTACATGTGCAGGTCTTAAAGCAGTTCTGTGCAGTCTTTGCATATCAAGGAAAACAAACATTGGATTATACATTCCTTGTAGTTGCAAAGGCTGAAGGCATTTCACACTTATGCAGGACAGTATTTACATACACTTGAGGCAATGTGACAGTCTGGCAACTGAATGGACTCCCATTGTACTTTGGCAGAAAGACCTTAGTCTGTGGTCTTTCCCCATTGAGCCTTGGCAGCAAATGAATGATATACTTTATTATTGTCTGTGGGATCCTGCTGTGCACTAATTGGCTGTTGTGATCCTTCCTGAAAGGCAGAGTTGACAAGTGCTGCTTTATTGGGAGGTAGCTGCATGTGAAGTATACCAAAATCTGAGTAGAACGGTGGGTAAATGACAGCACATTTTGCTACGAAATGGAAATGTAGGATTGGGATGTCCGGCCGGATTAACCCTGTGTGGATTACTATGTGAGTGTCAAAATACTGCAAGCGATTATACTAAACTTCAGCGATGCTGTAGATCGTATCATCAGTTTGTTGAAGCCATAAAGTAAATCGCACTTCTTAATAAAGCCTGTTGGAATTTGAAATTTGCAATTTCCTCTGAACTTGGAACTGACTGACTCTCACGAAGTACAATCATCTGACTGTAAAATTATGACCCCCGGGAGGTCAAAGATCAAGTTTCTCATTTACTTAAATACCCTAATTATGAAAGACCAAACAATTGAACGAGTACAGGTCAATTATTCACCACTTTTTACTTCCTCTTTGCTTGCACCTTGTCTCAAACATTCCACACTTGTTGTCAACTCTCTTGTACCTCAGCAAAATCTCCACTCTTCTGATGTGAGTCTTAATTTTAAATGCCAACCTGCCCTTCATCTGTAGTACAGTATTACAGTCAACCTAATCTAATGTTCATCCAGCACATAAATGCTCTTTCCACCCAGAATTACTGAAAGTGGTCAGGAACAATAGTTGATTTTTGCATTCCTTTTCCCAGGGCTGCATTGCAGTTAACTGTAATGCTATATCACTACACTAGGGGGAGATGAACTCAACTCAATTCAGTCAGAACTGAAGAGGAGACTTCCTAACTGTCTCAATACACAAGTTGAAGAATTTATTCCATTAAACAATAATGTGAACTTGATTCTAGCATGTGTTTCAGAATCACCACACATGAAGTAAACATTTAGTGGTCCTTCCTCTTGAGGTCAAGTAGGATGGCTGTTCAGGCAAATTGTTCAGTTCAACTCATGTGGAGTTTGCACATTCTCCCTGCGTCTTGGCTTTCTCTGGGTTTCCTCCCACAATCCAAAGATCTGCAGGTTAGGTGGATTGACCAAGATAAATTGCCCCATAGTGTCCAGGGATGTGCAGTCTGAGTGGATTAGCCATGGCAAATGAAGGGTTATGGGGATAGGATGGTGGGGATTGGGTCTGGATGGGATGCTTTTTAGAGGGTCAGTGTGGATTCAATGGACCAAATGGTCTCTTTCCCCATTGTTGTGGTACTATGATTCTATAAATTAAGCTCGGGCAGTATAAAACACCCTTTCTTATCATGAAAATGTTTGAATTAGTATTAATAACCAATTAATGCTTAGTAACTGCAGGGAAACTTGGCTTGAATTTTCTGCAGTGATCACATTCACTAATATGGAAGAATACCATGCTTGTTCTAACTTAGATCCCAAAAATGTTATGAAGTAAACTACTGCTGGTAAAATCATAGAATCCCTTCAGCGCGGAACCAGGCCACTGGCCTTTCGAATCCACACCGAACCTCTGAACATCATCCCACTCAGATCCACTCCCCCTACCTCATCCCTGGAACCCTGCATTCCCCAATTCTAATCCATTTAGCCTGCAAAATCCCTGGATACAATGGACAAAGGCCTTGTGGTATTATCACTGGACTGTTCATCCAGAGACCCAGGAGACTTTCAGAGGATTTGGGTTTGAATCCTGCCATGGCAGATGGTGGAATTTGAATTCAATAAAAATCTGGAATTAAGACTCTAATGGTGACCATGAACCCATTGTCGGTTGTTGAAAAAACCCATCTGGTTCACTAACGTCCTTATTTGATCTGGCCTACACGCAATTCCAGACAGACAACAATGTGGTTGGCTCTTAACTGCCTTCTGGGCAATTAGGGATGGGGGATGGGCCATAAATGCTGGCCTAGCCAATGATGTCCACATCCCATGAAAGAATTTTTTAAAAAGTTTAGAATGGCCAATCCACATAACCTGCACATCTTTGGACTGTGGGAGGAAACCAGTGCACCCAGGCAAAACCCACACAGATACAGGGAGGCCATGCAAGCTTCATACAGACAGTCACCCAAAGCTAGAACCAAACCTGGGTTCATAGCACTGCAGGGCAGTAGTGCTGACCACTGAGCCGCTGTGTCACCCAACAATATGTTGAAGTATTCAGAAGCATTATAAACTGGGTGGCATCCAATGAACTTCTGTACCAAGCAGTCTTCTTCCCAAACACAATGATTAATGAAAAAAATGATCATGATACTTTTACCAAAATGAATGCATTGAGCTAGAAATTCACTCAGAGTTTCAAGCGCTGAGTGCAGTAGTTGAATTAATAAATTTCTGTCATGAATTTTGAACAGTGGATTCCATGCTGAGCTTTAATCATAACACCATACCTCAGCCAGATACCTGGATTGGCTAGAACAGAAGCGTTAACAAATCACAAGTTTGCAAAACTAGCTCTGCGACACAGATTTCACGTTTGTGTGTATGTATTCCACTGCTAAAAGCAAACGTATGCAGAAAAGTTAATCTTAGATTTTCGATCAAACTTGTAACGAGTAGGAGAGATTAGAACTAACGTGAACAGTAGATATTGTGATAAATATATGACAAGATGTAGCAAGAAGCTCATTAGCAACACTTCATGGGCTTCCTCGGACATTCGCTGAACAGAAATTCAACAGTTTGTCAGCACCAAAACCCTGAGGTGTGATACTAAATATTTTACAAATATAAGCAACAAAGCTTATTAGGTTTTCTAGTCACAAATACTGGCAATACATATACTAGAGGTGTAGACATCCCTCTTGCTGATATTCTGCAAAATCACATTTCATATACTATCAAAGCAAATCATCAACTATCCAAAAGATATCCAATTATTTTAAACTCTTCTTCAATATTCTGAACTCTTTCTTCTCTTAAATTTTCCTCCATCTTCTACTAAATCTCATTTGTATTTATACTGGTCCCAAAACAGTGTGTTCACTTTTCCTGAAATAATTTATGCGGATTGTCATCACAATGTGATAATGAATATTTTTGATCTATTGCATTCATTAGATTTCATCAAGTATTTCTTGTGCTTTTTACTATATACCATTCCTGTAAGAAAGTCCCGATCCCATGGAAATGTAGAGTAACTCGATTTGGGTAATATATTGTATTGTTATATTGGTTAAGAGTTCAGCTGAAGAAATATTACTGTTATTTATTACTGGTAGCAACAGTACTCTCTCATTCTCCTGATCTTCAGACAGTTGAAGAATAAGTACCATCAGGCAGTGTGACGTGGACCATAAAATGCAAAATGAGTTTGCAGTTTAAAGTTTACCATTTATCAAAGTGAACAAAAAATTCAAAGTTTAAACTTTTACCTTGGGTACCAAATCTTGCATGTATATTATTTGGTACAAAGTTAATATTTTATAATATCAAACCTTCACATCTAGTCTCCTACTGACTCCCAAATCTGGACTTGTGTCCATCATACAAATTTATATGTGAAGTTGCATTTAACCACCATTTATTCTTCATAAGATCATATTTACCAAGGCTGCAAAAATGTGGTACTGAAAACGTTCTACCATAAATCAATCAAACCTATCTGTTTTCAAGCTTTCTCCCAGAAACAACATGTGGAAATCTCTCTCACTGACACGATTAGCTTATTGATGTTCTAGCCCTTCATGATTGGGAATCAACAATTTAGAGAAGAGTTACATCTGATGGCCTTTGTATAGAAAGAAACTAACTCCGTAAGTGTGGTGATTAGGAACCACAATAAACTTGAAGTTGTGGAATAATTTGGAACATTTAAGTTCCAATGACAGGTGATCAACCTGAAGCAAAACTGTTTTTCTCTTCAGATGTATTGCCTATCCTGTTAGGTGTTTGTAGACTTTTCTGCTTTTGGAAAACATGAGGGAATAGTTTTCACATCTTTTCTCCCCAATTACATTGCCAGCCACAAAGGATGATGCCAGTGGTTATTTGAGGCCAACAATATCAGTCCTAAGACATAACTGCAGGATTACCTCAGGGTAGTATCCAAGGCTCATAATGCTCGGGATGAGATATTCACTTCTGTAATGCATGATGATCACTATCACTCACAATGCCTTAGGCATTGAAGTAGTCTGTGTCCATCTGCAGCAAGGTTGTGCAAAAATGAGGATTGAGCTGATAAGTGTCAAGTAAAATTTGTGGTACAAAAATACCAGGCAACATCATCTCTAACAAGGAAAAATCTAATCATCTTCCTTTGACATTCAATGGCATTACCATTGCTCAATCCATGACTATGAGCATCCTGGATGGTTACTATTGACCAGAAACTGAACTGGGCCAGCCTTGCAAATACTGTGGCTACCAAAACAGGTCAAAAATTATGAATTCTGAAGTATTTCACTTCCCGACTCTATGATGCCTGTTTACCATTTAGAAAACTCAAGACAGGAATGTGATGATGATATTCTCACTGCTTGCTGAAGAAATTGATTGCTGTAAAATGCTGCTTATTGTGAGTCCTGCTGTAGGCCACATTTAATCCCATCTCCAAATTCTTGTCATTTGACACCCCTGTGCCAGACCCTCTAGAAAGCTCAGACTAATTCTTATAATAGAAGTCACAGAACACAGTTAACAGAAAACAACTTTGACTGCAGAAGCACAGTTCATCGTGTTATGATCAGGTCTTGGGTGAGATTCCCCAAGTTATTACTGTTCCAAACGGGTTACCTCAAATTGTAAAGCTCCCAGGTGAAGAGGGATGAACTAGCTCCCCTTCTTTACTCAACCATCCCTTTAGATGGTTGCAACAAGATTAATTTGCAAAGCATTCCCTACCTTAGAATGTGCTTCTCCCAGACCAAATGAATTTCTGTTTTAAAAGAAGCCAATGTAGCCAGATTTCTTAAGTTAATAAAAGAATGAGTTTACTTGTGAAAAAAAGTGAGAAGTATTAATGACACAATACCCAAATCACAGATTAGAAATGAGACGTGAGTCAAAAAAACCTAAACATGTATATATGGTCAGCCTCTATAGAGCAATAGGGAAGTGTGTGTCATGGAATGTTGATAGTTCAGCAGTAGATTTCAGGAATCTTCGCTTTACAAGATCTATTTCCTTTTGACCGGCTTGTTTGCTAGCTGGCTTCTAGAATAAACAGTCCTTTATTTGCATTGTTTGGGTGGTTCTTGAACTGTAACTTTTGCAGCACACACTAGCACTCAAACCTAAGCTAGTGGACACCAGTACCTCAGCTCACCACCACACTTCCTTCTTTTAGAACGCCCAAACCAGTTCAACTGGCATTCAACCCCTGTTCTTATGTATTCTTGAAAGGGATATAAAATGTGTTTCTTGCCCAGGCTGTTGTCTTTTCTCCCAATATATTCACAGATTGAGATAACTCCTACGAGATCAGAGCTCAGTTTGTAATGCATTGCTAGCTTTTAAATCAATCCATTTGCATCTTCCTTAATACATTTTATTGAATGAAATGCCAATATTTCTCTCTCTCTCCCTCTCCACATACCCACTGAAATTCTATGAACATCATTCATTCACCTGTAGCAGTGCTTTTTTTGAAAACCCATTAGAATTAAAAGAAAAATATAAATGAACTCCAAAGAAGAGTCATAACTTGAAATATTAATTTTGTTTCTCTCTCAACAGATGCTGCCGACTTTCTCCAGCACTTTCTGCTTCATATTTTTCCCCAGATTTGTGGCATCTGCAGTATTTTATTTTTATTTTGCTGGAATTAAAAATTTGATTCATCTCTAGAGATCCAGCATTATGTCCATTGGCATGGCAATGGCTAGGGACACAAATATGATGAGAACAGAACACAGGAAAATACATATATTCATAAGTCTGAAACCCAAATGTTAACGTACCTATCTCTTGTATCACTACAACAGTATCAGAGATTGATAGACCGTTCTTGGAGATTTATGAACATTTCAAGAAACTTGGAAATACTGCCCAAGGAAAATGATTTTTAAAAAATGGAATGAATAGTAAATACAGGAAATCGCTTGATCAAGCTTGAAGGTCTAGACAGGTTTGGGATTGAAAGACAAGATATGGAGCCATAACAGGTTCACTTGCACCAAAAAGAGAAAGAACAGGTGAACAGTCAGGAGCAATGCAGTCCCTCAGGTAATCATCCCTACGTTTTGATGAAAGGCCTGTCTCCTGATCCAAGTCACCTCTCCCATGGACACTACCAGAACAGATTAGCTCCATTATCACCAGTACCCCTAGTGTGAAGAGTTGCAGGATGTCACCAAGGAAGATAAGGTGCTATATTGCTCTGGAATCTTGTGTGGAGTTTCATCTGGATAGGGTAAAAGGCTAGGGATTGAGAGATTATAGGCTGAATGGGAGACAAACTTTAGAAGGAAAGCCATGACTACAGACAGACCAGAAGCCTTAGGAAAAACAATAACCCAAGTTGTGCTTGACCGTGAGATAACAAGGTGTAGAGCTGGATGAACATAGCAGGCCAAGCAGCATCGGAGGAGCAGGAAAGCTGATGTTTTGGGTGACCTGGATTTGAATCCCGCTGTGGCAGATAATGGAATTTGGATTCAATTAAAAATCTGAAATTCAGAGTCTCACAATGATTGTTGGAAAAATACCCATCTGGCTCATTAATGTCCTTTAGGGAAAGAAACAGCCATCCTCACAAGGTCTGTCCTACATGTGGTTCCAGACCCACAGTAATGTGGTTGACTGTTAACTGTCCTCTCGGCAATTAAGGATGACCTTTCTAGCGAAGCCAATATCGAACGAATACAAAAAAATTCTATAAACTCAAACCTAATTTTGGAATCAATGGCTAAACATGAATGCTTTGCACAGTCTTCTAAAAGGTAGTTATTTACAGCATTAAAGCTTGTAAACAAAGTTAATAATTTCAAACTGTAAGTTCTGCTCCTGGCAGTATGCAATTTGATCAGAGGAGCTGTGACCTACCTATAATTTTCTGATTTCAATGGGCAAACAGATAACAAGAAGATATCAGTACATTCAGATTTATTGATCACTCTGCTGTTGTCTTTATTAATTTATATTGGCGACCAGTCACCCAATTCTCTCCCTGTAATTAAATCAATTTATGGTTTCTCCCCTCCTTTTCTGTCATCTCCCCCTCTCTACAATTGCCATCCCTAAGGCCCTGTAGGTCCATTTGTTTTCCAAATCTGGTCTCATAGATCTCTGCTCCCTTTGTTGTTTAGTTGGTGACTCTATCATCAGTCATTTGGGCTCCATGTCTTTGAATTCCCTTCTAAACCCTCTGCATTCACCTTTAAGATTCTTCTTAAAATCTATGAAAGATTAAGCTGTTGGTTATCCATTCTAACATCTTCTGATTTATCTTAGTGTCTGTTTGTGTCTGGCTATGTCTCATAGCCTTGTAATTTTTTTTTACTTTAAAGATGTGACGTAAATGTCAAAAGTTGTTAATTAATATGGAACAAAGTCAGTAACATATCTTCAAGGTGAAGTTACAGAGTTGCTTCAATATCTGCATAACGCTATTGGACAAACTCCTTAAGAGGTGACTTCTCATATTCTTTCCCCCAAATCTCTTGAGTTTGCAAATGACCAGTCCTTTCTTAGATAAACTCAACTTCAAAATTTAAAATTGTAATGTACTCATCATACATTTATATTAATCTAATAAATTGCATTATCCATTGTAAATGCCCCGGTGCATTCAATAAAAAAAAAATTATTTTTACAAAAATTCAATTAGACTCTCACAATAAAAATATGTCTTGCAGTGGGCACATTTTGGCAGTTTTCCAGATTATGAATTACAACAGCCCACTGCTTGACCCGATTTATTTTTCCAAATATACAATGCTGTTTAATAAAAGAGACTTGTAAATTAACAGAAGCACAGTGTCAGCATTGCTCACTATCATACAAGCCAAAGACTGTTGCATTTCATATGTTATTTTATTAGCATTTCTCAAGTTCGAAAAGATAACCTGTTTTCCACAGGTATTGGAGATTATCAATATCAATTCGAATAGTTGTTGGGCAGAACATAAAGATGTATCAAATTGTTTCAATAAAGGAGCAGAAAACTATTAGAACCATCTTGAAAATCAAGACATGCAATACTCTTAGAACCAAACAAACCTCTATCTTTATCCATTGTGCCTAACTTTGAGGCAATACTGTCTGTAATGTCAATTGTTCTGTTGTCTTTACCTCCTGGCAAGGTATAATTTATCACTACCTTAAAACTCCAAGTAAGAGAAAATCTAGATGATGAATGGAATTTATCCAGCTTCAGTAGCTTTGACTGGGTTCTGCCATTAAATGCTTTTCTGATTAGCAAAATCATTTCAGGATGGGATATATTTATGGGTATGTTAGAGGAGAAATGGCTTGACTAAGCACAAAAAATTGAGAATCCTAGGATATGGTTATCTATGTGCAGTTTTTGAAGGTTTACGTGTGAGACTTCATTTAAACACATGCTTATGACTATTTATTATAAGAACCAATTTGGGTTTCATCATATTAAGGACGACGATACCATAAAATTTATGGCAACAAGTTAGTTATAACCTGTCACTTCTACTTAAAAATTATATGCAATGTTCAAAACCACCTGAAAAAACAATTGGATATTCAAAGAATTCTAATGAAAATGTGACAAAGATTATACTCACTATCCAATTTCTAAATAGTTTAGTGTGTCTTTGACTAACTTTTACGGGGAACTCTATTTCAAACCAACCCACTTTTGTGTCACACAAGGTGATGGATCTATGTCCGTTTATCTGTATGCTTTCACGTGTTGGTTTTATAAGAAATTGTATGCATCTTTGCAGCTGTCAGTGCTCATTGCATATATCTTATAGCAAAGGATTTTTGAGGATTACATTATCTGCTTCTTTCAAGAGGTGTAATTTAGAGTAAAGAAACTCATAAGTGCAAGACGAGGAATGGCGGTAAAGAATGCCTCACACCTCCCTGGATCTGTAACATGATCTGGGAACTTGCTCCTGCTGAAATTTCAAATTCTCATACAGCATAGATTCAGTTTTAAATCTAACATCTTAATTCCTGAACTAATATTCTCATTTTCTTTACAGTAACATTTAAAACACAAAAAATAGAAATGACAGCAAATTGAGATAATAATCTAGATTTCAATTATGCCCAAAATGCAGGGACCCCTTGAATAATGCAAAAGAGGGAATTATGGCTAACTGATTTGCATTGTTAATTTCACGAAATTCAGACAAGAGCTTACTGACAAAGTATTGTCGTAATTAATAACAGTGCATTCTATTAGCATGTACATCTGCCAGCAGCTTATAGAAATGAAAAGACAGTCTGTGAATTCCAAAAACTTTGCATTAAGGTCAATATGCTGTTTGCTATCTAATTGCTTGCTGTACAGCATGGCAATGACATTCTTTGTTTGAGAATGCAAACTTCTGTCTAAAGGAAAAACCTTTAAAAGATTCATGCCTTTTAAATAATGTGTTTTCTTAATTCATATTGCACACATGTCCCAACATAATACTTCCGTTGCCACCTGGTTGCTTACTCCCTGAAAGTAGTTACTCTTAGTAACCTTCTCAAGTCCACCTCACAAGTTGAAAAATTTATCAAAGTCACATCTTAGAACTTATATATAAATATGGAAACTTGTGATGCCCTGGTTAGCCTTCAGATATCAAGGCGGTTTCCAGCGGGACAATACTAGTCTTCCTTTCATAGACCAGGATGGATTTCTCTTCCAGAAAATGCTTTAAATATGTCAAAGGCAAACAGGCTGGTTTTGCCAAACTGCCTCTTAGTGAAGGAGAGTCTGTTGAGAGACGCTGAGTATTTCCAGCTCAATGAGCAGTTCACATTGTTTGCACTTGAGATCGTCAAGCAGAGCTCAGTGACTGATGAGGCATATCAGAGTAACATTGCATAGAACTCCCACAGCACTGTTTTACTGGCCAAGGTATCAGTGTTGATGACATTTGCCACCATAGCTCCTATACCTTAGTTGGAAATAAACAAGCAGGTGAAAAATTTCCAGAGTGAGATCTTGGTGCATGGCAGGCCACACAATTTCTGGTCTATTGCTGTTCTCACTAGACCAGACAGCATGCGGATTAGAAATATAGGAAAGTCTTGAACACACTAAATGGCTAAACTTGTAATGTACAGTATATCATGGATTGCTAAGGAAAATCTGTGTCAATAATAATGAACCATATATTATCATACAGTTGGCTATGAATCCATTATTCTGGATTTCAATGACAAATTAGACACCTGGAAGATTTCATTCAATTTTACTTTGAGCAAAATTGTTTTTTTTTGCTCCATGTGTCAACATCTTGCTTTTCCTTTTACCATTTGTGGCAAAATCTCTTGACAAGAAATTGAAACATCTTTTGGAGTAGTGTAATTACTGAGGCTGGAGGAGTGCACTTTTACTCTCGTCTCATAATTCCACAATTCACAACATAATTTTTCCAGTAACCACAAAGACAAATTAAACAATTTATCTAAATCAGATTTTAAACAAAAAAGAACTATCAACCAGACTTCTTAATGAACAAAATTATGGGTTGACTATTAAACTAAAATGTATTTCGTCAAGAGGCAATGATTGGTTAATATACACAGTCAGTAACACAGAAATATAAATGCTCACTCTTCTAAATAACTCGAAAACACAGACACAAACAAACAGGTACTCTTTATTCAAAGGAAAATAAAACAGATTTCTCTGCGGAGTCTGACTTTCTAGAAAAAAGAAGAAACACTTTGGCCAATGGGTATTTCTTGAAGGCAAAAGGTTAAATCATAGAGTGCCCTGGAGTCTATTGCTCTAATGTTCTGGCACTGGTAGTCAAATCACTGATCAAGCATCACTATAACAGTAAATTGTTTAACATATGCCAACTTTTTTAACACATAAGCACTTTGAGCGGCCTCATTTTAAAAGTTTGTGTCACATTTTCTCCCTGTGATTGCCTTATCCATGAACTGTACAGTTTCACACTCTCATTGGAGTACATCATAAAGCTGGCATTGACATACATAATGTCGAACTGTCTTGCTTGTTTCAAGATTTCAAAAAGTTCTGTCAGAAATGGAGTGCACATTTTGGCATTTTTAATTAGGCAGTTTACAACTTTGCCTTGCAACTGTGGCCCACATGTCAAGCTTCCCTCTGTTTGCGCATTAATTCTTAGGCAATTGCCTAAGCTTTGTAGAGAGCTTCCTCCAATTTCTAATGATCTTCTTAAGTATCCTGAAATCTTTACCTGTTGCAAAATTAATTGTCTACTCAATAATTTCAACAACTTTAAGTTTGATCTGAGCTGTGTACCTGCCATTCCTTCTTTATACCATATCATCGTGCCAGAGGACACTGGAATTTTAAAAAAGATATCGCCAACATTCCTCGGGAAATTTGGTGGTCCATCTGATTCAAATTTGACAGAACTTACTTATGTCAGTCGATATCCTATTCATTATAAGTTTGATCCTGGTGTAAATCTCATTGTCTTGTCAGATCAAATAACATGGTCGAAGAAACAGACATTAGAGCCAACACAGGTGAAACGACATGGCCCAGGTGGAATAACTCTCAAGGGAATGGTTATTCTACAACTAAAGCTACTACACAAAGAGCACAAAAGATATGAAAATGTGTTGAAAATGTGTTCATCATTCACAGTTAGCTCATCTCACTGTTGAAACTGCAGAGAGGAGTTCAACTAGTTCCAAGACAACAATTGGTCCAGCAACAAACCACTGTCATTCAACAAGTCAATGTGTAACTGATAGAAAGTTGTAGAGCTGGATGAACACAGCAGGCCAAGCAGCATCAGAGGAGCAGGAAGGCTGACGTTTCAGGCCTAGGGTCT
>NC_063358.1:31321798-31361631 GCF_021869965.1 Rhincodon typus
CTGAAACGTCAGCCTTCCTGCTCCTCTGATGCTGCTTGGCCTGCTGTGTTCATCCAGCTCTACAACTTGTTATCTCAGATTCTCCAGCATCTGCAGTTCCTACTATCTGTGTAACTGACAGAAACATCATTAGTCTTTCTAAACTCATGACAGAACCTAAAAAAAAATGTAACTATGTTGGCACAAGAGAATTCCTTCGTATTATCATCAGGTCATCAGGAAGTAAATCACAGACTTCGTAAAACTGATGAATATTTTTTTCCCATTCTTTATCATCATTGCAGAATTTAATCTTCTGAATTACCCTCAGTATTCAGCAGAAGAAACAAACAATGAGAACAAGCATGAACAGCACCTCTAAAAGGTCACCCTTCAACATTCTATGCTCCAGTGAAAAAAAATCCCAGCCTATCTATGTAACTCAAACCCTCCAGCCGCAGCAATATTCCAGTAAATATTTTCTGAACCCTCTCCAATTTAATATTATCCTTCATATAACAGTACTCCAAAAATGGCCTCACCATTGTCCTGTACAACCTCAACATGACATCCCAACTCCTATACTCAATGGTCTGAGCAATGAAGGCAAGCATGTTAAATGCCTTCTTAACCACCCTGTATACCTGTGATGCCACTTTCAAAGAACTATGTACCTAAACCCCAGGGGCTCTCTGTTCGACAACACTGCCCAGGGTCCAACCATTAACTGTACCACCCTTGTTTGTTTCACCAAAATGCAAAACCTCAATTTATCCAAATCAAATGGCATGCGCCGCTCCTCAGCCCTTTGGACCAATTGATCAAGATCTCTTTGTAATCTTAGATAACCTTCTTCACTGTCAACTATACCACCAATTTTGTTGTCATCCTCAAACTTACTGACCATGCCTCCTAAATTCTCATCTAAAATGTTTGTATAAATTACAAACAAAAGTGTATCCAGCACCAGTCCCTGTGGAATACAGTTCACAAGCCACCAGTCCAAAAAACAACCTCCCACCGTCACCCTCTGTCTCCTATGGTCAAGCCAATTTTGTATCCAATTGGCAAGCTCTCCCTGAATCGCGTGTGACCTAACTTTACTAATTAGTCTACCATGCAGAACCTTGCCAAAGGTTGATCTAAAGTCCATGCAGACAACATCTACTATTCTTCCCTCATCAATTATTTGGACATTTATGAGATTAAAGACCCCTGGGATGATGTTATGGGGCAACTACGTGATTTCTCAGAGAAGATTTCCTCTGCAATACAGAATCAGGAGATCAAGGGTCTTTCAGAAATGGTAATGACCAAACGTCAGTTCTGGCAGGAATGACATCCTCTACGAAAAAGCTAAGCAATTGTCCAGCAGAAAAAAAATCATTTACAGAGTATCAAAATCAATGTTAATAAGTTCTCAAGGTGAAGACTTACAAATCTTCCAAGGCTGAAGAGAAGGTTTCCTGGAAGAATTGTGAAAAATCTCCAGACAGCCTCAATTTGTGAAGTTATAGACTTGGTGCAGGGAGATGGGGTTGAGGGAAATTTAAAACTAGTTTTGCGTCAGTGTTGCTAAATGTTAGCTATAGCTAAAAAAAAGCTCCACCCAAACTGATAATCGATAGATAAGAAGTGGTATAGCATGAAGTACTGATGGAGACAGATATGTCATGTTTGGATCCTGATAATGCCTGTAATTATGCCAGAATAGTCAATGTAACTTGTATTTATTGCTAGCATGCCACTAAGACACTACTTGTTGTATAAGACAAGAGCCTCTTCTTGTTAAAACTCCCAAATGGTTCATTCACTATTGACTTAACAGGCCCTTTGACTAAGCACAGAAAGATAGATTTGTGGCTGCACTCTACTCTAGACTCAAGCCACCAGTTGTCAACACCGTGACCTCCAACATTCACATACCTTGAAAAAGCAGCCTGCAGCTTTCTCAGTGCTCTGGTCTCTAATCGCCCTTCAAGAGCTTTCAAGCTTTCAAACTAATGCAGGCAGGTGACTGTTCCCTACACTGTACAATCTTTTGACCTTCACTGGATGTTTATGTTTGGCTGCCAAAGTTGACAGGGAAACACCTTGTCTGAGAAAACCACATTCAACACTGAGTGAGGACAAACCTGGCTTGGTTAGATAATGTTCTTCACCTCAATAGCTAAATTGGCTCCATACTCATGCACGAACAGTGATTAGATCAATTGGCAATATAATTGAGATAGTTCAGACTAAAATTAATTTAACAATGAATGACCCCTGGAGAGGAAATTAACAGATGGAAAATCATATGAGAAAAATAAAAGCTATCAGATTGAAAAAAAGGATTCTATTATTTTGTAAAACTCTGCTTCTAAGCTGTAAATCTGCCTACAGAAATGCTGAGGTGTTTAGATTTCATGATCAAAAGAGGCAGTCAAAAATAACAGAGCAGCAAACAATTGTCTCATCAGGACAGATAAGCAATTATGCCAGTTAAGTGGAAAATTGCACAAAACTAATGGATTTAAAAACGTGGGAATATATTGAATAGAGAGAGTAAAATGGTAATACTCAAAACCTTAACATTCTGCTCAATGTTTTTGAGCTGGATAACTCATCAGCACCAATCTGAAATCACATTTGTAGTGACTGTAATGAGATCAGCCAGCTGGACATCATAGAATAGGAGTTCCCTGATTAGGGCTGTTACCTAGTCGAATTAGGGACCTCTGGCTGAAATGTAATGGAGATACTGACACTCTGGTACCTAACTCTGCATGAAGCAGTACTATAGTGAAGGACTGTTCATGTGTAAATAGAGAGTGACTTGGTGACAGGATACCAGCCTCTGTGGAGGTATTTCAACATTGATGACATCTAGTTAATTGTGATGTGGAGATGCTGGTGTTGAACGGGGGTGGACAGGACAGAAGTCAGACAACACCAAGTTTATTTGAAATCACAAGCTTTTGGAGCATTGCCCTTTGGTCAGGTGAAGTGAGAGAGAAGCACACAGGCACAGAATTTATAGGCAGACAGAATAATAGACAGAGAGATCGAAAGATCATACAAATGATGTGTGTCCATGAAGTTGGCCTCAACCCTGATCTTGGGTTCATGTCATGCTACACGTGATCCCACCACACTGTTCTGTATCTGTAACATTTTCCTTACTGTCTTGTTTGACACCATCACCTGAATAAATTGCTATGATCTCACTACCTTAATTAGTTTGTACAGTTTTGAATTACTTATTACTTTGGTTAGACCCTCCGCATGTGACTTTCATTCCTAGCATGTTATTCCAGTCATTTAGTTTGTCTCCAGTACCGCCGTATTTTTAGCTTTTTTTATAATTATTTCTGTGCCTCATTTAATCGGATTATAGGTCACCCCTTCACTTGTTATTCAGCTGTTGACACACTGTCTCACACTCTTAATCACCTGCAGAGACCTATTACTTGGCCTGTCAACACTCCACTCATACCATTTGTACGATCTTTTGATCTCTCTGCCTACTGATCTCTCTGCTTTCACATTCTGTGTCTACGTGCTTCTCTCTCACTTCACCTGATGAAGGGAAAATGATTGTGATTTCAAATAAACCTGTCGGACTATAATTTGGTATCGTCTGACTTCTGACCTCATCTAGTTAATTCAAAAGCAATGAACACAGTCATTAGGAATATAAGAAATAAGTACAGGAGCAGACTATTCAGGCCCTCCACCATTCAAATAGACTGTGGCTGATCTTCTAGCTCAGCACCATTTTCCCGTATCTGCCTAAATCTTGATATCTTTAATATTCTATTTCTTTATGTGTTGTGGGCCAGCATTCATTGCTTATCTCTAATTACGCTGGAGAAGATTGTGGTGATCTGCCTTCTTGAATTGTTGTAGTCTTTCAGGCATTGGGAGATGAGACGTGCTGTCTGGAAGGGGAATTCAATCATTTGAAACAGCAAAAGTGAAGGAACAGTGAAA
Source organism: Rhincodon typus (assembly GCF_021869965.1). Lineage (NCBI taxonomy): Eukaryota > Metazoa > Chordata > Chondrichthyes > Orectolobiformes > Rhincodontidae > Rhincodon > Rhincodon typus. The sequence continues at coordinate 31,325,753 of NC_063358.1, forward strand.
TAGTTTCAATTTAGGATGGTGCAGGGGAATTAGCAGGTGATGGTCTGCTCTTGCAACTGCTGCCTTGGTCCTTCCAGACAGGCCAGAGATTTGAAAGGTACTCCCTAAACTACTTTAGTTAAAATACAACAAAAGAAGGAAGAACTTAGAATAACTTACCTCTATTAGAAAACTTAACAGAATAATAGATACAGCAGCTATCACTAATTAACTGTTCCAATATAGTAACATCCCACAAACACACCCCTTTGCAAAAAGGCAAATTCAGAAAACAGATTTTCTCACGTGCAATGTCTGCAGAAACTCCAGCTTCTAGTTGTAACCGAGAAAGGGGAAAAATAGCTTCTACACCTTCAAGACTCCAGCAGTTTCTGCTGAACCTAAAAGCTAAGAAAAAGCCCTGAAATCCTTGTCTGTGAGACCTGGCCTCAACCATTGAGGCTGCTTCTATTAATCCAACTTTAAAAAAAATCCAAAGCCTCACAAGCTGTAAACGTTACCACAGACTGCTCGGTACCTCTCGTTCAATCTCTCTCTTAAAAGAAACCAGGACAAAATATACCTCTTAAAGCCACAGCATCGTCATAATCATCGATCTTTGCCTTGAATATACTCAAAAACTGCCCTTCACAACCATCTGGATTAAGATGCCCCACCCTCTGAGTGAATAAATGCCCCCGACCTCAATTCTAAATGGCCTTGCTTGAAAATGCATAAAAATACCAGTCTCTTAAACAGTCAAAGGTTCAATACTCAGTTATGAAGCTGAAACTTCTGATGTAGCAACTTGAGGATGGTGGTTAACTTTAAATTCCAATACTCCACAAATTATTCAAACCATTTGTTATATAAACTATCAAGGGGTAAGAAGAATTTTTGATACAACAAAAGACTGGTCAGTCTCATAGCAATCATATCCAAATCATGTTTTGAACCTTCAGCCAGAGGATCAGACCCATGTTACCATTCATGATCCCTATATAGAATTTGGCAGATTTCCCACCAACATCAATAGAATGAAAAAGTAAGTGCTTACTAAAACAACCACATCATCAATGTTATGCTCCAGTGGTAAGTTGCACATTATCTCTGCTTTACCATATTTTTACAGTTGCTTTATTCTGTTCTTTTTAACATCTGTGAATTGGATCTGGGAATCACCCAAGTGAGGTTAAAAATGATTTTTACTCACCAGGAAGTATTTATATAAACACAGCACTTTGCAATATTTACAGACCATTTAGACAATTGGAGGTGCACCAGGTAATCACTGTTTTCCTTATTTGGATAGTAAAATATCAGAAGAAATCAGCCTCAGTTATATAAAGCTCCCAATTTTCACTTATTTGATTTCAAGTATTTCCTCAGCAAACCAGAAATCTGCAAATTTGAATTTACCTGACTCCTCACACAAAAGAAAAATTTGCATTTGTACCACATCTTTCATAATCTTGTGATGTCCTAAAGCTCTGCACAGTTACGAAGTGCTTGAAGTGTGGTCCCAGATGCAATGTGAAATATATAACAATCAGTTCCTGCACAACAAGGTCTCAGAAACAGAAATGAGTCTAATGTCCAGGCAACCTGTCTAATAACGTTAAATGATGAATAATTATTGCTCAGGACACAAGGGAAAACATCCCACTCTTGTTCAAGTAGTGCCTTGAGATTATTTACATCCAGCTTACAGAAGGGAACAGGCTATCAGATTAAACATCCCGCCAAAAACTGCAGCTCTCAGGTAGTAAATCTACACGTCAGTTTGCTTTATACAAAGTTTCCTTTCATTTCTAAAAATAGTTTTTTTTTAGTAATACTTTGCCTTCAAATGAGAATAATACTTGTTTCGTGGCTCAAGGTACAAAATATAAATTTCTCAGCAAGGTAAGTACAAGTAACAGTAAATTTAAAAAAATAGTACTAGGCATGGATTTCATACGTTAGAGACAAAAAAAAACTGCAGATGCTGGAATCCAGGTAGACAAACAGGAGGCTGAAAAAACACAGCAAGCCAGGCAGCATCTGGAGAAAAGCAGCAGTCAATGTTTCAGGTATTACTCTTCTTCAGGATTCTGAATTTTATACATCAGATTTAGTCATAGATTAAATAACCTGGATAAAGTGCTAGGTTAGAAGTGTTTTTTTTTAAATAATAGGCAGTAAATGAAAACAAACGTACAGCAACGTGTCATTCATTGTAATTCTTGTCAGCTACATTAGTGACTACTTGAAATTGAAATACTTGAGCAGTTGACATGGTTCCAATTAATTTAAAACTACATCCCTGTTTAAGTAACTAAAGTATCACCAGCTCCCTCTGGGGACAAATAACTTGCAACAGTGTCCTGCATATTAAATGTTTATAAAAATGTTGAAAATTTAAATGATAATTCTGTGTAAGGATTTAAAAAGAAAACCTTGCTGAAGGTTTGCAGAATTTAGTTTGATTATAAATAGTATTGTTTTGCATTTGTCTCCAGTGTCCATCATCCTTTACTTAAAATTCAAAGAGAATATACATTGACATTCAGCATACTCATTGTGATTTCACTTCAACTCTGTGCATTTTGCCCTTTTTTAGAATTACAAAAGTCCCAAATTAAACGAAGTGCAAGAATCGGATAGAATCAGAGGAAGGGGTGCCAAGATATCTGTTTGAATGCTGTGCCTTTTACAGAGAATATGTGCACCTGTAAGTTGGGCAAGTAGCATGAAGACTTCTCAACGGATTTGAGGAAGCCTAGCTCGAGGAATGCAGCCTAGTGAAGATGAAGAAAAAATGTACAAAATGTAAATTATACTGAGATCATTGTACACGAAGCAAACTAAAGGTTGGGATATATAAATGACATTGACAGAGAAACATAAAAAAGCAATATTAGAATTTAAAAGATTGACAACAATAATTTTCTTCCGAGGGAATGAGACATCTTATTTGTAAAAAAATATGATTTTACAATAGCAAAAACATTGCCTAGAAATAATGATGGCATTGCATTGTTTAAAAGTTAAGTCTAACTAACCAACTTCTCGGCCTTTTTAATAATAGAGAGATAGAGTCATGAGTCACAGCTCACATCAGAATAATGATCTCTGTGCTAATTCCATTAATAGAAACATGGTCAGCTGAACTTGTGGATGGTAAGTGTATCACTGGCTGCATTTTCTGTATTTACATGTTTATTCAGTAATTACTCTCTAATTATGATGAGTATTGATAACCCTGTTGCTATTAATTCAGCACAGCCTGGACCATTCATTTATGCCATGCTTTGCAACTTCATCAATTTTTGTTATCCAACTATCATCTTTTTCTTTTGTTAACTCGTGGGGAGTGGACATCACTGTCTGGCCAGCATTGTTGCCCCTCCCTAGTTGCCTTTGAGAAGGTGATGGTGAGCTGCCTTCTTGAATTGCTGCAGTCCATGTCCTGTAGGTAAATCCTCACTGTTGTTAGGGAAGGATTTCCAGGATTTTTTCATAAGGGGGATTCAGTGATGATAATGCCATTGAATGTCAAGGGGAAGTGGTTAGATGGTCTCTTGTGGCATGAATGTTGCTGGGTAGCAATATTTTGTTGTTACTCTTAAATCTTGCCAGCATTCTGCTTCTTACGTTGTTAGTGTGCTTTTTCCTTCGTCATCATTTTGCTCTGCTTCCCTCAATTTAAGAGCAATATAAAATGTTCCAGCAGGTCTGTCCTAAGTATGTGTATAAGGGGTTATAGTTGTCTCTTAGTGTCATTTGTAAAAGCTCTTCTTGCATGCCTACTTTCTACAATATCTCCTCATTACTTCTGTCTGTGTGTTATCCAGTGGATAAGCATCACACGTCTCTGTTGCTTTCATCTTTTGATTCCTTGTCTTGCATTTATTCCAACTGTCACACCCATTCTTCCATTAGACGTTGCATATGAATTAAGCAAAATAGGCCAAGATTTTCTCGTCTTGCACAATGTAATCTGGACTTCCCCCATCTGATATGTGCAATAACTATATGGGAATTGGCAGGGAAGTTTAAATTTCCAATGGTAACTCCACTGCATCTGGAACCCACTGCAAAAGTCTCCGAGCTGGTTATTACAATTCCCTGGTTGCAGCAAGGTCTCCTGGCTATGACGAATTGGGTTAGCTTCAGGAACAGGGCAGGAAATTAATGAGGTGAGTCTGGAATGATAGCGCAAGTAAACTCACTAGGCTTGGCAGACAGAAACCATCCACAAAACTCAACAAATTTGACATTTAGCTAAAAAAAAGATACGTAATATCTATGTCTGATCTTGGTCAAAAAAAGTCATTCCAACCCACATCAGAAGATCTGGGCTGTAAGCGGCCTAGTAAAGGTATGGTCTTTGCCAGCAATTTAAAACTATAAACAATTTCTGACAATCCTGATGTGTCCATGCAATTTATTTTGCCTTTCTAAGACTCTGGTGGATTGTGGACCACTTTGGTTTGAGCCCTTCAATTGTTGTCAGTTCATTTGACTTGAAAATTCTGTTCAGCAGTGAACGTAGATAATGATTTTCACAATTTTTTTTGTTTGTATAGTTTGAAAATAATTTATTTCTGGTAAGTTTTACTTGGCCATTCCATACAAGATCTGGTACATAATTATCATAAAACACAGAATAAAATTTATACTAGTTTAGTGCTGTTAACAATGTGAAGCAGACCCTGGGTTGTTATTTTACAGAATATGACAAATGCTCAATTTATCAAGGGAATCATGAAAATTAGATTGGTTAGTATACTCATGACATTTAGCAAATCTGCAGTAAGCATAGAACAAATGTCCTAAATAATAACTATCAATGCTCGGTCAATGTGAACAGTTTATTGCAAGAGCCATGCTACAAGATGGTTACTTCAGCTGTGGGAAATATCACTAATATTTCCATGAATGTATTTTCCAATTCAGTTACAGATATTTTCTTAAATTACACCATTAAATTCCAACATCACCCAAGGGCTTCCTAATGGTATTCTGTTTATAACTACTTGAGAGTATCTGAAATTTGTGAACCTGCGATTTGAAATGAAAATGCTCCATCTGAGAATAAAATAAAACTTAATTGCAGTCAGACCTGAAAATACGAAAAATGAAGGAAGAAAAATGTCAAATAGAATATCCCAGGATGGGCTTACCATTCTGGTTAAAAAGTTAGAAAACAGTCTTGTCATTTTTAAAACAAAAATGGAATCTAAAAACAAATTGAACTCAAGGTAATTGCTTTCCCAATCAAGACTGCCATATCTCTTGTCTTCCAATGACTGGATCAAGAAATATTTGATTAATCTTCAGCTTTGGACTCATCCTATTTGCTATTCAGTGGTGGAAGAGAGCTAACAGTTTCTTTCTGCATCTTTGTCGAAGAGATACAGAGAGAATGGTAAGCTTCTTCAAAAAGTCAGCTATCTTATGGACAATTGTTGCTATTAGTGAAAGGAACGTACCTTTGCAGACAGATACTCAATGACAATGCTATTTGAAGGTATTAGCTTTGAATGTTCTTTAAAGGACAAAGTAAATTTGAACTGGCAGTCCCATCATAAAGTCAATCTGTCCTCTTAATAACAACAAAATTCAATCTTAGCTCCTCCATTTGGAGAAAGTATAAACTCAGAACAGTAGAATACATTGTACAAAATCACAAGGTAATAATTCATACATTATACTATTGGCATATCTTAATTCATCCATCCAGAGAAATACTAATAGTTCCAGTCCTACAGCTACGATCATTTTATATGCAAGGTTATTCCATCTATATATGCTGCGTTGATCATTCTGTGTTAAGCATTTCTTAATATCACTTGTAAGAAAAAGACCAGGAGTAGGCCACTCAGCCCCTCAGGCTTGCTCTGCTATTCGAAGAGTTTATACCTCATCTGGTTGTGGCCTCAACTTCACTTTTCTGTTAATGACCTATAACCTTTCAATCCCTTGTCATTCAAGAATCCTTCTGAAAATATTCAATCAGCCTGCTCCACTGCTCTTTGGGGAACAGAATTCTACAGTAGTCACAATTTAAAGAGAGAAGAAAAATCTCATCTCAGGCAGTAGCTGTATACTAATCGTTTTTTTATTCATGTACCAGTATATCTAGATTCTTCTATACAACAGAATTCTGATATCTCTCTGTTTGAACAACACGCTGCTTTTCTTTTGTTCTTTACCTAATTCTTTCAGAAACAAGCCCAGACTATCCAACCCACTGTCATGAAATAATCTGCTCATTCTAGGTGTCAATGTTGTAAACCTCCTCTGAGCCATCCTCAAAATATTAACATCTTTGTTTAAAATAAGCAGACCATAACCACACCCAGAATTTAAGATGTGATTTCACCAAAGCCTTGTACAATATCCTGACTTTTATTTTCAATTCCTCTTGTAGCAGAGGCCAACAACACATTAGCCTTCCTCATTACATGCTTCACCTGCATATTCACTTTACAATTCATGCACCAGAACGTGTAAATTCCTTTACACCTCAGAATTCTACGGTTATACTCCTTTCAAGTAATGCTCTGCAGTTTTACTCTTCCTGCAAGAGTGAACAAATTAACATTTTCCCATGTTATACTCCACCTGCAAGATTTTTGCCCACTGCCTCAACCCATCTATATATGCTGCAACTTCCTTATGTCTTCTTCACAACACTCTCCTACCTATTTTGCTGCCATCTGTGAATTTGGCTATCATGCCTTCACTACCCTCATCTAAGTAATTGATGTAAATTGTAAAAATGTTAACACCCCAGCACAGATCCCTGCAGGACTCTATTCATTAAATCCTGCCAATCAGATGGAGATCCATTTATGCTAACTTTATTTTTTGCCAGTCAGCCAGCCAATCTTCTATCCATGCCTACACGTTATCCTCTGCGTCATGAACTTTTATTTTTCGCAATAATCTTTAATGCAACACCATACTGAATGCCTTCTGGAAATCCAATTATAGAATGGTTACAAGTCCCCATTTAGAAATAAATACTTCTGTTTATTTTTAAATATGTTGTGAGTCCTTTTTAAGCTGCTTTCATTACTCAATGCAACAGTGCAAATAGACAAATTATGAGCGAAGAGCAACTCTCCAGGTTCCACACACAGAAATCAGAAACAGAAGTAGGCCATTCAGCCCTTCAATAGAAATCATGGCTGATCGGTTTGTGTTCCACTGTCGGTCCTTTCTCATAACCCTGAAATTTTTTCCTTCAGTTATTTATCCACTTCCTTCTTGGAAGCTATGATTGACATAATGAGGGTAAAATTAGACAGTGCATTCCAGATCTCAATCACATGTTGCGTAAAAATGTTTCTCCCTGTGCTGCTTTGAATTCCTTAGTGTTTACCGAAATCAGTTTTCCCGGGTTCTCAAACCTCCTGACAATGTGAACATTTTCTCCCTGTAAACACATCCACACCATTTTGAGCACCTCCATCAAATCTCCACTCAACCTTCACTTTTGAAAGGGCAGCAACCTTGGTTTCTCTAATCTATCAGTTTAACAAATGTCAAAGGGCTTCATATTAAATCTTTTTTTTTGTGTGGACCTCAGTTTGCTGATGCCTGGGTTTTTTTTTATTTTGAGAAAAATGTTAGTGAAAGGATTTAGTTTTTTTCCAAAAAGGTATTTCTTATTAGTCACAGGTCCTGTGATATTTGCTTGTTAACTGGAGATCACCTACCTGGGTTTGGAATTAAAATTAGAATTAGTTTGATTATCATGTGTACTCAAGTACAGAAGTAAAAGAGTACAGTGAAAAGTTTACAATGTCGCCTCTCATGATGCCATCTTAGATACAAACTACCTCAGTATAAATCTTAGATACAAAATACAGAAGTAAAGAAAATAAAGTTACATTACCTTAGGGTGATTCATAGTGTAAGTCTGAAAATAAGAGATAAAGTTAAAAGGACAGGAAAAGGATAATCAGGTAGGACTGACAACTTCTAGTTTCTGATTCAGATGCTTGGACTATTTGGAGAGACCCCTGCTGAAAGAAGGAAGCTTTCCAACTCAAGAGACAACAAGGTGCAGGGCTGGATGAACACAGCAGGCCAAGCAGCATCACAGGAGCAGAGAGGCTGACATTTCGCGCCTAGACTCTTCATCAGAAAAAAAGCTTTCCAACTCAGTTTTCTTGTCCCAAGAAGAGAACCATAGTTATGGGTCCAGTGAGGAGCTCTGGTCTAGCTGCTTTCACAAGTGAAACCTTTAAGTGAGATAATCAAGATTTTCTGTGCTGCATCTGCAAGGTCTCCAGGGACAACTACATGTGTCCAAAGACATCTGTCTTTGTGTGTTAGAATATCAGACCAACAGTGATCTAAAGATTTTAAACAATCTCCTATTTGCATCCAATACATATTGGCCAGAAGAATTTATTTCAAGTTAATCCCTGCAGCGAGAAATTTGTTTCTATTTCCTTTACCTGGTAGAAATATATTTGCCCATGTGTTTTGGATTATTCAACACATTTATATTTTCATGTCACAAACTGATGTTGTAATCAGTAAATATCTTCATGGAATAAGTTTTGTTTTACAATAACTGTGAACTTATTGAAAAAATCTAGTTATGGATCTTTTTATTGTAATTCTAATGTAGTGAAAACATATGACTGGCTATATTGGGAACCAAGTACACCAATTAAATGTGACTCATGGAATAGTGAGACAAGGGAAAACAGTGCATTCCTTTCAACATGGTTATATGACTGAATTTCTCATCCCCAGAGCTGTTCCTGTAAACCTTTTCTGCACTTTGTGTGTTGCCCAGAACTGGTGACATTACCTTGGATTTTACTATCTCTCTGGATATGGGCTGGAAGGTGGGAGTTATGGGGTTGGTAGGGAGGAAGGCAAAGAATACAGAACATGTTGTCTTCCCACTGGGTGGATGTAGAGTTTTTAAACATTTTTAAAACCTTAAGCAGAGATAGATAAATACTTGATTACAAAGGGGATGAATGATTCTCGGAGATGTGCAGCAATGTAGAATTGAGGTTAAAATCAAATCAGCCACAACCTTATTGAATGATGGAAAAGGCTCGAAAGGCTGAGTGGCCTGTTGTTGTTCGTTGTTCGTAGGGTATCATATAGTTTCGCTTCTGATGAAAAAAAGTGGGAGACAGCCATCCCAAGCATAGGTCAATTTATGGTCTCTTCCTAGTACTGCTGCATTTTACCCCTCAGTGGGAGGTGGGTCCTTCGCCATATGGCAAGACCACCAAGTGAAGTCAGATGCCTCTGGATTCAGGTGATGGCAGAGAAGAGGGGTGTTTGGGGGACATAGGGCCACCTAACCAGGCACTCCTTGGTCCACAGAAACTCCTGATCCCACTTCACCCTCTCAGCAATGGCTACCTTCCTCACTAATCTCCCCACCTACCTTCTCTGGGGTTTGGCTGACTATTCCTCAGGCACCGCTTACCTGTTCATGAGAGCACACCTTTCTGTGGTGTCCTCTTCTTCCCTGTGCAGACCTGCAAAGACCACAAATTATGGTGGCACATTTGAGATTGCTGAGAAGCTGTCTATCCCATTAGCTAGCTATGCCTAATAGGTGCACATCCATCTTTCAAAGTATACTAGCCCCTGGGGTAACCAATTAGTTTCCTGATCCTGATAAAATGTTGTCAAGAATCCCACAAAGAGCAGAGGTGGAGTCATCACTAGTTTTTAGTGATGCGGTTGGGCACACACCATCAGAATAAAATTCAGCCAATAATCTAGCTAAGACTGAAATAATTCTTTATAAATGTTCACCATAACCTCCTTAATGTAAACTTCTCTTCTATTTATAAAGCCCATGCTTCTATTTACCTGATTAATTACATTCTCAACCTTCCTTGCCATATTTAATTTAATGATTTATGAAGTATACACCCAGGGTTCCCAATTCCAGAATTGTACCTTTAAGCTTATATTGCCCCCTATCAGTCTTCCCACCAAAAAAAATCACATTTCTCTCTATGAAATGTAATTTGCCAGATATCCACCTTTCCAGCAGACCTGGCAGTGCCTTCTTGAAGTCTATCACAGAGTCATTGAGTCATACAGCATGCAAACAGACCCTTTAGTCCAACCAGTCTTTGCAACCATGCATTATTCCAAATGTTGTAAATGTTGTAACTGTACCCACATCCACTATTTCCTCTGTAAGTTCATTCCACGCACGAACCACTGTCTGTATAAAAAAAGTTGCCCCTCATGTCTTTTTTAAATCTTTCTCCTGTCAACTTTAAAATATGCTCCCTAGTCATGAAACTCCCCACGCTAGGAAAATGATACCTGATATTCACCTTATCTGTATGCCTCATGATTTTATAAGCCTTTATAAGGTCACCTCTCAACATACTATGCTCCAGTGAAAAATTCCCAGTCTATCCAGCCTCTCCTTCTGACTCAAACCCTCCATTCCAGGCAGTATCCTGGTAAATCTTTTCGAAATCCTCTCCAGCTTAATAATATCCGTCCTATAACAGAGACATCAGAACTGTACACAGTACTCCAGAAGAGGTCTCACTCACCAAAGGCCTGTACAATCTCAACATGAGGTCCCATCTCCTATACTCAAAGCTCTGAGCAACAAAGCCAACATTATGCTTCTCACAGTTTAGAGCACTTTCAAGTCTTGGGTCTTCTGTAAATTTTGAAATTGTGCCTTGTATACCCAACCCTTCCTCAGTAATTTCGGTCAAAACCAGCCATGTGACCAAACTAGGGCTGGTGATCCTGTATATCTTGCTGTAGTCTGGAAAATAATCAATTCAAATCTGTTTTTTTTTGTCACTCGATCAGTCTTTCATCCATGCAATTACAGTCCCATTTATTCCATGGGATTTAAACTGGATGGCAAGGTACTTTATCAAATGCCTTCAAGGAAGTCTATGTGCACCAGTATACCAATCATATCCCTCCTTTTACTTCATCAAAAAAAAACCCAAGCCAGTTAGTTGAACAGAATTGGTCGTAACAAATCCTAGCTGCCTTTAGTGGAAATAAAGATTCCATTTTATTAACCACAAGTGTAAAGAGCTGATCACAGCTGTTGAATATCCCACAAGAAAACTCTGCAATGCATCCTGTTCATCTGAGGATATAATGGAAGGATATACAGTGTAATTCAGATAATCAAGGTTAATATTTCTAATTAAAGAGGGTAAAGCACTACGTCCAGGCAGACTAATGTCTTCTTCCATTCTACTCAATTTGCTCCTCACATATTGACCATTACTTCACAATGCGTTTCTGACTGGTCTGGTTGTATAAGTACTAAGGACAATGGTGATTCCTCTCACTCACTGTTCAATTTCCAGCAGCTTCACTAGCTCCACCTACAATTCAGCCATTAATCCAAACAAATGCCAAAAGTGATCAGGTAGTATGCAGAATTAACTGAACACATGACAAACACTTAAAACCTATGTAACAGTATTAGACATCAGAAAAACAAAATCAATGTTTTCATATCTTTGTCATGGACATTACTTTCTACTTGTAAGCTTTGACTGCATATTCATAAAATGCAAGAATGAGGACCACAAAATGAATTAATATTCAAAAACATGCCTTGAAAACATCTATTACAAATATGTCTAATAAGTATGCAGTTTTGATTTTGTTCGGCAAAGAATAAATTATACAGACAAGGGTCATGGTAGTTTGCTAGCAGAAGGAAAAAAGATATCAATCTCATGGACAGGGAAATTACTGTTCACGCTCTGAGATTAAACTATAACATTTTACAATGGTACTCTTAAGATATTCAAAGTGAGAAAATGTCTCACATTAAATGGAATGATCACAGTCACATTTTTGCATTGCAATGACAAAGCACACTAAACATAACCAATGGAATAACTCAGTAAATCTATTGATAACACAACTCTGTCACAGTATAATTTTTTATGACTGCTTTTTTGTTAACCTCACTTTCTTTGTCATGTAGTTTGAGCGATTTGAACTTCTTCCAGGTCAACTATTCCCACAAACTCCTTATTCCTCTGTTGCACTTCTCCTGTACAACCATATACTTTACTCAATGATTCATGTTGCATGTTTCAACTTTCTAGGCATCACATTCTGAAATACCCTCCATAAACATTTTCTACCCGTCTCTTCCTTTTAAAGTCCTCCTGAAAACCCATAATTTAACCAATGTCACTTAATAGATTAACGGACTTTTGAGCAATGCTTCAGAATGTCTTCCTATGCTCAAGAGTCTACATTTGAATTCTTATGTTGGTGTTGTGAATGCTAATGTCATTCTTTTTTAAAATGACACAATAGTAATTTTCACTTTGGTGCAGAATGGTGCATCATTTGCAAATAAGAAAATAATTATGAAAATCTCAAAAACCTTTCTTGTCTTCACGTTTCCCATGAACAATAAATGATTTATACAATAAATCCTTCTTGAAGATGGGGACCATTAAGATGACACTTAAAGCACTTTAGTACCACATTTATTTTGTCTATGAAAAGAAATATGATCAATGAAATGCTGAGTCCCAACATTACTTATTTTAGAAATTCAAAAACTTTTATACTCTTACTGGTGTTATTATAATAAATATATTTTAAAAAGACATTAAAATGGAAGTAATTTTCCAACATATCATATTAGGCTTTAGAATATGCCATACATATAAATGTTAAAGAAGTGAATTTTGAAATATTTTGACACAGGACTTTGAAAGAAAGAAGCTTTTCAAGTAGCATTCTTTTTATTAGTTCTTAGGATGTGAATATCATCAGCAAGACCAGCATTTATTACCCATCTCTAATTATCTGTGAAAATATGGTGCTGATCCATCTTCATGAGCTATCACAATCTTTGTGCTGTGGGGATTCCTTCAAGGGTGTCAGCAAGAAAGTTCCAGGAGTTTGACTCAATCACAGTGAAAGATTGGCAATATAGCTCCAAATCAGGATAGTACATCATTTAGAAGAGAATGTGAATGTGGTGGCATTTTCATGCATCTTCTGCCCTTGTAATAGATGTTTTCGAGGCATGTTTTTGAATATTAATTCATTTTGTGGTCCTCATTCTTGCATTTTATGAATATGCAGTCAAAGCTTACAAGTAGAAAGTAATGTCCATGACAAAGATATGAAAACATTGATTTTGTTTTTCTGATGTCTAATACTGTTACATGGGTGCTAGATGCCACTGGATTGAATAGATCCTGCTATTGAAGGATCTTGTAGGTTACTGCACTAGATTATGTAGATGGCTGTTACGAGGTATGATTTTAAGAAGGATTTGTTCTGTCATGTTTCTTTTGAAAGCAAGTGTTGTAAACTTGGAGATGAGCTGTCTGCTCTAAGCTCAGCTAGATTTGTTTATTTGTAAAGTTCGAACAAGAGAAGCAGCATTAAGGGGTGGGGCCAAGCTATCACAGAACAAGGGTTTTAGTTTTAGCTCTCACCAGTTGCTGGGGTCTTGAAGTTGGATGTGGAAGCTCTTATGCCTCACTCTGTTACAGCTAAAACCTGGGGTTCTCTTCCTACTGCTAGAATTGCATGTGAGACTATCTATTTTACTGAATTTGCCTTTGCCAAGGCTGTCTTTATGAAATGTTACTATATTGGAACAGTTAATTCGAAGTAGTCAAATGATATATTATTTTGTTAAGTATTTCAATAGAGTTACAGTTAAGCCAATTCTTTCCATTTTAAAAAAAATTGTCTGTACTTTAATTGTAGCGTAAGAAATAAAGTTTTTTTTGCTTAAAGCTGAGTAGTTTGACTAATGGAGTGGATGGGGGATGAATATTTAAAGGTGCTGTTCAAATGGGCAACTTTCCCCTGGATGGGGTCAAACTTCTGGAGTATTGTTGACTCCGAATAGACACGTGAAAATAATTAGCTAGATTGAATTTGTCCTGCTCTGTGTCGAGAGGACGTGTTTGGGTAAGTTTGACTTTGTAAGGGAGATAATTCAATCCTTCTTTACCCCCTCTTTATTTCTCTTCCTGTACCTAATTTAACATTTCATTGATTCACTTGAATTTCATCCTTCTCAGAATGGCCTTTCACAACCATTCAATTCAATTGGTTAAAGAGATGATCAGCTCAGGCTTGGTTTCACTCTCTGCATCATTGTTCATTCACATCTATAATGAGTCGCTTTGCATTTTCTTGGCATATTTTAGTCTCTTCCAGCACTTACAAATAATTTACCGCATTAATATCTTGAATACTCCACTTCACATTTATGTTAGCTTTATATTAGCTTTCAGGTATTTATATTAGCTTTCAAACTGCAAACAGCTCCTGGAGATTTTGAACAGATTATTTTCTTTGGAATTTTTGACTTGCAGTCTGTGATGCTTTTTACAAATTCAGACAGATATAATAGCAAATTGTTCAGGTATCAACTTTGAAATTCAGAATTCACCTGCTTTCTGATTTTTCACAGATTGCATGGATAGTATCTACACGACACAGAATTAGCTTCAAATTTACTGACAGGTTATCTGCTAACTTTGACAGATGATTTTCTTGTCTGGAGATGTTAACTGCATTGTCACATTATGCTAGCATTTTCTTCTTTACCCATGACAGTAGTTACACCAATGTATGTGTGATTATGGGTGAGATGCGTTTTTCCCCTTCCTACTGTGTTCTGTTGATATTTACACGGGAGGGCCTGAGCTGTAATTATTAACCAAGCGCAAATTGCTGTCCATTTCCCCAGCAAGCATAAACAGAAATGCAACAAGACACTGCATAAACTATCTTGTATAATTTATGGCACTCAAACCTGACACAAGGAGTCAATGTAAAAGTACTCCTATTTTCACATCTGTTTCAAACTAGATATAAACTGAAATACATTGCATAAAAGTTAAAATGTTATGGTTAAGTAAAACAAAAGATTTCGGTGTGACTTCATAAGTATATGGGTTCAGATAAGTGGCTGCCACCTAAACACTTTTTTTTATTTCAATTTGACATCACTGAAGCTGATGGATACATTCCTGTCCTGTGAATTATCTGTGTCCCACATTATTTTGTGTCACTGCTTATTCATTCATCAAGTCAACAGTCAAACATCACAGCAAATCTCCACTGTATATATGTTTACCAGTACAAATTTATGCTGTAGCATGGTTTTTAGCACTTAGCATAAAAGATTACTACGGTGATATCAATGTTAAAAAGCTTTCTAAAATGTGGTGGCTAACACTCAGCCTTACATGCACCACACAGCATGACATTGTTAGTACAAATCGCCTCTAAACTGTCAATTAAGACAACATGATCTCACCACTGACGCATGAAATCCCAGTGGAGGGTGAATAACTAAACATTAAATACAATTTTACTTCACAAAATGTTGCTGTCCACATCCTCAATTGTTCTCCTTAAATCCAGAAACTGACACTTGTTTTCTAATCTTATCAAGTTTAATACATTGCATTTTGAATTCCTTGCCAAAATCAATGATGATCTCATCTATTGAACAATTTATTCTAGCAGTTGCCTGGGATGATTTTATTCTTCATTTTGCTTTTCCATCTTTGATTGTTTATATAAACAACTTGTGCACAGCAAATGAGAACTAACTTTGAACATTTAACAGAAGCACAGAACAATAATTTTCCCGAAGAGATTATAATTTCCTTTCTATTGGAACATTAAACCAAGGCCTATTTTGCCTTCTCACTTGGATATAAATTACCCCAGGGAACTATTGTTAAGAGCAGGAACCTCCTTATCAGTATTTACCATTCGATCAATATCATTTAACAGATCCTTTAAATCATGATAAAATGGAGTGCTTTGGATGGGACATGTAAACGGAGCTGACCAGGGATGTGTCCAGGTTACTTCATATTGAAACTGTCAGGAGACAAACCCAGGTGATCTGCCTGTTATAAAGACAGAAATTCCAGTTGAAACTTATTCAAAGGAAGGTGCAAACCAAAACACCGAGACAAAAATAAAGTAATACATAAATGTCCTTAGGGTGCTTGCAGATATATGGAGTCTCAGACAGAAAGATCTGAAGAAGGCTGAAAGTAAGTGTTGCCGTAACTGGCAGAAAATAGCAGTGCTTTTGTCTTAATCATCAAGTGAAGTCCTAGTGAGGATCAAACTCCTGTCAGAGCAAATAAGGATAAAGACAAAACTGGAATCACCATAGCACCTTGCTGCTGTATAATAGTTATGGACTTTTTTTAAATTTATATATACACACATTCAGGTATAAAGTTGTACAAAAATAATTTGTAGACGGCTGAAGGCTGAGTGGAATTCTGATTAAGGTTTTCAAAATCATGAGGGTACTGGGCAGAATAGCTAGGGTGAATCTCTTTCTGCCTATATAAAAAGAAGAATAAGTGCATAGATTTAAAATGATGTACAAACAAAGCATGGGTGATATGAGAAAAATTTTTTCACAAAGCGAGTGTTGGGGTATGGAATGCACTGTCTGAAAATGTAGTGGAGGGACGATTAATTGAGATTCTTGAGAGTTGGAAGTTCTGTTTTGGATAATAATGGTGTGCTGGGAGATATGTAAAAGGCAGAAGATTGGCACTCAATAAGACAATTAGTACAAGCATGATGGGCTGAACAGCCTTCTTCTGCGCTGTAATAATTCTGTGATTCTGGAAATAGTAATTATTTGATTTTGAAGCATTTGGAAAGTACAGAAATTTGCTAAATAAATGGCATATTTGTTCTTTAATTTGTCTAAAATCATAGTTTTCAGTTTATTCTTTAAAACACACAATTAAGCTATCCTTTTTGTAGGTAAATTACACCAGTTAAAACATCTGTATTAATCATGGTCACAGTTTAAAGATTTTGCTGATGTAATTTCGAGTGAAGTACTCCTTGTTCATTCTTATAGGAGCCAATGAATGTGGAATGTGATGTTACAGCTGAATTTAGGGAAGTTTCTCATGGCAATATGGATATCACAAGGGGAGAAGTGATATTGGATCCAGTAATAAGCAATGAGCCTGATCTAATTAATGACCTAATTGTTCATAACATGTTTGGGTTTCATGATATATGTCTAAGAGATAAACAAACATTGAACACTATAATTTTGATTTAAGTAAGGCAGACTTTATTGGGATGAGGCAGAGATTGTCCACAGTAAACTAGGAAGCTCTGCTAATAGACAAGACAACTGAGGAACAGTGGACAGTGTTCAAAGAAACATGCAATACTATTCAGAAGCGGTTTGTATTCATGATAAGAAAAAGTACTAGCTCACAATAAAAAAAAACAGCCATGAACAACTGAGGAGGTAAGGGACAGCATAAAATTAAAAGAAAGGGCTAATAAAAACACAAAAAGCAGTGCAGATCCCAAATAATGGAACAAATACAAAGACTGACAAATGGCCACAAAGCAGCTTAAAAGAGCAACTAAAATGGATCATGAAAGGAAATTTGCAAGGGGCATAAAAGACAAGAAGAGGAAATTTTATAGTTATATAAATGGGAAGCAGCTAGTTAAGTTGTTTGAGTTATAAGGAGAGGTTGGATAGGCTGGAACGTTTTTCTACTGCAGCATAGGAGACTGAGGGGTGGCCTTATCAAGGTCTATAACATCATGACAGGCATTGATAAGGTAGGTAGCCAACAACTTGTCCCCATGGTAGGGGATCTAAAACTAGAGGGCATAGGTTTAAGGTGAGAGGGGAGAGATACAGAAGAGTCCAGAGGGGCGTTTTTTTCACACAGAGGGCAGTGAGCGTCTGAAACGGGCTGCAAGAGGTAGTGGTGGAAGGGAATACAATTTCATCATTTAAGAAACATTGGACAGGTACATGGTTGGGACAGGTATGGAGGGATATGGACTAAACACAGGCAAATTGGACTAGTTTAAATTGAGAAAACTGGGCAGCATGGGCATGTTGAGCTGAAGGGCCTGTTTCCATGCTGTAGACCTCTACGAATCTATGACTCTAAGACTACAATTGACCCACTGACAGCTGAGAGTGGAAATGTTCTCAATGACCGGGGGAAAACGCAGACATGCCAAACTATTATTTTGCTTTACAATTCTCAGCAGAAAAGGAGGATAGCTTGCTGGAAGTCCCAAAGAAATTAACAGACAATCAGATACATGATCTAAATAATATTACCTGAATCATGAATAATGGGAAATTAATAGAACTGAAGAGTGAAAAATCCCCAGGACTTGATTGTTTCTATCCATGGGTGTTAAAGGGGGTAGGAGAGCATATTGTCAATGCCCTATCCATAATCTTTCAGAATTCCCTGGATTCAGGAGTTTTATCTCTGGACTGGAAATTTGCTCATGTCACTCACCTCTTCAAGAAAGGTGACAAAGGGAAACCCTGGAATTTCAGACCAGTTAGCCTAACATCCGTGGTGGGAAATTTTTGGGATCCACAATCAAGGACAGGGTAATTGATCACCTCAAAAAAATTCAGTTAATCAGGGGGCATCAGCATGGATTCATGAAGAGTAGGTCATACCTGACAAACCTCAGAGTTTTTTGATGAGATGACAAAAATGATAGACAGAGATAAGGCAATGGACGTTGTTTATATGGACTTTCAGAAAGCATTTGATTAAGTCCCATGCAAGAGTCTGTTAGCTAAGACGGAAGCCCACAGAATTGAGGGCAAATTATTAACGTGGAAGGAAATTGGTTGATTGGCAGGAAACAGAGTAGGAAAATTGGATAAGTATTCCAATTGCTACATGTGACTGTTGGTATCCCATAGCGATCTTTGTTGGAACCTCAATTATTCACAATATTGAATTGCGATTTGGATTATGGCACGAAAAATCAAATATCCAAATTTGCTGATGCCACAAAATTGGGCAACATTGCAGAGTGCTGACAAAGCACAAAATTACAACAAGATATCGATAGATTAGGTGAATATGCAAAGCATATAAGCATAATATAAGCAAGTGTGGCGTTGTTCATTTCAGACCATTAAGGGATAGATCAGGGTACTTTTTTAAAAGGCACAAAGTTAAATACAGCAGATGTCCTGCAAGATTTGGGATTCTGGTGCATATCTCTTTAAAATGTCATTGACAGGTACAAAAAACTAATGGGATGCTGGCTTTCATATCTAAAGTGCTGGAGTATATTGTTAGAGATGTTACGCTACAATTATCAAAACCCTAGTTAGACCCCACGTATTGCGAGCAGATCTGGGCACCACACCTTCGGAAAAATGTTTTGACCCCGGAGAGAGTTCAACGCAAGTTTATAAGAATGATACCTGGACTTCAGGGGTGAAGTTATGAGTACAGATTAGACAAATTAAGCTTTATTCTCCAGAAGGTTAAGAAATGATCAAATTGAGATCTTCAGGATATTAACAGGGAAAGACAGGGTAGATAAACATAAATTAATTCCGCAGGTTGAAGATTCTACAACCAGGGGGTATTGTCCAAAGAATTAGGGTCAGGCTATTCAGAAGAAATTTTAGAAAGCACTTCCACACAGAAAGAGTAGTGGAGGTTTGGAGCTTTATTCCTCAAATGGCAATTGATGCTAATTCAATTGTTAAATTTAGATCTGAAATAGAGAATTTTTTATTAAGCAAGGGTATTAAAGGATATGGGCTCTAGGGAGGCATATACAGATAGGCCAATAATCTTATTAAATGGCAGAGCAGGCTTGAAGGACTGAATGGCCTACTCCTGTTCCCATGTTCCTATTAAATTGCCTTTTGTTTTCCACATGGTTTAATCTTATTTTTTATTTAACATTTTCATTTTCTGGGAGAACAAAACATAGTTTTACAAATAAACCATTATCAATTCATTATAAAATTGGCATTAGCATTTTAAAAATATCTTGGGTTTATGCAAGAATTCGAAATGATTCAAACTTCTGAATTCCCAAGGCAGCTATATATTTTAGGCTAATGTCACAACAAGCTTCTATACTATAACTAGCTCAAGATTGTTGGGAGGATTCCATTTATTTAGATGCCTACAATTGCTGAGTAACATGACTTTCTTCTGTAACCAAGTATTTCACAGGCAATCTGTGCACAGGAATGTAGCTGTGTGGTGATGAACAGTCTCACCAGATACCAGGTGAGGCACTCCCAGGACAACAAAAATATCTGTGACACTATTAGCATGTTGCTACATCTCTTCCTACTGGCCTTTTAAACGTAATGCCATAACTCTGGAGTTGCAAGTCGCCAACAACAGATTTTTACAAAAGGCAACCCAAGAATCATTGACGTCCATTTGCCTTCTGTGTTCACAACCTACTGCAGGTGTCCACAGTAACCTGCAGACAGCTTGGACTCATTATTGTTGCTATGGGGATCAATCCTCTACCATGTGGTCTTTGTTATATCATTTCAAGAGGTTTTTTGTTTCTCTTCAGTTATACACAAGCCATTTAACATTAAATACTTATTGCTCATGAATTTTTATGACACCGTCATGACTTGCTTTAGTCATTGGCAACATGTTTTGTTTTCGCCTGCTGCCAACTACTAATGTTGCCTTCTTTGGCACATGACACATCAACTCATCATTTCCATGAACATGTCAATCTGGATACATCACGTAACACACCAACAGGATTTTGGACATTGTGAATATGCAGCAGCCAACTGCATATAATCTTATATTGCACAGTACTTTTAGATCCCTCTTAAGATTTTCATCATCCTGAATAGATTATTGATGTTGGGGACACTTATTCTTGTGTCAGTACTCACTGACCCACAGGTTGGGCTGGTAGAACTGAGCTCTTGAGGCAAATATCTTGCTGAGTCATCTTTACAAATCACTGAGATACTCAAAGTTTGGCTCAGAAATACATGAGCCAAGGATTGATTCTGATTACTTAACTTTACCCGCAAGGTAAGAGTTGTGCATCACTGAACAGCTGAAGCTCTTTGCACTTGTTGAAAGCTTTTACAGTAGTTCAGATACTTGCTTGTCAAAACTGACACAGTCTGTAAAATGAAAGACATGGTGTTGCAAGTTCCCTTTTCTCTTTGCATCCCTTTATCATGTAAATGTTTTCATGAATGAGCTTGCCAATTCCTGCGCATATCATGAAAGAGTGCTCTATTTTCACTCGTACCAAGGCTTCCTTCCACAGAAAAAGGTGCCCTCACCCTCCCAAACATTTGAGGAAATTTTCTGATGTTAAATTAGAAGTCATTTTAAAATAAGGATTTACACATGACTTGGATTTACCTACAACTATCCAATCTCGTAAACATGATTATAGTTGTAGAGTCAGAGTCATACAGCACAGGAACAGACCCTTCAGTCCAGCCAGTCCATGCCAACCATAATCCCAAACTAAACTAGTTCCACCTGTTTGCACTCAGCCCATATCCATTCAAATATTTCTTATTCATGTACTTATCCAAACATCTTTTAGGTGTTGCAACTGTACTTGCATCCATCAGTTCCTTTGGAAGTTCATCCTATACACGAACTATTCTCTGCGTAAAAAAGTTGACCCTCATATCTCTTTTAAATCTTCCTCCTCTCACCTTAAAAATATGTCCCGAGTCTTGAAATGACCCACCCCAGGGAAAAGACACCTGCTATTCACCTTGTCTAAACCCATCATGATTTTATAAACCTCTATTAAAAGTCACCCCTCAACCTCCCATGCTCCAATGAAAAAGTTCCCATTCTATCCAGCCTCTCCTTCTAACTCAAACACTCCATTCCCAGCAACATCCTGGTAAATCATTTCTGAACCCTCTCCAGCTTAATAATATCCTTCATATAACAGGGTGACCAAAACTGGACACAGTACTCCAGAAGAGGCCTCACTGATGTCCTGTAAAACCTCAACATGATGTCTCAACTCCTACACTCAAAGGTCTGAGTAATGAAGGCAAGCGTGCTAAATGCCTTCTTAACCATCCTGTTTACACGTGACGCAAACTTCAAAGAATTATTTACCTAAGCCCCAAAGTCTTTCTGTTCTACAACTACATGTCCCTACTTTTAATTGTACAAGTCCTGCCCCTGTTTGTTATACCAAAATACAATACACTTCATTTATCCACTCCTTAGCCCATTGACCCAAGTGTTCAAGATGTCTTTGTAACCTATGATAACCTTCTTCACTGTCCACTATATCATCGGTTTTGGTATCATCCACAAACTTACTAACCATGCCTTGTTTATTTTGATCTAAATCATTTAAATAAATGATAAACAAAAGTGGACACTGTGGCACAGCGCTGGTCACAGGCCTCCAGTCTGACAAATAATCTGTTTCCTGCCGTTAAGCCTATTTTGTATCCAAATTGCAAGCTCACCCTGATATTTTACTTTGATTTAATTGACATTTTGTAGGATATTTGGTTTGACAATGTCACGATGCTTGATGCATCTAAAAATTGAACTGTAGCCATAGTACAAATGAGCATCAAAGGGAAACTTGAGCAAAAAGGTGAAGAGACTTCTCTCATCAGTCTGAATTAGATTCAAATCTAAGTTCAAGTAATGAAAGGCTATTGTCTGCCCTCTGTGCTACTGAAATCCCTTGAATGATTAGGTTACTAAGCATGCAATCTTCACCACCGCTGATACTTAAATTTGTATTCAAATCCTCCATCCCATCTCATTCAACAATATTCATGAATCTAAAAATGAACAAAAACAATTACCATAGTTTAAATCAGAGCATTTGAAGCTGTTAAAAAAATGCTTGCTTTTTCCTGTTGTCATGGTTCAAAAAAGCAGATTCAGGATTGGTTACATATGCAAATATTACATGGAGAAAGGCTCGGGAGTAAACAGACAGAAAGACCCATTGTTTCAGTCCCCAATTTTATACCCTTCCTTCTAACTTCCTCTTTACAGCATAACATGAGAAAAATCACCGCTCATTTGTCTTAAAGTGAAGCAAATTTTAAAACATTTATTTACCGATCTTCTTCCTTTTGGCTTCATTTTCCATTTGCAACTTGTATGTATTAGAATATCATTGGGTGAAAGCTACGGCTGTCTTTGTAAATTAACAGTCCAAAACAACCAAACTAAAGGTTGAAGGTTTTAAAGGCTGAATTATAGGCATCTCAACATTTAAATAGAAATGAATCAGAAAGCACACTTACCAAAACCGCATAGTCTCTAATACTCTAAGTTCAGAATGGTTAACTGATCACTTGACTCAAGAGGTATAATTGGTATTCATTGGACTGCATCAGCTGAGCATCAAAAGTTAAAAGAATAAATGTTTCCTTAATCCATTCAGTAATTACCCAGGATTGTGGAAAATACAAAACTAAAAAATATGATCAAATGTTCATAAATAAATGTATGTTGCAAATAGTTTACGTAGTGAATATTGTAAATACTTCACAGGCTAAGTTGGACATGGCCTGAAAACAAATGATGTGCAGTTAAAGTTTTTGAGAAGATTTGTAGCTCAGGTTGTGGATGAGGGTGTACAGTTGCTCGCTGAGCCGGTGTATTTGACTGCAGATGTTTCATCACCCTGCTAGGTAACATTGTCAGTGTGCCTCTGGTAATGTGATGTAATGTGAGAAACATTACATAGGCCAAACTGGAAGAAAACTGGCCGTAAGGATACATGAACACCAACTAGCCACCAAGAATCACGACCAATTCTCACTGGTCTCAATACACACAGACAAAGAAGGACACAAATTCGACTGGGACAACACATCCATAATAGCACATGCCAAACAGAGTCATGCCAGGGAATTCCTGGAGGCCTGGCATTCTGACCGGAACTCCATCAAGAAACACATTGAACTGGACCCAAATACAAACCACTGAAAAACGGAACCGGAAGAAATGCCAACCACCCCAACAAACTGAGGCATATGAATAACAAGTAGGACAGAACACCATTGCTTCACCGGAGGCGCACTTACGATGTTACCTAGCAGGGTGATGAAACATCTGCAATCAAACACACTGGCTCGGCGAGCAAGTCTACAACCTCAATGTGCCTCAATACTTACAATGCAGGTTGCATGTCAACTTTATCCAGCCTGCTGCACGCTATGAATTCCAAATGTGCTGCTATGTGACTCAACAAATGGTCTGAGTTTGTATGTGGTAAAACCAGCAGTAAAGGAGAAGCAAATTCTGGTGGCAGTCTATACTGAAATGAGATAACAAGGTGTAGAGCTGGATGAACACAGCAGGCCAAGCAGCATCATAGGAGCAGGAAGGCTGACGCTTCGGGCCTAGACCCTTCATCAGAAATTGGGGAGGGGAAGGGGGTTCTGAAATATAGGGAGAGGGGGGAGGCGGATAGAAGATGGATAGAGGAGAAGATAGATGGAGAGGAAACAGACAGGTCAAAGAGGCGGGGATGGAGCCAGTAAAGGTGAGTGTAGGTGGGGAGGTAGGGAGGAGATAGGTCAGTCCAGGGAGGACGGGCAGGTCAAGGGGGCGGGATGAGGTTAGTCGGTAGGAGATGGGGGTGCGGCTTGAGGTGGGAGGAGGGGATAGGTGGGAGGAAGAACAGGTTAGGGAGGTGGGGATGAGCTGGGCTGGTTTTGGGATGTGGTAGGGGGAGGGGAGATTTTGAAGCTTGTGAAATCCACATTGATACCATTGGGCTGCAGGGTTCCCAAGTGGAATATGAGTTGCTGTTCCTGCAACCTTCGGGTGGCAACGTTGTGGCACTGCAGGAGGCCCAGGATGGACATGTCGTCTGAGGAATGGGAGGGGGAGTTGAAATGGTTCGCGACTGGGAGGTGGAGTTGTTTATTGCGAACCGAGCGTAGGTGTTCTGCAAAGCGGTCCCCAAGCCTCCACTTGGTTTCCCCGACTGAAATGACTTGTAGTACAGATTTGAAGCAGTGTAATGATACTATGGCTTCAAGATATGTACTTTGTCCTTTTATTTAATGAAGAAATGTTGAGACAGAGGCACTAAATAGTCTACTCAAAGCCAACACTGTAAACAGCTTGTGAGGCCTTGATTTTTTTTTTAAATTGGATCAATAGAAGCAGCCTGAATGGGTGGGCTCAAGCTCCAACAGAACCAGGATTTTTAGTTTTTGCTTTCTGCAGATGCTCCCGTCTTGAAGCTTGATGTGGAGGCTCTTATTCCTTTCTCTGTTACAGCTAAAAGTTGGGATTCTTTTCCTGCTGCTAGAATTGCATGTAAGACAATCTATTTTACTGAATTTTCCTTTGCGAAGGGTGTATTTAGGGGATGTTACTATATTGGAACAGTTAGATAATAGTAGTTAATGTATATATTATTTTGTTAAGCATTTCAGTACAGTTACAGATAAGCCAATTTTTTAAAAATTTTTATTTTGTTTGCATTTTACCTATAGTGTAAAAGTAATTTTTTTTGCTTAAAGTCGAATAGTTTGACAAATCGAATTGCATCTGGAATGTAACGCATCAAACTTACCTTCAAAATGAGAAAAAGTTAGGGTCTGGACTATCTTCTTAATATTTTTGAGAGGGTTTTGTCTGGTCCATTACAGCAGAAAAGAAACTTAATTTAGATGCAATACTGGTGATATTCAATTGAACATCGTCGTGTAAGATCTAGATTTGACAAGATGTAATTTATCACTGTGAGTGAAGAGACCCTCCAGAAACAAAATTCTCTCTGGAAGTTGGACCAAATAATCGGGGAATTGTATGCCGAGAGTCTCACTCCAAGGCCCCCCATTACTTCTTGCAGAAGAGTCCAGGCAATGGACACCTTGTCCAACAGCCTAATGTTCTGAACTGGTATACTTTGTGTGGCAGCATACCATGTGTGCATGGTATCTACACACCTTAACCTGTCGCATTTTTGGATATCAGAGTTATGAACCAGGTTAATGAACGGGCCCCATTCCCTCGTAACCATACTCTGGTTTGTTATAATGGTTCAAATGAAGGTGGAAACCCCTTTTTGGTGTAGAATAAGGCATCATCACTGTTGTGAGGACATGTGAATTGACCTGCATGATATATTCATTACGCTGGATAGCTGGTTTGTGATGTAGGATGAATTCAACAGCATGGGTCTCCCATACCAGCTGAGGTCACCATGAAGGACTCACCTTTTCAACCTTGTCCTTTGCATGAGATGTAGTGATTTTCAGGTTAATGTCACCACCAGTCATCTCTCTCTCTGATGACAGATCAGTTCTCTCGTTCTATGGTACTATGGCAACTTTACCTTTACCTACGCTGCATATGATCACATACTAGTTGGATTTGGCGAAATAAGATAGCTTTTTGTTCTCGAACCTCTCAGAGGTGATATCAAATGCCTCCAAACTGACATGTATTCTGTCAATAGCAGATTGCATTATGTACTTGATTTACTTGATTCTGTTTGGTAAGAGGATAAATGTATCAGCTGTCCTGGAATCTAAACCCTCAGTGATCTTTGATATGTCATACTGGGAGATGTTGTAACTATATAACTATTGGTCTCATGATCACCATTAAATTAGCTTGTAATTTGATTTTTTTAAGCAAATTTAAATTCTGTCAGCTGGAATTTACAATCCTGTCCCAGAGCATTAACCTAGGTTTGTGCTTCACTAATCATAGTGGAGGGAAGCAGATTGTAAACGTACTTGGGAAAGCAATTTAAGTGAGGTTTGCTTCTTTTCTTCATCAGGCAAGTTTTTTGGAAAGAAAAAAGTAATGCAGTTGCATGCAAAGTTCCACCTGCATACTGCCATCCACCTCACCCACTTCCTGTAAAGAAACAATTATATTAACCCTACCCAGGTATAGAATTTTTAGGTCCTGACAAGTTTTGCATTGCTATGTAATTAATGCAATGCGTTTGGCAAAATACCGTGAGAGAACTCATGAGGTCTTGTGGCAAGAAACGCTCCAAGATTCATAGAATTCTTAAAATGTGGAAGCAGGCCATTGTGTCCATGGAGTCCACACCAACCGTGAGAAGAGCATCCCACTCAGACTCACCTCCTACCCTGTCCCTGTAACCCTGCCTTCCCAATGGCTAAATCACCTAGCCTGCATATCCCTGGACTCTAAGGGGTAATTTAGCATGGCCAATTCACCTAACCTGCAGATCTTTGGACTGTGGGAGGAAACCGGAGCACCTGGAGGAAACTCACACAGATATGAGAGAATCTGCAAACACCACATAGACAGCTGCCCAAGAGAGGAATTGAACCAGATCCCTGGCGTTGAGAGGTAGCAGTGCTAACCACCGAGCCTCATATAAATTCAAATTAGTGGACAAGTATGAATGGGTGCCATTGATCTTCTATTATCTGATAGCTTCCCTTCAAGATAGTCTGGCTTTATCAGAAGATGTCAGATGACGACACAGGATGTGTGAGCAACATACCACGCTTTTGTTTTGAAAACTTACTTTGAACTCATTTGAGCCACATACGCAGATGCCATTTTGTTGCCTGCTTGAAACAGCAATAGGATGATCCACATAGACAGAGTTCCATCAACAAGCCAACCATTGAGCCAGCTGCAAGTCACTCACACAGATAAGGCAATAAACAGTGATAGCTTAAAAGTGAGAGAAGAACTCCCCACCCTTGCCAGTTCTTCAAGTTCAATTGAGAATCAACCATCTGGAAATTACAACTTGTGAAGCCATGTAACTTACTGAGAATCCCCTCCTTTGCAAGGCTGAAAGCAAAGAATGAATGGCAGCTGGAAACAAATCAAATCCATCTGAACCAAATCTGCAGTTAGAACCTGTGCAAGGAGTGACAGAGTAGCTAGCAATAGCATTCAAACCTAAAGATGAAACAGAGGAAACGACAACTTTGAAAGTGAGTGGCTCTCAGTAACTAATATTGATATGATGGAGTTACGAGGGGAACCAAGTCATTTTTAATGCAAATTAAAACTTCAGAATGACAAAGTTAGTCTTATGAGAAAATAACTAGATAAAGCTTATGTTAAATGAGAAGACAGAAGACAAAATAAATTTAAAAGAATTTGTAAACTATCAGGATTTTGTTTGACCATTGACAGAACCTGAAGGCAAGTAAGGAGGAGACAACTCAATAGGAGAATGAATTGCTTGCACAGAAAGAGGGAATGATAAATCAACATCTGCTGGAATTAGATCACCAAGACAAATTTAAAGATCAGAAGAATTCTGCATTTATACCAGACGAGGACAATTCAAATGTGTGGCTATTTACAAGTTTCCTTATTGCCTTGAACATTAAAAGATAATGGAGATCAGAACCCAAAAAGCTTGATCACGGTGGTTGTCAAAATGTCAACAGCTTGATGACAATGTTGTTCTTAGCAAAGTTAGCCACACAAAATCAGGTTAGAAAAAAGCTCTAACTAAAGACTTGGAAAAGCTGTAAAAAGAAAAGTGAACTGAGAAGAAAGATCTTCTGACACAAATGATGGAAAGTGAAGCCACCAGTAGTAAAGTGAACCCTCAACTTCAAGAAAGATGGAATTCTTTGAACTGAAGCAAACTGAATTGTACAATTAGTTTTGTGTATTATGCATTGTAACTGCTACAAAAAAAATGTTTAAGGATGAACTGTGACATATGGGAAGAGATCTTACTTGTTCTACATGTAGTATTTTAGTTGATAAGGTGATTGCAGTGTAATATTCTGATGGTGATGTCGGAAAAAGGTTAGTGTGATAATAATGTTTCATTATTTTAAGGAGGTGGTTTAAAACTGTTAGACGTAAGATTGTTTAAAACATAACTATCTTTGATGTACGATGAACAGAATGGCCTGGAATGGAAGGAGAAGGATGAAGTTGTATGAAATCCAAAATTTGGAGACAGGGGACGAGATTAAAATCTATTCAGTAACATGTGAGGATAAAATATGAACATGAAGGAGGGGCCAGAATTTCTTGCTACTTGTAGTTCTATGGCTCTCAGAGACTGTCAAACTGAAAGAAAGTGCTGCTATGGTTTTTCTTTTCAGTTCTCCCTCTCCAAATGGAATGTTTGTGTGAACTGAACTTCTGTTCAAATGAATAAAGCCTGTTGTGAAGAATTGGATACTAAAGAATTACCAACGAGTGTCTTGCCACTGGAATTTCATTCAAGTGCACTCAGATAATTCAAAGGGCACTGGAATATTCACCTGGTGGGAAGGGGAGAACCCATTGAAACTGTGGGAGATATGTGGGACTTTCAATACAACGCTGTATTGCAAGAATGTGCTGTAGCATATTGTTGCAATGTTGGGTAGAGTATTTGTGGATTGGGTGGCAGAAAGTTAGAATTTGGTGTTTGTAAAATGCTAGTAGGGAAAGCATTGCATGGTCCATTTAAAGGATCGTGTGCTTTTTCTATGCATGGAGATTTAAAAGGGATGTTTGTGAGCAGCAGCTTGAAAGTTTCCCAGTACACAGAGAGTACCCGAATTGAAACATTTGTATCAAAAGGCCACGCAGCAGAGTTTACCAAGACAACAAGTTTTTGGATTTAGCCAATCAATTTGAACCTGACACTTAGATACCAAAAGCCAATTAAACTTAAATCTGATGGTTTTGACAACATAGGACCAATCCTATTGTGTGAAATACTGATATATCATCAAGGTTATATAAAAAAGGGGGACGGTTGGACAAAGCCCCAGAGCTAACTGCCATCCAACAGAGCTAACAGCCCTCAGCTGTCAAGAGAGAATCGCTGGCTCTCACAGCCTCCTCTAAGTCTTAAAGAAAGCACCATCGAAATAACAAAGGTACCCATGGCACAACTAGTTAATATTCCTGACAGAAGAATCAACAGAGAAGGTATTCCTGACAGAAGAATCAATGGAGAAGGCACAGTGCATTCCGGAAGACATGTAATCTGGCTGTAATTTTGAGAGACTAAATTCCCTTTTTTTGTTTCATTTTATATCAGTGGGACTTCTATTTATTGGAACAGCATACCATTAGACTCTTGCTTTATCGAGAATGGTTAGTAGTTGGAAGAGATTTATTCAGTTTGTTAATATTTTAGTTGGTTCGTTCACTGTTAGAGTTAGATAAATAAATTGTTGTTTGTCGATTGTAAAGTGAGTGTCAGGGATTTTTTACTTAACCATTAGAAGATGTTGAAAGGCAAATTACACCACTTTTTGCACTCCTTTTACACATTATAGAGTGAGGTGCACCTCTTTGGGTGTTTCGGTTTTAGTTCTTGGGGGGGGGTCAACATCCACATTATAACAATATATCATGGGTGGGGCTTTCAGTTATGTAGTTTTCTACAGTTTAGTGTATTAGCTGCCTAGTAGTTAAATATTATTCAATGTTGATGCTAATCTTTTTGTTACGTTTAAAGTCTGGCAACCTGAAATCTTGTGTGATTTCTGCACGTTGCTCACTGGCAAATCTATATCTCTTTATAAACATATACAGCTTCCCCGGGAACATAACAGAGTTATAGAGTCATACAGCATGGAAACAGACCCTTTGGTCCAACTAGTCCATGCCAACCATGTTTCCAAACTAAACTACGTCCTACTTTTGGCCCATATCCCTCTAAACTGTTCCTATTCATGTACTTATCCAAATATCTTTTAAACGTTGTAATTGTACCTGCATCCACCACTTCCTCTGACAGTTCATTCCACACATGAACCACTTCCTCATGTCCTTTTTAGAATTTTCTTCTCTCACCTTAAAAAATGCCCCCTAGTTTTGAACTTCCCCACCCTCGGGAAAAGACTCTTGCTATTCACCTTATCTATGCCCCTCAATTTTATAGATCTATGTAAGGTCACCCCTCCACCTCCTACGCTCCGGTAAACAAATGTCCCAGCCTATCCAGCCTATCCTTATAACTCAAATCCTCCATTCCCGAACACATCCTGGTAAACCTTTCCTGAACCCTCTCCAAATTAATAATATCCTCTCTATAGCAGGGCTACCATAATGGCACACAGTACTCCAGAAGAGACCTCACCAACATCCTATACAATCTCAACATGACATTCCAACTCCTGTACTCAAAGGTCTGTAGAATGAAGGTGAGCATACTAAATGTCTTCTTAACCATCCTGTCTAACTGTGACGCAAATTTCAAAGAATTATGTACCTTGAGCTCTTAGGTCTCTCTGCTCTACAACATAACAATTTGCATTCATCTATTTCCAACCTCTTCAGCATGCCCACCTTTCATTGCTGAACCTATAGTGACCATATTTTGAGTTTCTTAAGTCCTAAATTCTGATCATTTTTCCAGACACATTTTTTTCTTTACAATATTCCTTAAAACCTCTCTCTTTGATTGATATTTTGGTTATGTATTGAATTAGCTGGCTCAATGCCAAATGTTTGCTTTAAAGCAGTCCTGTTATGTACCTCGAGAGGTTTTATTGTTAAAGGTATTATATTAATACAAGCTGCTGTTAATGCCGGTGTACACCAGGGATAAGTTCTGAAAGTAAAGGGGTATGAGGAAATGTGCCAGGAACAACAAAATGATGTGAATAGAAAAGATAAGCAGAAGCATCAGAAATAGAATGCTGATAGGAAAATAAATAATACTGAATGCAATTGAAAACAAAAAATATTGTGTGTGCTCTCCAGAAGATGATAAGAACCGAGGATGGAAAAATGTGTGGAGATGGAGTTTAAAGAAAACTGATACAATGAAGGACCCTTGAAAAGAATAAAATTTTGAAAGAGTGAAACCAGAAGATGATAAGAGTTTGAGAAAATAGGAATGTGTTCAAAAGCGAACTAGGACTCAACCAACATGTCTGAAAGATAGGAAAGGAAATGGATCTGGTGAGATAAGGTACATAGTGAAAGCTAGGACAATGATTAGTGAGGAAACATTAACAAGAAAACCAGTTAATCTGCATTTGTGGTATCCAGACCAACATTTAGCAGCCTTCAAATGAAGAAATTTGTTAAATAGTTGATATTCAGGAATCTGTACATTTTAGTGATCAGGTAGGTGTGAGAAAGAAACAATTTGAATTCTATTAGAGCAAATTAATGAGTATTTAAGCCTTTCCAAAAATGGAGGGGGTATCAGGTCCTATTTTTATTCGAAACTTGTTATAGTCAAGAAGGAAAACATGGTTCGGAACTACACAGCTGCATTATCAAATTGACAAATTAATATTTTGCCCCAAATCAGATGGACTGTTACTTGAGGAGGATGTATGTTGTCGGAGAGTATTAATGGATCAGTTAATGGTGAACATTAATCAGTGAAAGAACTATTCCAAATGGAGGACCCCACTATGTGTAAGCATTTGAATGATATAAAATTATATTTAGGCATTATGCTATAGTATAAAATTGTTTTTCACTGTCTTCAGAATGTGTTGAATCTTGAAACTTCAATGTATAAATGTGTTCATCGCCAATTTTTACTTGTGGCTACATATTATATTTTTCTACTTGTCCAAATAAGCAAAACATTCACCCATATAAGGTATGCTTATCATGGTGAAAATAACATGGTCAAAAAATACATTTGCACTCTAATTGCTAGCACTTAATTTATTTAAAGTTCATTTTTGGTGTAAATCATTGCCATCATGATTTAAATCAAGGTCAAAGCAATTAAAATGATTTACTGATTTTCATATCATCGTACCAGACTTTTCCAATAACATGGATTATTACATATTAATATTTTACATAAGATTGGAGGTTATGATACATCATAAAACACGATCACCTTGCCTTGGCTGATGGAAGTAGGCCATTGCTCAAAGCCTTTCCTTCCAATAAATACATTTGATTATTTACCATTTGTTGACAAAGTAATTCATTCTCGTGTAACATCTCTTTCTGCTTCAATACTGAAAGGCTACATATCAAATGATCTCAGCATAGTTAATCATTTTAACAGCAGTGCTTGTGAATTTATTGAAATAAATGCTCTTGAAAAATAGGAAGTATCATGATGTACTGGTCTGGATACCATTTTGGCAGTAAATTCATCCGTTTGGAAAAACATGAATGCAGATTACAAAGCTATGAAGTTAAATTGCAGTATACACTTCAACTTGCCAAAAACATTACTTTTCCCTTCATGGGAAATCTGAAAGATTGGAGATCAGATTAAGGAGAAAAAAAATGCCAGTGACATTTAGCACTAAAATATTGATCAAGCTATGTGAAAACATTATCAGGTTTACTTGCCAAAACCAGCACCTCCATCGGAGAATAAGATAGGGTTTGGCCTCACTTCTGCCATTGATACTCTAATCCCCAATAAAGACGTTACAGTGTTGTGATAAAAGTGCATATAATGTTATCATTTAGAAATTTTAAATTTAAAGTGGAGCTAAAATAGATGTGTGTTTCAGTTCTGTGAAGGTGCTTTTTTTTAGGAAAAAAAGGTCAAAAAACATTTTGAACATGAAATAAAACTATTTTCAATAGGGCATACAACTTAAATGCTCATCGGGATATTCATGCTGTTAATTATTCAAATGCTTAAAATGTTGAAATTTTATGACTTACAGAGAAAGCAGATCAAGAACTACTGATAGTTTGAGATAGTAAGAACTGTCGATGTTGGAGTCTGAGATAACACAGTGTAGAGCTAATAGTTTGAGTTCAGTTCAGAAGAATCAGATTTTCGATCAGAAGAGTACTTTCATCCTGGCAGAAGGACAGTGTATTAGTTGTGTAGGAATCTCTAGATTACAAAGTCTCCAAGCTATGAGAATTTATGTGAAAGTTTTCACGTTGTCAAAACTGAAAATAAATTGAGCCTATCAGAACTGAGAAGGAATCCAGGTAATCAGAGCTAGACAGAAGTCACTAGGCTATTACAATTAGAAAGACACAGTTAAGTAAGCAATTAATGAGTCAAGATAGAAGTGACAAAAGGCCCTCTTATGGTGCATTGCCAGTGTCTCTACCCCTGGACTGGGAGGCCTAGCTTCATGGCCCACCCTTCATGGTGTGTAATGGCAACTCTGAACAGATTGATTGGAAAAATAAGAGTGACACTTCACTGGAATGAAGTATCTGTAAGAGATATTGCTGAGGAAAAGTCTGAAACTTTAGTTTGCTATTTAATTAAGATTTAATATACAAGTTTAGTTCTTTTCTTTTGCAAAATAGACTCGTTTTCTTTATTACAGAACTGACTACAAAAAAAAAAAGAACTTCTGACTTTCAAGCCAAATTTCACCCTTGGATCTGTTGTATCCAGTATTGCCACTAGCTGGGATGATCACTGTCTCATCTTGTCTGTTTCCCTGGTAAGCCCTCACTTTCAGTCCATTAGGTGTGTGGGCTGCAGGCTCAGAAGGGCACACCTGTCAACTAACTTAGCCGTCTACCCACAGGTCTGGCTGTAATGCCTAAAATACGATCTGAGGCTGTTCTTGATGACTATAATTGTTCAGTATCTCATGATCATTCTTGGATGCAAAGATAATTCTCCAACTTACATTTATTATCCACTTCAGTCTTTTAAAGCCTTGTATCCGATAGTCTTCATGCTTACCATCAGCAACAAGTGCAATAAGCTCCTGGACTCCTTTGTCATTAAGATCAAGACAATGAATTTGACTACCTTTGCTGCACCCTTCAATTTCACAATTGTATATGGCCATAACTCTTTAAAGGTTCATCATTGCCCCATTCCTGAGCTCAGAGATAGTAAGAACTGCAAATGCTGGAGTCAGATACAACACAGTATGGAGCTGGAGGAACACAGCAGGCCAGGCAGCATCAGAGGAGCAGGAAAGCTGACATTCCTGAAGAAGGGTTCCAACCTGAAACATCAACTTTCCTGCTCCTCTGAGGCTGCCTGGCCTGCTGTGTTTCTCCAGCTCCACACTGTGTTATCCCATTCCTAAGCTTGCAGTTTTCTCTAATTTCATTTCTGTCTCCCCTCACAAGGTCTCTAAGTTTACCGCCTTTTCTCCTACTCCCATTAGAGAGCCAAATTACAGAACTATCCCCCCTGCCCCCCTGCCCCGGCCCCCAGTGTGAGCTGGAATTGCAAATGGTTGTCTTTTCAAGTGTTGTCCTTCTCTGATAATAATCTTTCATCATTCCCCTCCCTCCTTAAAAAATCCAATTAACCCCTGCTTTACATTGCTAATCTTCCTGTCTTTAACAAAGTCCTTGATCATATTATCATTTCCAAAACTTCATTCCACGAAACCCATGTTTGATTCCCTTCAACAAGGTGCAGGGCTGGATGAACACAGCAGGCCAAGCAGCCTCATAGGAGCAGAAAGGCTGACGTTTTGGGCCTAGACCCTTCATCAGAAAAGGGGGAGGGGAAGGGGTTTCTGAAATAAATAGGGAGAGAGTGGGAGGCGGATAGAAGATGGATAGAGGAGAGGATAGGTGGAGAGGAAACAAACAGGCCGAAGAGGCGGGGATGGAGCCAGTAAAGGTGAGTGTAGGTGGGGAGTTAGGGAGGGGATAGGTCAGTCCAGGGAGGACGGACAGGTCAAGGGGGCGGGATGAGGTTAGTAGGGAGGAGATGGGGGTGCGGCTTGAGGTGGGAGGAGGGGATAGGTGGGAGGAAGAACAGGTTAGGGAGGTGAGGACGAGCTGGACTGGTTTTGGGATGCGGTAGGGGGAGGGGAGATTTTGAAGCTTGTGAAATCCACATTGATACCATTGGGCTGCAGGGTTCCCAAGCGGAATATGAGTTGCTGTTCCTGCAACCTTCGGGTGGCATCGTTGTGGCACTGCAGGAGGCCCAGGATGGACATGTCGTCTGAGGAATGGGAGGGGGAGTTGAAATGGTTCGCGACTGGGAGGTGCAGTTGTTTATTGTGAACCGAGCGTAGGTGTTCTGCAAAGCGGTCCCCGAGCCTCCGCTTGGTTTCCCCGATGTAGAGGAGGCCACACCGGGTACAGCGGATGCAGTATACCACATTGGCAGATGTGCAGGTGAACATCTGCTTGATGTGGAAAGTCTTCTTGGGGCCTGGGATGGGGGTGAGGGAGGAGGTATGGGGGCAGGTGTAGCACTTC
>NC_063358.1:31376631-31396720 GCF_021869965.1 Rhincodon typus
GCTCGTCCCTGCCTCCCTAACCTGTTCTTCCTCCCACCTATCCCCTCCTCCCACCTCAAGCCGCACCTCCATCTCCTACCGACCAACCTCATCCCGGCCCCTTGACCTGTCCGTCCTCCCTGGACTGACCTATCCCCTTCCTAACTCCCTCCCTACACTCACCTTTACTGGCTCCATCCCCGCCTCTTCGACCTGTTTGTTTCCTCTCCACCTATCCTCTCCTCTATCCCTCTTCTATCACCCTCCCACTCTCTCCCTATTTATTTCAAAAACCCCTTCCCCTCCCCCTTTTCTGATGAA
The DNA here is from genome assembly GCF_021869965.1 of Rhincodon typus. Taxonomy (NCBI): domain Eukaryota; kingdom Metazoa; phylum Chordata; class Chondrichthyes; order Orectolobiformes; family Rhincodontidae; genus Rhincodon; species Rhincodon typus. The sequence continues at coordinate 31,376,932 of NC_063358.1, forward strand.
GGGTCTAGGCCCGAAACGTCAGCCTCTCTGCTCCTATGATGCTGCTTGGCCTGCTGTGTTCATCCAGCCCTGCACCTTGTTGTCTTAAGAAGGTGGGACTCTTCTTTGGTGACCTCAGCTGTGCAGAAATTGAATCCACACTATCGGCATCAGTCTGCATTGTCAAACAGCCATCTCAACAAGCCAACTCACCTGAAATGGAGAACTCTGTCAGTGACACAGTATGGGTGTAATGAGACAAATGGCCTCCAGGTGCTGTGAAAATCCAAGACTCTGAGTCTGTATTCGATGCTTCTCTAAATGTGGAGAAAACAGACACACAGAGGCACAGTTCTCTGTAGACAAACATGCTATGTCTCACCTGAAAGGTTTGAACTTTGACGAGTAAGGAAACAACCAAACAGTCAACAATTTACATGAGCTAAGCACAGCATCAAGGCATGGTGCCTTCAGGAAACACGCTGAATTTCAGGTAAGCAGAAGCCTTTAATGCGTGTCCTGACAAATAAGTGTATCTCTGTCTGCATATGTATTTATACACAGCCTCAGATGAGATGAGAACCGTGCAGAGGCAATGGAAATTGAAAAAATGTACTTGCTTATCTGGGTAAAAGAGAAAAGTCTGCAATCCCATTATGGCACTGGCGACAAGCAAGAAAGAGTTACAATAAGGTTCAACACAAGTATAAATAAAATATAACTTCCACCAATTTGTCTAATCCCAAAACTTGCATTACTGTCTCCTCATCAGTAGATCAAACAGGAACATGGATTCACCTTATGGGTGGCACGATGGCTCAGTGGTGAGCACTGCTGCCTCATGGTGCCAGGGACCCAGGCTGAATTCTAGCCTGAGGTGACTGTGTGGAGTTTGCATGTTCTCCCCATGCTCCAGTTTCCTCCCACAGTCCAAAGATGTACAAGTTAGGTGGATTGCCCACACTGAAATTGTCCATAGTATTCAGGGACGTGTAGGTTAGGTGGATTAGCCAGGGTAGATGTCGGGTTACAGGTGGGAGGCTTTGTGTGGATGGGATGCTGTTCAGAGGGTTGGTGCAGACTTGATGGGCTGAATGGCCTCCTTACACATCAAAGGGATTCTATGAAATACCAGTGACAAAACTCAACTGGATAAGGCCAAGTACTTGATCTGTCTACTTAACATATTTTAAGTTAGAACTTTTCTAGAAACATTCACATGAATAATTAATTTTAGATAATAACTACTACTTTTACGAAATTCCCAAATTACAGCTTTGGGAAAATCTAATTTAGAAAACCTTGTAACAAATTTAACCCTGAAAAATATCTTTTTGCTTAGCCTTTCCCAAACTCTATTAACTGTAAAACTTTGAGATGACTTTGACCATACAAAAGGAAACAATTTTCAGTGACACGTAACAATTTAAATATATACGGGTTTACTCTTCTGTATTGATGGATTAGCAAAGGAATAAGGCAGATTTTGTAAAGCACATATATTGCAAATCTTTCTGCTGCTTTCTCTACAGTTGTTGCATACAGACTGTCTGTTTCCCTCCTGACTCTTGGGTTATTTATTATTTGCAACTTGTTATTTGGAGTCAATTTCCATCATATAGCCGATAATTCTACATTTCACACAGAATGTTTTCAGGTCAGAATCCATTGCTACAAAATGGAGAGTAGAATATTTGTCATTCATACATATTGAGGATTTTATTGGTTCAGAGATGGTAAGTCGGGAAGTGCACAGATTTTGAGTTTTCAGTAAGTCTGCAACATTAGATGGTGTGAGTTCCAAAGATGCTTTTTGTCTTGGTTTATCCGTTCATGGGGCGAATCAATTAAGAACTTTTTGGAGACTTGAGGCATTCAGTACAAAAGTTACAGAAGTCATCTCCCCTGAAGGGTCATCGTAGAAGCCTTTTGATGCTCATTTTCTTTTTAAAAAATAGGCTGTTCTAGAAAATTCTGTCGTGATAAAGTCTGAATATAAAGTTTGGAATATGATGTGCTTTTACTGGGCATGACTAATCCTCAGCAAAGAATCGCTCTCTGAGTATTAAGATGATAATAGCATAAGATATAGGAACAGAATTAGGCCATTTGGCCCTTCAAGTCCACACTGCCATTCGATCATGGCTGATATATTTCTGAACCCCATTCTCCAGCCTTCATGCCATAACCCTTGATCCCCTTACTCATCAAGAACCTATGACCTCCAATACAAGGGAAGCTGCAGGAGAGTTTTGAAGATGATGAGCATTGACACTAACAGCTGAGAGACAGTAGCCAATAGCCATGGCCTGACGAAGCTGACCGGAAGTGCATTTAAAGAGAAAAGCAGAAATGGAATCCTCACCTGACCATAGAAAGGACAGTAAAAATTGTGCAACTTTCCAGGCCAGCATCAACTTCTGTAGCAAATATGGCTGAGGCAGCCTCTCCAGTTGGAAGTTTCTGAGTCACAACAAGCAATTCTTAATATCGAGTTGACCGCCATCTTGTGAGGCAAAGTGATACTGGAAGCCCACACATGCCTTTCCTCAAGCCAACTGCCATTCTCCTCCACAGATTTGAGCAAACCAAATCTGTCCAGTGGTTCTCAAACTAGTTTAGGGTTGTGGTTTACTAACAAACTCTCAAAACTCTTACATCTATCTCAAGAATGAATCAAGGCAGAACTAAAATGGACAGAGTTGTGGAATTGGAAGAAAAATGGCATAAGTTTTAGAGTGCATTATCAATCGCTAAAACAGAGAAATTTTAATTTTCATAAATATTCAAGAAATGAGCTATGATATTAGTCAATTTTATCTTATTAATTCATAGGATGTAGCCACCTCTGACAAGGTCAACACTGGCTATCTGCAATTGCCAATAAGAGCGCAGTCGTGAATAAATAGCTGTAGCAATTAAGTGACTTTCTAAACCAAGTAAGAAGCCCATCAATAATTAGCCATATGGCTTTGGCTCTGGAGTCATGAGAACATAACAGGGATGGCTAGCTCACTGGTAATGTTACAAATAAACTATACGCCTGAGCAAAAGTTCTGGAGATAGAGTTCAAATCACATAGCAGCTGGGGGGATTTACATCAAATTTATAAATTAAAACAAAATACTAAATGCCTCGTGAAACAAACAAAATGATCTAGAAATCCATCTGATTCATAAAGATCTTCCTGGTGAATTCAGACACACAGCCAGAGAGTTTACTTTTAACCACTCAATCAAATAACTTAGTAAATAACTGAGTTATATTAAACTTCTAAAGAAAAACTGAATGTAAATCTTACAACCATATAGGAGCTTGTGACTAAATTGGAAGAGCTATCACACGGATCAGTCAAGACTCAAAACATCAGCTTTCCTCCTCTTCTGATACTGCCCGGCCTGCTGTGTTCCTCCAGCTCTACACCTTGTTATCTCAGTCAAGCATCAGCCTGGCATGGATTTAATGTCTGATTCATTGAGTAAGTCACTGTCCCAGATTCCTCCATCAATATTCATGGGTATGGACTGTCTAATCGGTAGGTCAAACATGTCACAAATGGTTGCATTATGGCATGCAAGCCTCCATAACTTGCGTGGGATATATGCAGCAGCAAAATTGGAATCAAGCGCAATCTGCACAGTCCAGCATTTTCCCCACTCTACTATCATTATCAAGCCAGGGGTCCACACTGGTTTAATGTAGAACGTAGGGAATTATGTCTGGAGGAGAACCAAAAAGAGATACTAACCTAGTGAAGCTACAACACAGGACAAAATGCAAGTAAAACAGCTGAAACCACATGAATAAGTGTTAAACAACCCAACAAACAATAGGTAAAATCACATTTTTGTCGTTGTCACATGTTGCTGTGGATTGTAGTGGACAATCTTCAGCCAAAACGTTGAGTTGATGTTTCATTTTGCATTGTGCAATAAATACTAGCCTCGCCAACAACACTTATATTGCAAGAAAATACAGAAGGAAAAAGTAGATAGATTTGTTTGCCTAAATTATATGAATAAGCAATTTGGATATTTAGAACAACCAGTTGGCTCGTGGTCAACATCACTGTTAATAGTGGATTTATGTAATTAACAAAATTTAAATTCCCCAACTGCCATAGTGGGATTTGAACTCATCCTTTAAATTATTAATCTAAGGCCCTGGATTAGTAGCCCACCATTATAAACATTATGCTACCATAGCCAATAATTGATTCAATGTACTGCACCAGCAGTAGCCAAGTCGAGTTACACTTAACGTTGTTTGCAGAACAGTGACAAATTGTCATCACATTCCACAGAAACGGAAATACACCTGACATGAAAACAAGGTCCTTAAATTGTTTATTCCTTGGGCTACCATTGCAAATATTAAGGGGTTAATTTCCTTTTCAGTCTGTTTTCTAACTCATTATTTGAGGTATTTTGTCAGTACAGGCAGCAATTTATTACAAAGACATTAACCAGTGCACTAAAAATAGCATGGACAGAAAATTATAGGCCTTAATAGCAACTACTGTAACAGCTAAAAATTAGCAAGTTAATAAATGCAGATAGAAAACGATTTAGGAAATTTTGCTCTTCATTCATGCGATAGAAATATTGACTCTATTGCTAATTTTTCTTTAAAAAGGCACGCTAATTTGACAGTGAACTATGTCTTTTACAACTGCTTTTGCAATATACATAATTTCTTGCCCCTGGTCATTGAATTGAAGAATTAATTGAAACTGAAAAACATTGCTTAATTAATGATTTGTCTTTTGCTTCTGTTTGTGACGACTGGAAACAAAATGATCAACCTCTTTTCTTTCACAAATTAACCTTTGGCTTTAGATAAAATAAACTTAGAAGGAGAAAGGTAATCCATCTGAACTCCAGTCCCATCATAAGGAAACAATGTTAACGTCACAGCAATTTTGTTTTAATGACAGATTCAACCTTTCTTTTATGTCTAAACTTCTAAATATATAAACTGCCAATTTGTTCAAATCATAGAACATAAAACAGTGAAAGACAAATCAAGTGGTAGTGTCTTTTTTAAAATCAAATTATGGCTTTAATCTTTTTCACTCCATCACAATAGCCAGATGGCAGCTGTATGACAACATTAATTTCTGGTTAAAGGAATTCTTTACTTTAGGCATTTTCAAAGCAACAGGACAAATAATCTTTGATTGTACGAACGCTGAAGGGCATGAGCAACATTAATAATGATCTTAAGAAAATTGAAAAACAAGTTCACAAGGGACAGCTAACTACAACAGAAAAAAAAACTGAAAAGGGAAGCTATTCAGTTTGAGACTTGCTGCTACAATCAATTAAGAAATCTTTCACTTACAATTACAGTCTACAAACTTTTATGCCTCATTGTCACAATTTCTGCCTTCAGCTTTTCTGCATCATAGTGAAATTTGCTGAATTAAACTCCTTGATTATAATTTGTCTCCTGCTGTGTGTAGAGTAATTTGTTAATTGTATCCTTATTCTAAGGATAACTACTGAGTAGGTGCAAAAGAAATATATTGTGACGGCACATCCTATGGAGCTGGGGTCTGAGTCTGTAAGAATCCAACAGGATGCTTGTTCATGCTATGCCTTATAAATAATAATCACAATAATTAAGCTTTTTAACATTCATTCATAAGACTGACCACTCGATAGTATCAGTGGTGACAAGGCCCAAGGAACTGAGGATGATCAGCAATAAGACCCAAAATTAAAGCTCAACGGTGGTACAGTGTCGCAGATAAACCATGACGCCTTCTCAATGATCCCACCCCTGAAACAGTGGAAATGCGTCAAGAGATGTTCATCAGTCATAGGAAGAATTGAGTGACGGACTTCAAGGACCATCTCAGCACTAAACCATGAAGAGGATAAGCCTGCATAAAAACTGCAAAACCATCAGAGGAAATCCATGGCAGAGTATGCAGCAAGAAAATGGAAAAATGATCAACTGCAGTGTGTAAAACAGAACAAAAAAATTGTAAGTATTGACAAAGATGTGGAAAAAGTGGGAACTCAGAAGATTCACCAAGATCAATTCACTGAAAGAAACAAAGTGTAGTCAGTGCAATGAAGAAACCCTATTAGCTGGAACCCAACCCAGCCAGTTTTATAAGGGGTCACAAGTGCAAGGGAGAGACCATGTCACTGCTGAAGGAGAGAAACTAAATGTTGACCACAAAAGTCAGCAGGAGTCACAGCAGTAGAGGACACACAGGCTGGGGTATATGACATGTCCATTATGAGACTTTGACTCCTCTAAATGCACATACACACAAGATGCATCTTAGTTTGCAGTCATCGTCGTTAGTGATGGAAAACCAAATACTAAATCGGATATAAGGGCAGATGTGGTGATTTTTTTCAGAGGTACACTCTGGATAAACTAAAAGACAATTCTTGAAAGGTCCTCCATTCAACCTTGGGTCAGAAGCAGTATTAAAATCAGAGTGAAAGGACAGATGTTGCAATTTGCGATGATGAAGAGAGAGTACAGAAACCATTCCTACGTAGACTATTTCTTTGTTAAGTGGAGCTGTGTGTGTAACTTTAAATATTCTTTGCTTAGTGGACACTGGAGTCATTGAAGCCCTGTCTGTGCACCAGGAATCATTGTTGCTAAATCCCGAGAGAAAGGTAATGTAGAAGCTCCATTACTTTCAAAACAGAAGCTACAAATGCAGGATTAGAAAATGCTAATCTTGAAAGTGACAAACCCCCTGAAGGCATTCTGGATCTTAGTTTGGTCTTTCAGGAGACAGGCAGAAAAGGAATTCAACACTCATCTTGTGGATGCAAAGAAGTTAGACCTTTCTGTACCCTCGAGTTTGGGGGATATTTATTAAGGGGAATAATCCTTTTATTCATGAAAGTAAAACAAAAATAGCTATTGTTATTTACTTACTTCACAGAACCTATGAAGGAAATGCAGCAACAGCAACTGAAACCATGTGAGAAAAATAAATTCCTTTCTATATATAGACAGCAGGAACAGAACCTTGTCTGATTCAATTCCCAATGAAAGTAAGGGAAGCTTCAAATAAGGCTTCAACTACTGAATTGCACATAACATCTGAAATATCTCAAATTCAGGAGTTAGAGATCTTGAAGGATACAAGAAAGAATTCTTGTAGAAACAGGAGTAGGCTATTCAGCCCCTCAAACATGTTCCACCATACAGTACAATCATGGCTGATATTTGGTCTAACTCCATACACCTGTCTTTGGCCCATATCCCTTAATACCTTCACTTAACAAAACATTATCTGCCTCACATTTAAAATTAATAACTGATCCAGCATTCACTGTCACTTGTGAAAGAGAATTCCAAACATCTCTCACCTTTACTACGTAGAAACATTTAAGGCGGCACAGTGGCCCAGTGGTTAGCACTGCTGCCTCACAGCACCGAGGACCCGGGTTTGACTGCACCCTCAGGCGACTGTCTGTGTGGAGTTTGCACTTCATCCCAATGTCTGCGTATGTCTCCTCTGGGTGCTCCGGTTTCCTCCTATAGTCTAAAGATCCTCCTATAGTCCACAGGTTAGGTGGATTTGCCACACTAAATTGCCCCTCAGAGTCCAGGGACATGCAGGCTAGGAGGATTAGCCATGGAAAATGCAGGTTTACAGGGTTAGAGAGGTGGGTCTAGGTGGCGTGCTCTTTGGAGGGTCATTGTGGACTTGATGATCCAAATAGCCTGCCTCCACACTGTAGAGATTCTCCTGAATGGCTTATCCCTAATTCTTACAGTTCTAACATAGATTTAGGAATATTGAAGTTTTACACAAAGTGGAAGATGAAATGGCAGAGACCATTTCTGAGAACTCTCTTTCTAATCGTGCTTCAGCGTCAGCAGAAACATGATGTATTTAGAAGAAAAAAAGAAGTGATGTCTCATAAATAGCCCATCAAGGGAAATTCAGCCAATGCAAGCAGTGAACACAAAGTTATCTCAGAAAAAGGATGTGCTTTCATCCAAATTAGATCACACCAGCAGTTAATGTTCGTAAACCGATGAGCTGCATAACGGACAACTGGAATGTGCAAATGTGTCTCACTAACAGGCCCTGCATTCACTTGAGATTTTATACAAATAAATATTAGATTATAATTAAAAAGCAATTATAGCAAAACGTAGGAGGCAGAGAGGTGGCACTGAACTGAGTTTCTGAGTTTCAGTGCAGCACAGGCTGCAGAAAAACTCAGAATGACTCAACTAAGGCACAATACACAGCCTCATATGTAGTAATGTAAACTCGACATTTGGACACAATGGATCACTGTAAAATGAGCATGGAATTAATGTGCCCTGACGCAGTTAGCTCTTATCTTCTTTCCCCACCACAGCTGTACAGTATGTGATGAATTTAACAGTGGTGGCATATCCACTGGTTTGAAAGTGTGTGAGGCAACCGTACAGTTTCGCAAAGCCCTAATGTAATTTCAAAGCCTACCCATAAGACAAGCAGCTGCTAAGTGTCACAGCTTCCCTCCCTTTATGGGTGCACATCTTTTTTATCAAAGGACTGCACTTAAGTCGCTAGAGAGTGCTAGACTTGGAAAATACAATCTGCAGAAAATGTTTTGAGGTACTTCATGCAGACGTGATCAAAAAACAATCCACTAGTTACACCTTTACCACAATTTGGTAAAAAACCAACAGTTTTGATTCCATAATTTCTACTGTTCATGTTAAAAACATCTTTTTATATGAAGTTACTGAAGCCCTTCAAAAAACAGTTCATCTCGACATCATTGATTGAGTGGTATGTTTCTACGACTTTATTACGCCAATCTTCTGTTTTAACTAACTAGGGTAGCACACTGGAAATTGAACCCTGCTATTATTGGAGTTATCACAGAAGTTAAAGATTTTTTAAAGTATGTAAAGTTCCCCAAGTTACCTGAATTTCAGACCCAAGTTGATCTAAAGAACGGACAATGTTTCTCTACTGAACAAGAATGACTGTTATCTTTTATTCATTCACGGGATGAGGGTGTCGCTGGCCAGGCCAGCATTTATTGCCCATCCCTAATTTCCCTTCAGAAGGTATTGGTGAGTTGCCTTTTTGAACCGCTGCAATCCACATGCTGTAGGTTGACAAACAATGCCCTTAGGGAGAGAATTCCAGAAATTTGACCCAGTGACAGCAAAGAAACGGTGATATATTTCCAAGTCGGGAAAGTGAGTGGCTTGGAGAGGAGCGTGCAGACAGCGGTACTCCCATATATCTGCTGCCCTTGTCCTTCTAGATGGATGGGGTCACAGGTTTGGAAGGTGCTATTTAAGGATCTTTGGTAAATTTCCGCAGTGCATCTTGTAGATTGTATACACACTTGCTGTTGTGCAACGGTGGTGGAAGGAGTGAATACTTATGGATGTGGTGCCAATCAAGTGGGCTACTTTGTCCTAGATGGTGTCAAGCTTCTTGAGTGTTGTTGGAGCTGCACCCCTCCAGGAAACTGGGCGGCATTCCATCACACTCCTGACTTGTGTCTTATAGATGGTGGACTGTGGGCAGTCAGGAGGTGAGTTACTTACTGCAGTATTCCTAGCGTCTGACCTGCTCTTGTGGCCATAGTGTTTACATGGCGAGTTCAGCTAAGTCTCTGGTAAATGGTAACCCCCAGGTTGTCGATAATTGGGGATTCAGTGATGATAACACCACAGACTGTCAAGGGGCGATAATTATATTGTCTCTTACTAGAGGTCATCATTACCTAGTATTTGTGTGGCACAAATGGATATTTTCCAGATCTTGTTGCATTTGAACATGGACTGCTTCCATATCTGAGGAGTTGCGAATGGAACTACACATTGCATGACCATAAACAATCATCCCCACTTCTGACCGTTCAATGGAGGAATGGTCATTGATGAAGCAGCTGAAGATGGTTGGGCCAAGGACTCGACCTGTGGAACTCCTGCACAGATATCCTAGAGCTGAGATGACTGACCTCCAAAAACCACAACCATCTTCCTATGCGTCAAGTATGACTCCAACCAGCAGAGAGTTTTCCATCTGGTATCCATCACTCCCAGTTTTGCTTAGGGGTCTTTGATGCCACACTCAGTCTTGATGCAGCCTTGATTTATTATAAGTCATTAAGACTCTAGCTATAGTTAATAGTTATAAACTATCAGCATATAACCGACTAATTAAAACTCTGATTCCTTTATCTTCTCCTTCTTATACACAGAGACAAACAAAGAAGGTAAAATAGGCTGTGAACAGAGGGAAAATGTGGAAAGACAGTTTAGTTGTCTTTATTCCTGATTCTGATGTTAAAATGATCTTTATAACACTTCTACTGGCTAGCAAGTTACTTCAATTGTTATTCCCTAGATGCTTCCACTGATTGTTAAGAATCAAAGTGGTTGGTTCACTTATACAGAAAAAAAGTTTCAGGCATATTAGTTAAAAATGATAGCTTACAAAAACCTGGTTTTCTTCAAGTTGAAAGTTATTTTGCATGCAGAGAACAAAGAGACCGCTCCCAAGTAAGGGAAGGACCAAACATCTCTCTCTCTCTCCCTTTCTCTCATTCTCTCTCTCTCTCTCTCCCTTTCTCTTTGTAACTTGTTCCCGGCTCCAAGCCTGAGAACCAATTACACAGTTGTTGGCAGGCAAAAAAAAACAGGTCTCTGTAATTGATAACTGGATACTGGTGCAGAGATTAATCAAATTTTTGTTGCCTCCAAAAGCTGCATCTCTACATTCCCTCAGCTCCAAATCATCTGAAATTCAAACTTAAATTACTGCTTGTTCAAATAGTTGTTTACATGAAGTCTTTAATGGGTGTGACGTTATTTGCTTTCAAAATATGTAGCCACCCTTTTGAACACTGGTTTTAAAACAACTTTCTCATTTCAGTCCACACTTTTTCTTTTACAAAGCACAAAACAGAAAAGCTACAGTCCTTACACATCAAACTGACAACGTCATGTTTTGTGGTACAGCTACTGTGCTAAATGTGACAGCACAAATCCAGTGTCCCAAAACTGGGCACCCATGAGATGTTATGCACCTTTAACAGCAGCAAAATTGTGTACGGCTATAATCTGTATTCTCTCGGTGCAGCATATCCCTCAATCGATCTTTGCCAACAATCTTAGTTCAATGAGGAGTGTAGGAGAACATGTCAGGGGCAGCACCAGATATAGCTAAATATCACTAGCCAACCTGGTGAACCTGGAAGACTGGTATATTTATGCCAGCAGTGAACAAAGAAGAATACAGCACAGGAACAGACCCTTTGGTGCTCCAAGCCTGTGCCAACACACTGCGCCCTTCCATATTAAAACTGGCTTCACTTACAGGGTCCGTGTCACTCTATTCCCTTCCTATTCATGCATTTGTCCAGGTATTTCTTGAATGCTGCTAGTGTGCCTGCTTCCACCACCTCCTCTGGGAGGGCATTCCAGGCACTCACCGCACTGTTTGTGAAAAACTTGCTTTGTACAGCTCTTTTAAACCTCCCTGCTCGCATCTTGAACCTGTGTCCCCGATTGATCCCTCCATCCTTGGAAAAAGCCTCATACCATCTACTCTATCTATGCCATTCACAATCTTATAAACTTCTATCAGTTCGCCCTTCAACTTCTTGTGTTCCAGTGAAAACAAACCCAGTCTATGAACCTTTCTTCATAGCTAAAATCCCCCATACCAGGCAACATCCTGATAAACCTTTTTCTGTACCCTCTCCAAAGCATCCACATCCTTCTGATAGTGTGGTTACCAGAACTGTAGACAGTATTCTGAGTGTGGCCTAACTAAAGTTCTATAAAGCTGCAGCATAATTTGTCTGTCCTTATACTCAATGCCGCTTCCAACGAAGGCAAGCATTCCAAAGGCCTTTTTTATTACCATATCTACCTGAGGTGCCACCTTCAGTGATCTGTGAACCTGCACACCCAGATCCCTCTGTAAATCAATACTCCTAAGGGTTCTGCCATTCACTGTATAATTTCCACCTGTACTTGACCTTCCAAAATGTATCACCTCACATTTGTCCGGATTAAACTCCATCTACCATTTTATTGCCCATGCCTCCAACTGATCTATATCCTGCTGTATCATCTGATAATCGTCCTCCCTATCCACAACTCCACCAATCTTTGTATCGTCTGCAGTGGAAGTAACTGGAAAGAGGGCTGATTTTTTTTGTTATTTGGCCAAATCCAAATTGCACCAAGAGTTTTGGAGGGTTTAACGTCATGAGGCCTAGGGAAATCTCTTGACCTATCTCACCAAACTTGTTTCATGAATTACCTACCATGCCCCAATGTCATCTCTCATGCCTGATATCCACCACAGTTTACCATGTGCCATTCCCAGAACAGCTTATCACTCAGTGGATATCTGCTGAAACCTTAGGTCGCACCTATGCCATCTTTGAAAGCTGTTCACCTGGATGAATATTGGCGTTCCAAAGCTGCGCTGCTCAGCCAGGGACAGAAGCTAAACATATTTGAGAAGGGAAAGATGGCACCATGATTTTCCAACAAGGACCTGGATGTCTTGCAGCATGGGATGGTCCAGAGAAGAAACATCTTCTTCCCAGAGGATTGGCAGAGGAAGTCACACCAGACCTTGCCAACCTGGTATGGGATTGTTACCCAGGTCAATGCCATCTCTAGAGTACAGAACAACAGCCACCAAATCATACAGAAGGTCAATAACCTCTTCCGCTCAACCAGGGTGCTCTATCTCTGCTCCTGCATCTATCTCACAACAAAGCTCAAGCTCTGCCACTCTCACTATTGCATGCAACACCTTCCTGTACTCAATCTCATTTTCCCACTTTGGAAAGCAAAGTTAACATTCCACATTTTGTGACCTTTCATTAGATCAAGTCTCATAAAAATTCACAGACATGAAATGTTAATTTTGTTTTACTATCCCCAGATGCTGTCTGACCTGCTCAGTAATTTCTGACCACCTATGCTTGATTACGAATTTGAAATTCTAGACTTTGGCTTTATATTTGCACAGCACATTATACTTTCCTATCAGATAGTTGCTTTGACCATAATCTATCACATTACATTGATGAATTTTGTGCTAATTCGTTTATGCATTTGACACCACTGTCATTTCAAATAGTTGCCATTTGAGATTAACAGTCCATGAAACATCATCTCTTGGCTGAATCTAATCAAAGAAAATTAGCTTAATTTATTTTACTGTTTTTCACAAGGGGAACTTTCTTATATTCTTTCCTTGCCTGCTAAAGCGTAAGTTCTATACTTTAGCATATTACTTTCTTTTTTTCTTTCTTCACTATATTCACCATGGACATAATTTCGCCATATGATTTAACACAGTAATTGCAATTTATCTGTGCTGACTAGCCTGATCTGATTGGACTCCCTCTGTTGTGTAAAGTGACAGTTCTACATGACTAATATCTTATTGGTATTGTAACTGACTTTGTTGCCTTCTGCTACTGTGAAAAAATCAATTGTTTTCTGTCAATCAATGGCATTTTCTCTTCATAATATGGCACTGACTTGATCATCCATTATTCTAATCACAACAATGGAGGGATCCATATTCAAGATGTGGCCATTTTGGAAATTTACTCAACATTGATCAATGCTTTTTTCTTGAGTGTGAAATTTAGCATTAAACATATTTCTCATGCTCAATGTTGTAATCCAAATCTATCTACAATTACTTTGAAACAGTACTTATCATCTTTACTAGTGGCATCAAATACAGGAAAATGCCATCTGGTTTTATCCCTTACGCCTCTTTATGCAAAAATAAAGTGGTTTCTGCTTACCTCCAAGCTTCTGCAAAATATTCTGCCCATCATAATAAGATCAAGATATTTCAAGCCTTCATTTCTGAAGGCAGTGTAGACACCATGACTGACATTACCTGATGGATCAGGGTGCATGAGGGCTGACAAAATGGCAGATAAAAGAGTCAGATGGGAGGGGTGGGGAACCTTACATTCTCCTGCATACGCCATATGATTTGTCCAGAGTGCGCTGGCCTACCACCACATGGGAACACTGCCTGGTGTCCCCTGGAGGTACGCCAGTGGATGTTAGAGGTAGAGTGGATAGCTATGATCACTCCATGACTTACAATGGGTTAACATGGAAGCAGTTGCCTACACAACAATGATGCAAACAATGGTGAGCCCTCTCTCCAATGATCAGGCCTACCTCACTAGCAACAGCATTCCCTCTGCCCTGCTTATTTTCGTGTGCCCGCCATTTGAGGCATCCTCTCCCTGGAGCTGAAGCCCTACTACTTGTTGCCACCAACAGTGTCACTGCTGAGGTCACAAACCTTCTGATTAAACCAGCAGTTCATCCTTGATTGGATGTCGGACCTGGCAACAGGCTCTTCACTGGTTGCCAGCAGTAATACACTCCCCAAGATCCTGCTGTCTGCCAAAATGGGATCTCTCCCTCTTCTGGCAGATACAGCATAACTTCCCTATTAATGACAAAGTTCAGCCCATGCTCAAGAGAGTACAATTGGGTACCTACACAAAATTTGGTTCTGAATTTTCAGCCTATACCAATTATGAACATGATTTTGAATAATCAAAAGAGTATTGAAGAACCAAACATTAAGTATACTTATTAAGTAGTAAATATTTACGTAATTAGGATCTGAAGTTATAGCAATATTAGAGGTGAAAAGAAAGTCAGAAGTCACACAATACCAGGTTACAGTCCAATGGGGTTATTTGGAATCACAAGCTTTTGGGGCACTGCTCCTCCATCAGATGAAGACTCCAAAAGCTTGTGGTTTCAAATAAACCTGTTGGACTATAATCTGGTGTGGTGTGACTTCTGACTTTGTCCACCCTAATCCAACACCGGCATCTCCACAAGAACTCATTGTTCACGTTGATTATGGTTGCTGGTTAAAATCTAAAATTTCACATCAAATACCAAGGCTTATGAAGATTGGAACAATGTTTCTCTTGTACTGTAATAGCTAATGTCAAAATTGTAATTTGACTGATTAATATATTGTAGTTTCAAACTGAGTTTAAATGTACAGTACTTGTTGGAGACCCATGGATCTGGAATCCCTTACACTATTGAACTTGTGCTATATCTCTCAGTCAGTACATCAGTAAACCTTGAAAAGATCCAGTGTGCCCATTTACCTTTTAGGAGATGTATTCATAGCATTATCGCTATATCATGCCATTTGACCTGTCACATATTCCATCTTAACTACGATCACCTGAAGCATAACACACTTCAAGAAACAATGCTTATTAATAGCTTAGTCACATACTGATGCACCTGTGAATGTAATGTTTATGTGCAATAACCAACTGTAATGAAAGTCTGTTGAATATTCAATATCACATTATCCATACCCAGTTTTCTGGCACAGAGGATAACATACATATTGCTGATTCACGTAAAATACTCAGCTGGAGACAAAAATGCACATCAGAGCCCTACTGTTTATCAGGTATAAAATAATGGTTATCCTTTAACACTATTTAGAATTCCTTAGATTGGTGTATGCACACAACTCCTCAGATACTAAGGTTAACACAGTGATGGGGGGGAATTCCTATGAGACAGTCTGCAAGCTAAATTTATTACTAATGATTTTGATGATGAGCCTCAAACATGAATACAAGTTTTTCGTCCTGCAGTGTTTTAGTTGACTAACACTGTTTTTATTTTCCCCTGTGTTTACTTGTTCTTTCCTGCAAGATGAATTTTCAAAATAAATGTCACGCTACTCATAGAGTGCAAGTTCAGGTGTTAGTTCTTGTGTGGGCTGTAGCACTCACTCAAATATGTCAGCTCACCCAGTTCAAAACTATTTTAAACCTAAATGAAAATGGAACATAGACACACACAATGACTTGTTAACACCAATACTGTCAAAGCTATCCAAGTGGTGCTCTGCAAAGGGCCCAAGTGAAACCAAACACTGAAAACTGGCATCCATTAAATGCAGTGGTCAATCAGGCATTTTGAGATCCCAACTTAGCATGTTCTATTCCTGCACATTTAAACTGAATAGATTGTCCCCACCATTAATGAAGTCAGGAACAATGTCAGAAATAGGACATATCCATGATCACAGAGAATATGACCATAAGATGCAGGAGCATAAGTAGGCCATTCGTTGAGATCATGAATAATCTAATCATCTTCACACCACTTTCCTACTTTATCCCCATAAGCCTTGATAGCCTTACTGATTAAAAATCTGTCTATGTCAGCCTTGGATAGACTTAATGGCTCAGCCTTTTCAGCCCTCTGTGGTAAAGGATTCCACAGATTTATGACACTCTGACAGAAGAAATGCCTCCTCATCTGTCTTAAGTATGTAACCCCTTATTCGGAGATTATGCCCTCTGGTCTTAGACTCTCCTACAAGTTGAAATTATATTTCTGCATCTACCCTGTCAAGTACCCAAAGACATCCAATTCCCAAATCTAACCCTTATACAGGGCTGCCAGGCAACTGTTGCCCACCTTCTAACAGGGGCTAATTGAGAGAGACTTTGGTAAACACCAGGCAGAAAGGAGTAGAAGTTTATGCTGATAACACTGGATGATGAGGACTGAGAGGGGCATGGGTTTGTTGGACTGAATTGCTTATTTATGCACTGAACTATACACTTCTATCTAATTTTGTCTAACAAATAGTTTCCTGTGAACTGAGTTTTGGAAAACACAGCTGACCACTCTTTAGAAAATATGTACAGCCTGAATGTTTCTCTCAGTGTGAAAAAGTACAACTCGACATTCACCTTGATCAGCTCCCCAGATGTTTCTCAAGACTGTCCGCGGATTATCTAATCCAACGTTAGTGTCCTGAGAGCAGTGCCCTCTACCAATAATCTGCAAATGTGCATGCGGGGAACACAATAGTGGAGATCTTCAACTGATTGAAGAATTTTCACTAAAGCATACAGAATCAAACCAAGGGTGAACGAGGCAGGAACTGTAAATGAGATTTAAATAGTGTACACAAAGTGCAATACAGACTGGCAAATATAAAGTGGGGAATATAAAGGAAAGATAAAAAGAGATGGACAAGTATAAAATTCCCTTAATTCTTGATCAATTCACAGTTATGACTAACTAATAAACCATTTAAATGAATATTGACTGATAAAAGTTGAGTCAAGATTTGTTGAATATAACCAGATGGATATTACACTTTGATTTGCTGGTAGATAAGTATGTGAAGCTGAAGATTGAAATAGTAACAAGATGAATAGGAAATGCATCCTATTACGACTTTAATAAAAAATGTATATATAGTGAAGGCCGGCCTCACCCTTCTTCATGGATACAACTGTGCCTGAGATTCCTCCTTATCTACCAATAATGTGATTTAGATACTGAATTTTCCACTTCATCAAACTAAATTAGACCCATGATGCATCACACATCACTCATTACTTCTAAAAGAGTAATAGACTTCACAGATAGTTGAGTTATGTTAAAGACCCAATGTGAATGATACATCATTGCTACATTCTGTTAAGACAAGTTAGGCACAATAAAAATATAAATATTGTAAACCAAAATAAAACTTCACTAATAAAATATATGCATTAAGTATTATTAAAACATATTAATTAAAACAATTTGGTCAAGCACAAATAGGTTTAATCATTTGTATGAATGTATTTGCCATTTATCAATGTCTTATGTTAATTTTGACGCTAAAAACTGCAACTATTCCTCAGCTCTCTGCTTCTTGTCTGGTAGTATCACTTTGCAGACAGAAAACAAATAAATGTTATTCTAGAGAATGATGGATGAATGTGATGATTTCAATACATTCTCAAATATCAACATAAGAACATAAGAAATAGGAGCAGGAGTAGGCCATCTGGCCCATCAAGCCTGCTCCACAATTCAATAAGTTCATGGCTGATCTTTTTGTAGACTCAGCTACACTTGCTCACCATTATTCTTAATTTATTTATAGTTCAAACATCTTTCTTTCCCTTAAAAACAAGAAGTATAATGCTGCAGTTGTATGTTTAGCCAATTCTTTGATTTTATATTTATGCATAGAATAAAGCCTGTTATCCAAAGCACTCGTGTCTACAATTTAATCTAGATGTAAGCAATGTAGGTAATAGTAAGAAACCAATTAGTTCAACTGATCTCCACGTTACATTGTTCAAATACTCAAGCAAATCAAAAATCACTTTTGAGATCTCATAAGTATGTCTGAAATGTACTTATACCTTATCACTGCCTATCATCAGAATGAAAAGGCCAGAATGATTTTTCTATCTTGGTCTTCTTGAGCAACTTTTACACCGACAGTTGTCCAAGCTGGATGGTGAATCAAGACACAGAGCTTTTTCTTGAACATAACTTTATTGATGTGCATGCATTCTTACAGCTCTCCTGACTACTTCTACTATCTCAGCTGTCCCCTTTGTATTTCTGCTCAAAGACAATTAATCAGGTATTATACACAAGTATCATGGCTACACTCAAAAGGCTCTTAAAAGTGAACATGGAGGTTGGATTAGAGATAGTAGGAACTGCCGATGCTGGAGAATCTGAGACAACACTGCGTAGAGCTGGGTGAACACAGCAGGCCAAGCAGCATCATAGGAGCAGAAAGGCTGACATTTCGGGCCTAGACCCTTCTTCAGAAATGGGGGAGGGGAAGGGGATTCTGAAATAAATAGGGAGAGAGGGGGAGGCGGATAGAAGATGGATAAAGGAGAAGATAGGTGGAGAGGAGACAGACAGGTCAAAGAGGCGGGATTGGAGCCAGTAAAGGTGAATGTAGGTGGGGAGTTAGGGAGGTGATAGGTCGGTCCAGGGAGGACGGACAGGTCAAGGAGGCAGGATGAGGTTAGTGGGTAGGAGATGGGGGTGGGGCTTGAGGTGGGAGGAGGGGATAGGTGGGAGGAAGAACAGGTTAAGGAGGCGGGGACGAGCTGGGCTGGTTTTGGGATGCAGTTGGGGGAGGGGAGATTTTGAAGCTTGTGAAGTCCACATTGATACCCTTGGGCTGCAGGGTTCCCAAGCGGAATATGAGATGCTGTTCCTGCAGCTTTCAGGTGGCATCATTGTGGCACTGCAGGAGGCCCAGGATGGACATGTCGTCCAAGGAGTGGGAGGGGGAGTTGAAATGGTTCGCAACTGGGAGGTGTAGTTGTTTGTTGCAAACTGAGCGTAGGTGTTCCGCAAAGCGGTCCCCAAGCCTCTGTTTGGTTTCCCCGATGTAGAGGAGGCCAGATGTAGAGGTTGGATTGTAGTCTATCAACCAAACGTTCTTGACCAATTCAAATCACATGATCACTACAGGTTTTTGTGTAGGGTGAGCAGAAATTTTAAAAAAGCTTTTTACATTTTTTTCAAGAGAAAACTGATAGTAAGCATAATGGGCATCACTGCTATTTCTAGAAAAGTCCAAACTATCGCAAATAGATGTCTCTATCATGTCATAGGAACTCAGAACTTAGGAGCAGAATTTGGTCATAAGATTTGAAAATTGCAATGGTTCTTACTAAAGTTATCACTTACATTAAAAGGATCTCAAATTTACTCCTAAATTACAATTGCGAGTATTTAAAATCAAATGACTTCGGTTGATGTTCACTATTGGTAAGGAGTAAAGCAGAATGTTAGTCTTGATGCTTCTAGCTGAGTTTAACCTTCCTTTTAGTATCCATCTATTTGGATGTCTGAGATAGTAGAAACTGCAGATGCTGGAGAATCTGAGATAACAATGTGTAGAGCTGGATGAACACAGCAGGCCAAGCAGCATCATAGGAGCAGGAAGGCTGGCGTTTCGGGTCTA
>NC_063358.1:31406720-31436908 GCF_021869965.1 Rhincodon typus
GCTCGTCCCTGCCTCCCTAACCTGTTCTTCCTCCCACCTATCCCCTCTTCCCACCTCAAGCCGCACCTCCATCTCCTACCGACCAACCTCATCCCGCCCCCTTGACCTGTCCGTCCTCCCTGGACTGACCTATCCCCTTCCTAACTCCCTACCTACACTCACCTTTCCTGGCTCCATCCCCGCCTCTTCGACCTGTTTGTTTCCTCTCCACCTATCCTCTCCTCTATCCCTCTTCTATCCGCCTCCCACTCTCTCCCTATTTATTTCAAAACCCTCTTCCCCTCCCCCTTTTCTGATGAAGGGTCTAGGCCCGAAACGTCAGCCTCTCTGCTCCTATGATGCTGCTTGGCCTGCTGTGTTCATCCAGCCCTGCACCTTGTTGTCTCACATATTAAATGATATTTGTTACCACATTAAATAATATTGCAAAGTTAGCTATCGAGAACATTAAGTATTTCAGATAGAAATGATTAAATAAATCTAAATCATTGCAGATTTGAACATCATTTAGTACTGTCATTGTATTATTGTGTTAGCAATTCAATGTTCAAGGTCACAGTAAAAGTCATATTTACAGTTGACATGAAAAAAATATTTTGTGGTGGATTTCCTCCACTCCCTCTATGATGTACGGTCTTGACCTTCTGCTGGAACAAACGTGTGATACAGATTTCCCCTGAAACAATCAACATTACTTCTGAAGGTACTTGTGGTGAGTTAAACTACTCCCCTCTCCCCTGGCATTGTTTCTTCAGATGGGTCAGGTGTTAAAAGTGTTCAAATACTTCAGAAAATGCCTACGTTTTTACTTTATCAGCTGTTCTTTATTTCCAGAGAATGTGGTACGGATCTCAATGGAAAACAGAAACAAACATCATCCCAGAATACTAAAGGCATGGGAAAAAACAATTAGTTGGGGTTGCAATTCTAATTATTGACTGGGATGCTGCAATGAGTGCTAGCAAAGTTATTGATAAGTCATGACTGATAATTGAGGCACTTGAACCTTGTGTTTTTCAGATTTTGCCCAATGAAGCTATTTATTCTGAGACAACAAGGCGTAGAGCTGGATGAACACAGCAGGCCAAGCAGCATCATAGGAGCAGGAAGGCTGACATTTCGGGCCTAGACCCTTCTTCTGCTCATTTACTTTATTTGAAGTGTTATCATTGTGGGCATAACAATAGGCAAGCAAATGGTGCCACTGTCATGGACTTTTTCAGCACTGTTGCACTTGGCGTTCATTTTGATTAGTTGGCTGACACAGTGGATCATTCACTGTGAAGCATCTGGGGCCTGTGTCAACGTGGCAAGGAAATGTGTATTCTCTTTACCAGTTAGTTGGAGAACTTAACATGGAGCTCAGAATCTGAACCCACAAGTGTAAATTAGAATATTTCACTGTGTCAAGTCAGCTATGGAAAGCAGAAGGAAACAAACTGGGATGATTGAAAGGCAAGAGAGGCAAAAAAGTTGTTTAAAAATCTTCAAGAGTAATTAATATTTGAGTAAATGAGAAGTTAATTTCAGTGCATGAGGGTCATTTGGAATCAATTTTAAATATATCACTCTACTTAATGGAATTAAATGGGAATAGGCAGGGCCTAATTTTTGCCAAAGTTAGAGTATTACTTAGTATTTACTTAGAGTAAAGGAAAGACCTTTTGGATCAGAGATAAGGAGAAACCACTTCAGCCAGAGAGTGGTGAATCTATGGAATTCACTGCCGCAGAAGGCTGTGGAGGCCGGGTCATTGAGTACTATCAAGACTGAGATAGATAGGTTCTTGATTATCAAGGGGATCAAGGGTTACGGGGAGAAAGCAGGAGAATGGCGTTGGGGAACTTACCAGCCATGATTGAATGGCGGAGCAGACTTGATGGGCTGAATGGCCTAATTTCTGCTCCTACATCTTATGGTCTTATTAATGGATTGTCCGATACATACAGCAACTTCATGGTAATTCATGTGTTCCAGCAGTGTGACACAGTGAGATACCACTAGCATGAAGCTTCTGGAGCAGCAGGGCAAGCAAATTCCTGATTAACACATTTATCTGTGCAGATGTGGTCCCTAGTAATCACAATTCAAATTGTATATTTACAACAGTGCACGCTGTTCATCTCACTGTCATATTTATCACAAAATCTAGTCTATAGTTTCCAGTTAAATTATATTGTAAATTGTATTTGGCTTTCTCAAATCACTCACCATTATCACGTTAGTCACTTTCTTTTTATTTGGGTTAAGGAACCGTGTATGTGCATTTTACTCGAATATTATACTATTATTTTACCATGACTTGAACTATTATAGAACAGTTGTAACATATTTCACACATTTGCATGTGTAAAGTTAAACAGCTAAGCTTCCAACTTGCACTCAACACTTGATTTGAGTCTAGTTCTCAAACTCTCTCTCTTAAAATATTCAAAAACTATCTGCTAGACAGTGCAATTATTGCTCTCTACCATTTAATTATTTTTAGAAAACTTGGGCTACATTTTTCACTCAGGACCAATCTGATGCAAATTGCCACTCTGGCCCTTTTTTTAATGAGAGATGGAAACTATACATTTCCAAGAGGAGATTCTGCTCAGTACAATCAAAGGGTAAGTACATAAGGTAAGTGTGACGTTAGGGTGAGAGGGACAGCTGTGTGCCACATGGGTAGGGAGTTAGGGTGCCACTTAAGAATGGTGCCAGGTAAGTATAGTGCCATGTGGGGAAGGTGCCAGGGTACAAGGTAGCAAGGGGCCAGATAAGTGTCGAGGGTAGATAGGGGTGTGCTGGAAAATGTCAGGTCTTGGAGTGGGTGGAGGTGGTTTTGGGTCATGGGGTGGAGTGCATGTGAAGTGGGGGTGGGACATGCAACACATACAGGAGTGGGGTGTGGGGTCCCAGAGTGGCCCGCATTTCAGGCCCCAGTGGGGTTTTTGATCAGTGTCTGGGGTTGGAAAGTATTTCTGGATTGAGATTGAAATAAGTAAGGTATGTTTAATCATTAATCAGGAGTTAGACTATGTATTAAATGGTATAACTTTCTCTGAGTAACAACTTTACTTAATCTCATCTGACCCATCCAAATTCCCGGATTTTTAGGACATCTTTTGTAGGGTTCCAGGTGTGGAGATATTGCCAAAAGAAAATTTCAATTTCCCAGGCAATTCATCATAGACAGAATCCCTACAGTGTGGAAACAGGCCCTTTGGCCCAACAAGTTCACACTGACCCTTGGAGCATCCCACCCAGGCCCATCCCCCTATAACCCACCTAATCTACACATCCCTGAACACTACAGGCAATTTAGCATGGTCAATCCACCTAACCTGCACATCTTTGGAGGAAACCAGAGCACCCAGAGGAAACCCACACAGACACGGGGAGAATGTGCAAACTCCACACAGACTGTTGCCTGAGGCTGGAATCGAACCTGGGTCACTGGTGCTGTGAGGCAGCAGTGCTAACCACGGAGCCATCGTGCCACCCCAAGGGAGTGGAGAATGCAGGCAATTCTTCCAGAGTGTGGGACAATGGATATTGCTCAAGGCCTCTGTATACAATTCCTATCCACGTTCACAAAAAAGCTGTCAGGCTCGCAGAAAATCTTTCTAAAATTCCAGCATCTCTGCAAGATGGCGGCTGATTAGGCTCATCCACTCTCCTTTTTCCTTTTCGTTTTTTCTCCTTTCCTCATGTATCTTGTCCTTTTTTTTTGGTTGTAGTATTTTTTTCTCTACTGACTTTACTTCTGGAGACAGGCAGTGGCGGCGGTGGTATCCAGCTCATTGAATTTGGCAGTCGACTAGATGTCCAATGTGAGGCAGTGGCTGGGGGTCTGACCTGGGACTCTCAGTGAGTTCCCAAAGCCCAGCGCGCAGACCGAAGGTGAGACCGAGGACCTGGTGCAGATGGTGCCTGGATTGGGGCTTTGGAGGTTCCCCTGATATCTGCGGCGACCACAAGAGCAGGGGAGATCAAGCCAGCATGGGGAAAGCATGCCAAAGTGGTTGAGATTGAGCCCTTGTAGGAACTGAGGTCCCAGCATGGCTAAGCACTTAAAGGTTGGACTTTATTTCTTTATTTTTTTACTTAAAACCAAGGATTGGAATGCTTAACATTTAATTTTATTTCTTTATTTTTTATGCTATGCTCAGGTTGACTGTAATGTTTAACTTTTAACGTTGTTCCTTATTTCTTTTTACACTGTACTCCTGTACTTCTGTACTCGAGTAGATGTGACAATAAAATCTAAATCTAAATCTAAATCATCAAAGGGGAAGTTCCACAAAAAACTGCAGGCAGCAACTATTGCCTCTTACCCAGGTGTGAGATAAGTAAAAAGAAACAGGCTGAATTTCTGACCTTTTCCCTCAGAAAGAAAAGCCTGCTTTTGACAAGTATTTTTATTTCTCTTTAGCACACAGCTACCACACTTCTGGACTACTTTATTTTCCAGACTTTTAACCTAGCAAGTTAAACAGAGCCTGGATAGAATTAATCGGCACAGTCGACAAAATGCTGAGAGGGAGTAAGAGAAAATCAGGCAGACTGACACCTGCTAACAGCACTAAAAGGCACACCAGGGCCAGAAACGAAATCATTGGAGAAAGGTATATGACGACAGTAGGCAGTTGAATAGGATCCTGTGCAGCATCTATAGGAAGGGTATGATCAATTGAGGGAGAACCTTGAGCAGGCTCAGCAAGGACAGGTCCGATCTTGGATCAGTGATTAGCACACAGAGCATTTGTTCCATGGGAACTGACACTCCAAATTGTCAATTACAGCAACTGACCAAGATTTGGTTGAACAGCGACTGTAAGGGAATCCCAGGAAAGGCCCTGGGGATGGTACTGGGGATCCCGATCATAACACCATATCAAAATGGGTTGCAAGGTGTTTCGAGGTGCAAAACATCAACATTATCCGAGGGAGTATGGTTAGAGTACATCTGCACCGTTCCATACACTGTTGAGAAAGAGGGAAGGCTTGTAGGTGCACCCCTTCCCAGACCTCAGATGCTATCCTTTTCTTGTCCCACAGAGGTCACTCCCTTCAACCCCAGCCCTTGCCATGTTTTCACCTTACCTCCTAACCTTCCCCTCTCTGAGGCTCAACGTACTGTCCTCGGCAAGGGACTCAGTTTCATACCTTTATTATTCAGGCAGCTCTGATGCAAAGTCATCTGGACTCAAAGCGTTAGCTCGCTCTCCCTCCATGTATGCTGCCTGATTCCGCTGTGATTTCTGGTAATTTTGGTGTTCATGGCTTGTAGGTACCACTGTGGATAAATGTCAGCAGACAAAAGATGTAACCATGTACCCTGGACAACAAGGTGCAGAGCTGGATGAACACAGCAGGCCAAGCAGCATCATAGGAGCAGAAAGGCTGACGTTTCGGGCCTAGACCCTTCATCAGAAAAGGGGGAGGGGAAGGGGTTTTGAAATAAATAGGGAGAGGGGGAGGTGGATAGAAGATGGATAGAGGAGAGGATAGGTGGAGAGGAAACAAACAGGTCAAAGAGGCGGGGATGGAGCCAGTAAAGGTGAGTGTAGGTGGGGAGTTAGGGAGGGGATAGGTCAGTCCAGGGAGGACGGACAGGTCAAGGGGGCGGGATGAGGTTGGTCGGTAGGAGATGGGGGTGCGGCTTGAGGTGGGAGGAGGGGATAGGTGGGAGGAAGAGCAGGTTAGGGAGGCAGGGACGAGCTGGACTGGTTTTGGGATGCGGTGGCGGCGGGGGGGGAAGATTTTGAAGCTTGTGAAATCCACATTGATACCATTGGGCTGCAGGGTTCCCAAGCGGAATATGAGTTGCTGTTCCTGCAACCTTCGGGTGGCATCGTTGTGGCACTGCAGGAGGCCCAGGATGGACATGTCGTCTGAGGAATGGGAGGGGGAGTTGAAATGGTTCGCGACTGGGAGGTGCAGTTTATTGCGAACCGAGCGTAGGTGTTCTGCAAAGCGGTCCCTGAGCCTCCGCTTAGTTTCCCCGATGTAGAGGAGGCCACAACGGGTACAGCGGATGCAGTATACCACATTGGCAGATGTGCAGGTGAACATCTGCTTGATGTGGAAAGTCTTCTTGGGGCCTGGGATGGGGGTGAGGGAGGAGGTATGGGGGCAGGTGTAGCACTTCCTGCGGTTGCAGGGAAAAGTCCTGCGTGTGGTGGGGCTGGAGGGGAGTGTGGAGCGG
This sequence comes from Rhincodon typus, assembly GCF_021869965.1. NCBI lineage: Eukaryota > Metazoa > Chordata > Chondrichthyes > Orectolobiformes > Rhincodontidae > Rhincodon > Rhincodon typus. The sequence continues at coordinate 31,412,917 of NC_063358.1, forward strand.
ACAAGGGAGTCACGGAGAGAGTGGTCCCTCCGGAAAGCAGATAAGGGTGGGGAGGGAAAGATGTCTTTGGTGGTGGGGTCGGATTGTAGATGGCGGAAGTGTTGGAGGATGATGCGTTGGATCCGGAGGTTGGTAGGGTGGTACGTGAGGACGAGGGGGATTCTTTTTTGGTTGTTATTGCGGGGACGGGGTGTGAGGGATGAGTTGCGGGAAATGTGGGAGACACGGTTGAGGGCGTTCTCGAACACTGAGGGGGGGAAGTTACGGTCCTTGAAAAACGAGGACAACTGAGATGTACGGGAGTGGAATGCCTCATCCTCGGAGCAGATGCGGCGGAGCCGCAGGAATTGGGAATAGGGGATGGCATTCTTGCAGGAAGGTGGGTGGGAGGAGGTGTATTCTAGGTAGCTGTGGGAGTCAGTGGGCTTGAAATGAATATCGGTTTCTGGGTGGTTGCCCGAGATGGAGACAGAGGGGTCCAGGAAGGGGAGAGAGGTATTAGAGATGGTCCAGGTGAACTTAAGGTTGGGTTGGAAGGTGTTGGTGAAGTGGATGAACTGTTCGAGCTCCTCGTGGGAGCACGAGGCGGCGCCGATACAGTCATCAATGTAACGGAGGAAAAGGTGGGGTTTAGGGCCAGTGTAGGTACGGAAGAGGGGTTGTTCCACGTAACCTACAAAGAGGCAGGCATAGCTTGGGCCCATGCGGGTACCCATGGCCACCCGCTTTGTCTGTAGGAAGTGGGAGGAATTGAAAGAGAAGTTGTTGAGGGTGAGGACGAGTTCGGCTAAGCGGATGAGGGTGTCAGTGGAGGGGGACTGGTCGGGCCTGCGGGACAGGAAGCAGCGGAGGGCCTTTAGGCCATCTGTATGGGGAATCCATGGTAAAGATGAGGTGTTGGGGACCAGGGAATTGGAAGTTCTGGAGGGGGCGGATTTCACAAGCTTCAAAATCTCCCCTCCCCCTACTGCATCCCAAAACCAGCCCAGCTCGTCCCCGCCTCCCTAACTTGTTCTTCCTCCCACCTATCCCCTCCTCCCACCTCAAGCCGCACCCCCATCTCCTACCTACTAACCTCATCCCGCCCCCTTGACCTGTCCGTCCTCCCTGGACTGACCTATCCCTTCCCTAACTCCCCACCGACACTCACCTTTACTGGCTCCATCCCCACCTCCTCGACCTGTCTGTTTCCTCTCCACCTATCTTCTCCTCTATCCATCTTCTATCCGCCTCCCCGTCTCTCCCTATTTATTTCAGAACCCCCTTCCCCTCCCCCATTTCTGATGAAGGGTCTAGGCCCGAAACGTCAGCCTTTCTGCTCCTATGATGCTGCTTGGCCTGCTGTGTTCATCCAGCTCTGCACCTTGTTGTCTCGGAATCTCCAGCATCTGCAGTTCCTACTATCTCTGATTCAATTTTAACCGTGTACCCTGCCCTGTGTATTCAAAAGACCATGCCCTGTGTTGTTTTTGGACAAATACTGTTCTAAATTGTTTTGTAGAGATCCAGATCCTGAACACAGACATCTCCAGGGTAGCTTATAGGGAGAAGGGTGTCACAACGATCAGAAAGGGATCTTCACACGAAACATCCAAAACACCATGTTTTGTATTAGGCCACACATAACAGCCATGGTCGACCTAATCGAGCTTATAGACATACACAGGAGTGAGAGCTTTGTCACTGAAAAACTCAGAAAAACTTGAGGGGATTACTGGGAGAGGTACAAAACTGGCATGACATTTCTGAAGAAGGGTCTAAGCCCGAAACGTCAGCCTTCCTGCTCCTCTGATGCTGCTTGGCCTGCTGTGTTCATCCAGCTCTACACCTGGTTATCTCAGATTCTCCAGCATCTGCAGTTCCTACTATCTCTGACATAAGCATGGCTGTAGAGTTTTGTTCCCTCAGAGATACGGCCTTGGGCAATGGTAGCACTGGGAGATCTTGGAAATTGACCTAGTTAAATGGATTTAGCAGTATGAGCAGGATTCAGAAGCTCCCATATGGCCTCAGGACTTTAAGCATTTGTGTTGAGTGATGGGGTGTTGCTTAACATTTCATCAGAACAAGGAGGAAAGACAAAAATTCCTCTCTCCACAGTCACTAACTACGTCACACTGTAATTATAGCCTGCAGGTTTTGTGCTGGATATGCCCATTATTAATATGGACATCGTAGTTTATAATGAATAAATTTGCGAAAGTGAATAGAGATAAGAGTTTTAACAAAAATAGCAAGTCATTCATCATTTCAATTAAGAGTAAAATATGACTGTATTCTCTAAAAGCAATACTCTAACTACCTCGTCAAAGATAATGATAAAGCCCCTCCTGTTAATTCAGTGTTTATTGTCGAAATTATTAAGCAATTTTAACAAAATACAGGAGTTTTCTTGGAGGATTTAAATTCAAATTAAGCAATCGTGAATTAAGCATAGATTCTGCTCAAGAAACTTCTCATCTAAAATGGATTACATGTAGAAGCTGACAGAAGTTGATGTGCAATTACCATTATGTTAAATCACAAGGAGGACAATAAAATGCATGCAATTCATTATGGCTTCTATCCTCCAAGTTTAGCAATTTTGAATGAGCTTTCATTTTTGAAAAGAATACTTTGGAGAAATCTACCCAAGAAGCTCAAAGATCATGGATAAAGTGTCTGCAAAAGTCCATAAATGGATTATTCAAGAACCAGTTCAGAAATATTCATCAGGCCACTGTGAGCACAATCAAATTCTTCATAAACTCAAGATGGCATTGAAAGGGCGCAAATGCCCAAATTCATAGCTGCTGAGATTATACTACACCATATCAACAATGTCATTATGAGCATAAGCTGCACCTATTCGTGGAATGTTTCCAGTTTAGAGAATGTGACATTTGTGTATACAATCCATGAATTGCTCATATTCCCTGTAGGAATATATGGTAAAGTATCACTGAACAGTGATAATTCAATTTAGAACAAAAGAAATGGAGAGAACAACCACACATGCATTGAAGGCTGGTACTTAATAAAGGAGAACTTTTCTCCACAAGATCATAAGGAACAGGTAAATCATGTAGCCCCTCAAACCTGCTGCACTATTTCATAGGATTATGGCTGATCCTTTGTCTCAACTATACATTCCTTCCCTTTTTCTATGTCTTTTCATTCTCTTAGATTGTTGGACGGTGACAACCTCGATCTTGAGAATAAACTACAACATTCAATGCAAAGCATTCTGAAGTAGAGAATTCCAAACAATCACCAGCCTCTGAGTGAAGATTTTTTTTTCTCTTCTCAATCCTAAATGATGCTGATCCAATATTGTGGTCTTTACATCTCATCAATCTAATCAGGAGGAAAAGCCTTTAGCATCTAACTTATCAAATGCTAACCTTGTAAGAATTTCATCTGTTTCAATGAAATCAGTTCTCATTGTTCCGAACTCCAAAAAAAGCACATTCTTCAATCCCTTCTCGTAGGACAAACTTATTGTGCCAAAAATCAATCTGCAGAATCTTTGTTGAACTCTAAGTGATCAATATATCTGTCCATGGGTAAAGACAGCAAAATTCTACATCACACTTTAGGCTTTGTCTCACCAAAGGCCAATATAAATGAGGCAATAATTCTCTACACTTAAGTCAACCTCCTTGCAATGAAGACTAACATACCATTTGCCACCCTAACTGCTTGCTGTCAGGTAACACACTGATCCATGCTTGAGGATACTCAAACTTTCTTCACGTACCAGGTCAGAATGCAAAGCCATTGCTCCAGAGGGAAAGGAAAACTAATGAAGTTGAAAAGATTTCAGTGCATTGCAAGATGCAAAGTAGTTGGTTTTGTAATTTATTATACTGACAATATGATAGGTGGACACTTATCATTTATAAAAGTTAGTCACTGACTTGGGAAGCAGCCTGGGCTTTTTTGGAGCTTTTCTGGGGTTTTTTTCCTATACTGGATCAAATCACATACACGCTTAAAATCAAATTGCGAATGTGCAGCATTTTCTTGTGTGGTTCAGACACATTGAGAAAATGGAGAAACATTTAACTATGCAAATAAATGTACTGCACCAAAGATTCCCACTAAGAACTCTTTAACTTAAATCTTTTTTACAACATCCTGCCATTAATAGCCCATGATTAATTCATGTTCTAGAAATAATTCAATAAAAAGTTTTGCCAACACCACACTAAGGTACCTTGCATGCATTCCTTAAAATGCAAAAATAACATCTATGCATAGCCCAGAGATAGTAAGAACTGCCGATGCTGAAATCTGAGATAACAGTGTGGAGCTGGAGGAACACAGCTGGCCAGGCAGCATCAGAGGAGCAGGAAAGCTGGCGTTTCGGATCGGGAGCCTTTTCCAGCATCGGCGGTTCTTACTATCTTAAAATACTGGGACTCCTTTCTAACAACGTTGTTCTGATGAAAAGTCATCTAGACTTGAATTGTTAGCTTGGTCTCTCTCCATAGATGCTGCCTGAGGCACTGTGATCTCCAGCATTTGTGGTTTTCAGTACTGTTGGTATACCTGCACCCCTGCATCTACTTCCACCCCACCCCCATGGAAATCAGGTGTGTAAAGTAGCAGTTTAATGCAACCTCTTCAAGGGCCATTAGTAATGGGCAATACATGCTGGCCTAGCCGGTGATGCCAACACCTTGTGAACAAATAAACAAAGAAAAAAGTGGAAAACAAAATACAACAGCTCAGAGGCGCTGATAAACAATTCTTATTTTTTTGTGCTGTCTCAGTCATATTGAAAACCAGGCCATTTCTCACTCCACAAGAGCAAATTTATAATTCTTCTGTAAAAGACAATTTTTGGAAAAAATCTTTTAACCATTCAATAAAAATATTTTCCATCACTCTACTCAGTTCCTCAGGGAGAAAAATCTATGCTTGCTATCTGAAGTCATAGAAAATATAAGTGATTTGTCATTTTGTTAACAATTGTTGAAACGTAATCATCACAGTACACATTTTCAATAACAGTGAGGAAAATTTATCACATTCTTCACATTGATCATTAAGTAGAAAGGACCTCAAGTTAAAATAGTAAGGTGAACACCATGGAAGGACTGAAGAATTTCCTTTAGGTGAATCTACATGTGTCTTGCAACCATTCAAAATATTTAGGTACGGATAATCCACTCAGCCTACAATAAAGGTGAAAAGAAAAATAAAGTACATTAAGTAATTCATGGGAGGAAGAGTATTGTATGAAGAAAATAACAGTACAAAACATGATTATGGGCTTTAAAAACCTCTCTCTTTAATACCCACCTCCCAAATTATTGTAGTTGTTTCCTTATGTAAAATAGGCACAGGCCTGCAGGTCAAGTGGTTTTATTTTCACAATGGAGCTTTAAACACTGTCATCAAAGTCACAAAGTACAGGGTTGATAAAAAGACTGGGATAAAACAAGTACATGTAATTCTACCCAAGATTCAATTAACTTTTTAGGATTTAGAATTGGTCATCTAAATTCCAAGATTCCCTTGAAACTTTGCAGTTCGCTCAAAACCATTTAGAATTCTTCACAATACAAAGAGGCCAATGTCCCAGTAATGTGCAACTACACAAGACAACAGTTGAGGCGCATAATACAATTGTACTTCTGTTCAAAAACATACAATCACAAGGGAGACAACAGTCAAATCCTTTTCTTCATAGCACCAGATCCTCTTGGAAAACTTCACTGTCAACTTTCACATTCTTATAAATTTGTTTGTCAACTGCTATAATGGAAACAGTCAAACTTCTCATAATTTAATTAAAAATTGTATCACCAGTATGAACCAAACTAATGGAGTAAAGAAAAATGTGCATGAATAGATAAAATGGTGTTCCAAGTTCACTCCACTATCCAATACAATCCTGGCTGCGCTTCCTTTTTATGTTTTGATGCGTTGTGGGTGTCATTGTCAAGGCCATATCTGTTGCTTATCCCTAATTTTAGCTTCCGTTAGGGTGGTATCTTAACTCATTTATTCCCATCCATTCCCCACCTCCCTCCACTCTCACAGAGATCAAAGATTTGTCTGTCTCAGCCTTACATATACTCACTCAGTGGTGGAATGTCCGCCATCAATGTGGGGCAGAATTTGACACTCTTCCATCAATGAGTTGCATCTAGGAATAAGACTCAGAGAATAACTTTAAGTTTGTCCAACTAAACTTCTCTAGAAATTTACTGTGAGATGAACAAGGCCTGGGTCAGTACACCTAAGACAAGATGAGGCCTTAAACAGCCAACTAATGATTATTGAAGGGCAGTTTTCTCAATATTCAAGGACTCATGGCCATGCCAGCCCAAGATGAGCACATAACAAGAAGGAATGTAAAGTTGAAATTTATATTCTATGAATTTTTAAATGGCCCTGAGAATGACAACACTATACAACACCTTTCATTGTACTTTGTAACAAAATACACATGACAATAAATAAATAAAATCAAATTCCAGCACCTCTTGAAGAAGAAAATTCTTCGAACCTGCAAAGCTAAGTTTTATTGAATTGACCAAAAGACTGTAAAGTTATTCCTTAGCTACATCGCCCGTGGAATTCTCCGCCATAGAAAGTGGTTGAAGCCAAAACACTGAATGTTTGCAAGAGGGAGTTGCATGTGGTTCTTAGGGCTAAAGAAATCAAAGAGTAAGGGGAGAAGGCAGGAGCAGGGGACTGAGTTGGATGATCAGCCATGATCATATTAAAAGATGGAGCAGCTCACAAAGGGCTGAATTGCCTACTCCTGCTTCTTTTCTTCCTATTGAGCAAAAATGAATTTCAGCAGAAGTCAAACTTAAGAAATGTTAAAAACTGTTAGAAAGAATCACATTATTTTGATTCAGAGATGTGCAGGCCAACACTTCAGTGCAATACTGAGGGAGTGACGCATTGACCCAGATTATTTTTAACCATATTATGTGCGGCTAGGACACAAACATCACAGTAAGGGCCAGCATTTGTTTCTCGTCTCGATTACCATTGAGCAGCCTCCTGACCTGCTGCAGTCTATTTGGTGTTGAAATGCCTACTCTCTGGTTCCATATGAAGTGCCAGGAATTCAATGCAGAGTCAATGATGGCACAACGTTTTGAATGAGACATTAAATGGAGACCCCACCTACCGTCTCAGGTGTAGAAGGAAAAATAATGATGGCAGCATTCTCAAGAAGGGCAGAGTCTTTTACAGGACTGAATGACATGGGATGTGGCAAGATGTGTGGCAGAAATGGATAACAAGTTTGGCAAGGCCCATATCAATGTTGGAAGTATATCGCACTGCCTTTCACAAGTGGCACTCAGTTTCTGGTTAGGTAGCAGTGAGATGTCAATTGGCAGTACTTATTCCTTGTTCAACACCATGTTAATGGCTCAACTTGCCTCCTTAATAGCCAACCTCCCATCTTACCAAATTCAATGAACATGCTCTATGTCAGGAAAACCTCGACAAAGAAACCAGAGCAAACTCGTGGCAGATTCATTTTGCCACTTGCGCGGAGTGACCTCCATATTGGAAAACAGGCATAAACATCTCAAAGTATGCTCAATGAGCACCAGCCACATGCAAGTCACAACCACTGGTATTGGTATCTGACATGTGCCAACCCCTAACAAACCCTCATAGCTCTTCACTGATCCACTTACGGGACTTCTGCACTTCAATGCTACACTTTGGAATTTGCTGGCAACTATCAACAAGGGCAATTGCACTTAGTGACCCAAACCCAGATCATGGACAGGACCAAGCTGTATCTGTGGGCTCTTCACTCACTGCCAGAGCACTCACTCACTCACAGCCTCCCTGTTTTGCACTGACTTGCCTTGTTTATTTTCTGCTTTGCCTCCTCAGAGATATTGGGCTCATACACTTCTGTCTTGCTGCACTCTTTAGCGCAGACACAAAGGAAGCTTGTCATGGTTGTCACAGGCTGAACTCCAGCCAAGGCGATAGCTTTCACACAGAGTGTCCTAGCACGGTAAGTCAAGGCCAGCCTCCGATCCCAATTCTTGGGACAGTCAGAACCAGCAGCCTTTCCTCATGATGGAGATGAGACAAATGACAGGCAGCACACCACCCGCATGGTGTCCTTCTGCCATTTTGTGGGCTGTTTTCCTCAGAGAGGAAAGGGAGGGCACTCATGGGCAGCCACTCCAATGCTGCACACATGATGACTGGCATGCCGATGCCAATCACAGCATTTACATTCCATTCTGGAAGTTGTTGCCACACACGGACCTCAGAGGTTAGCGGAAAAGAAAGAAAAACATGGAAAGCTGGTTGGGGTGGGCAAGAGCAAGTGGGCAAGATGTTACAGGCAATGGTGAGAATGATGGAGCATGAGATTTGGTGGGAGGTGGGTACAGTAGCAGGGAAAGAGTGAGTGAGGGATCTGAGCGAGTCCTAGAATTTGGTGTGATGATGTTGTCACTTTAAAAAGTTATTTTGTCTTTTTCTTGAAGACAGGTTGTAAGGCAGAGATGCCAAACTGGCTACATGAAAACAACTTAAGTCAACAACATGTAAGGCCTATCAGTTTTTTTTTAAGTTGGAACAATGGAAGCAGCCTGAGTAGGTGGGGCCAACTCTCACAGATCCAGATTTCTGGGTTTTCTTTTTTTTTCAGTAACTCAAAAGCTGTTTGGGGTCTAAAAAGAGCTGGGATCCTCAGTGAATGTCTCCTTGGCTGAATTTTCTCTTGATGATTCTTCCTCCTGGATTGGAGAACTGCATGTAAGAATCTGTGTTTGAATTTGCATTTTTGCCACGGGTTGTTTTTGTGGGAGGTCACTATATTGGTAATAGGTATTGTATTTATTAAAAACCGAAAGAACTGTGGATGCTGTAAATCAGGAACAAAAACAGAAGTTGCCGGAAAAGCTCAGCAGGTCTGGCAGCATCTGTGAAGAAAAAAATCAGAGTTAACGTTTCGGGTCCGGTGACCCTTCCAATAGTTGAGTTATTCTAAATTCCTCTTTCTTTTCTTTGTATTTCGACTATAGTGTTTAAATAAATTGTGTTTTGCTTAACATTGAGTAGTTTGACCAGTTGCATCACATTTGGACAAGCACTTTATATCTGCCTTTAAGAAAAAGTTAGGGTTTGGGCTACCTTCTTAAAATATTTTGAGGGGGTCTGGCCTGGTCCATAACATTTGTGAGGAACATTGACTTTCTCCCAACAGTGCTGGGTGTTCATTCCAACTGCTGAGGGGGCTTTAATCCTACTGCCAATCTTGGACTGGGCTGGTATGATCTGATGCCATGGCCTCCTCTGCTTGTCCTGGTGGAGGAGCATGTCCTGCATCAGCACAACCCTGTCCAGCAAGAACTCCTGGATCCTGCCCACAAATTGGGCACCAAGTTCCCTCTGTCTGCCATGTCCATGGAAAAGTTAGGAATTCTGCAGGGCAGGTCCAGACTGACAATGCTAGTCTAGACACAGGACAGGTTTTAAAGTTAGTGCAGATGCAAGGGACGCTGGTGAATTCTGGGATACCGCTGTGTTATTGTGGGAATGACATGAGGTAAGATGGAGCAGCAACTGGATGTGAGGGATGTTATAGAGGGTGGTAGGTAATTAATGAGGATGTTTGGTAACTTAGGATGAGCAAGCTCACTAAATCTCACTGCGACATTACCTTTAAAAAATGAGACACAACTTGGACTTAGCCAGTCAACCTTTATCCTGGTCAATCCTTATCTTTGAAACCAACTTCAATGAACAGATTGGGTCATTTCCTTCACTGTTGTTTCTGTGATTTTATCATTTGTCTGTTGTTTCTGAGCACATTAATAAAGTCACAACACTTCAAAAGTACTCATTTGATTATTTGGCCCTTTGTGATATTATGAGGATGTATAAGTGCAATCGAAATGCAAGTTTCCTGTTGCTGTATAAAATCACACTGATCTTCCAACAGAACCACTGACAGTAATTGTATATATTTCTTATATATATCAAGATGGCGTATTATATTTACAACCTCAAAATAAGTTTATTTGATCTTGAAACAGATACCACCTCAATATTAATTCAAACAAAATCAAAGAGGTCCACTCTGTAATTATGTCCAAGGACATATTCTGTTAAAATATAGTTAACATTCTTTCAAAATTTCTGGTATATTATTTTTCCCTTGGCAACAAAGCTTTTTGGAATATAAAACTGTATATTTCAGCAAAATTGGCAATAATTCTTTTGGTAAATAAAATACTGATCATAAATTAACAAAATTGCTTTATAAACATAAGTATGCCAGTAAATCCTCTTTTACAAGATCAACAAGACCTGGAGTCTTTGTTACTTGCAATTTATTTAGCTACATCACAAATCAAACTGATCATATCCATAATATGTTGCTGTTTAACATGAAATACATAACTATTCATAAATATATTTCTAAACTTGATGGATTCATACTCTGCTGGTGAGAATGCAGCATGGATATAAGGATCCTACAACACTGTTGAAACTTTAGTCAAAACAAAGTAACAAATGATTATTCTGATCTGAAAATGTGGAGACTTTACAGCACAGTCAGTGGCATTCCTGATAATGAAAGACTTGAGGACCAAGAAAAATGGCCATAATATGACCAAACAGATTGGACATCAGCAAACATCTCCACCTCTGGCCTTATGTTGGTGAGAAAGCCAATGATGAAGAAGCTAAAGATGGTTGGGGCCCAGGTCACTGTTGCTGCACGTAGGCACTGGGATGAGATAATTAACCTCCAACAGCCATACCTTCTTTTGCATGATTTATAATCCCAATCACAAGAAAATTTTCCAGCTCATTTATATTGACTTCAATTTTAGTGGGACTCCTTGACACCACACTCAGCCAAATGTTGCCTTGATGTCACTCACGCCTCACCTCAGGAACTCAGCACTGTTTTCTCATATTTAGCTGAGGCTATAATGAGATTTCGAGCCGGGTTGCCCCATAGCCCTTTAGAATATGGTTATGCTCTAAAATGTATTCTCCTTGAGTTACTTTCTGGGAAAACCGCCAAAGTGTAGAAACTAAGCTGGCCTATAATTACTGTAAATTGCCAGAGCTGGAAATGTGATTCCTGTGGATTGTAAGAGTGAGCATAAGATATGAAGCTCTCAAGAGTTGTAATCACTTCCTGTGCAGAGAACAAGACTGTCCATAAAGCTCCACACGGACCTTAGTTGCAAGAACAAGCATAATTTGTCCAAAACTTTGTCTTTTTTCTGAAGAACCACCCGTGACCCAATTATTGCATTAGATTTTAGCAAATGCTCTTGGCTCAATATACCCTGTTGGATGTGTACTGCTGAAATGTTTAGCTTTCTTCTGATGCTGTCTGATTAACCTTGCTTTGCTTACAGCCTTCTGCTACTCCTATTTCTCTAATATATATCTTATAAAGTGGAACTCTCCAAGACCATTTGGCACTTGCTTCTTAGTAAAGTACCTCTTCTTGAGCAATTGCTGGAAAATGTGGCTGTTATATCATGACACAAATAGCAAGATGCATGGGAAAGCAGGACGCAAAGAATCTGAGCAGACAATGGCTTCCCATCCTAAACAAATATTCTTAGAAGCCCTACAGTGTGGAAACAGGCCCTTCAGCCCAACAAGTTCACACTGGCCCTCATAGCATCAAACCCAGACCCATCCCCCTATAATCCATCTAATCTACACATCCCTGAACACTGCGGGCAATTTAGCATGGCCAATCCACCTAGCCTGCACGACTTTGGGCTGTGGGAGGAATCCAGAGCAAACCCATGCAGATACAGGGAGAATGTGCAAACTCCGCACAGACAGTTACCCGAGGGTGGAATCAAACCCAGGCCCCTTGTCCTGTGAGGCAGCAGTGCTAACCACTGAACCACAGTGCCACCCCATGAAGGGAATTTTTAAAAATATAGATTATCACTCATAGGTGCTGAGACCAATACAAGACTGACGTATTGCTGTACTAAGTGTGTGCTGCACTGTCAGAGGTGTCGTCTTTTGAAGAAGACATCGAACACAGCCCTCATCTGCCAGTTTGCACAAAAGATGTCTTGGCAGTATTTCTAAGAAAAGCAGGGAAGCTATTCCTGGTGTCAATGACATCAATTCTCCCTCAATTAAGATCATTAAAACAGTTTATTTGATCATTATCACATTGCTGCTTTCTGTGAACAGATTGGCTGCTGCATCTCCTGCATTCTTGAACAATAAAGGAATTAAGGGATATGGTGAGAACGCGGGTAAGTGGATCTGAGTCCACAAAAAGATCAGCCATGATCTTATTGAATGGCAGAGCAGGCTCGAAGGGCCAGACGGCCTACTCCTGCTCCTAGCTCTTATGTTCTTATTACACAGTGACTACAGTTCAAAAGCACTTCATGACTTCCAGTGGTAATACAAAGTGTTATGTAAATGCAAGTAATTTTTTTTTCAAAAAGCATGCTGCACCATGCATGCTTTAAGTTTTCGTTTGACAATATCACTTTGAAGAAAACTTTGACATTGTGTGTTTTGATGCATCTATTCCTGGAACAGGGTTAGTCAGCTCTGCCAATGGTAAATTCCTGGTGAAGATGGAGCTGGCTGTCACTCCCCTATTTTTCATGCTTCAGTGCACATTCAGTAAATGTCACCTCAAACAATCAATACAGCAGATTTCAGCCAGAGAGTTTGTATAACATTCAAAGCCTGGAGCTGGCATAAATAATTAAGATGGAAGCTTGGCTGTCAGGCTTTTATTAAAAATAATGTTCATGGGATGTGGGTGTCATTGGCAATGCTCACATTTATTGCCCATCTCTAATTAACCATTAGGAAGGTGGTGGAAATCACCTTCTTATACTGCTGCTGTCCATGTGGCTTTTGTTACACACGGGGTGCTGTCAAGGATGAGTATGTGCAGCACAGCAGTTTGAAAGAAATTTAATGTTCAGCAAAATATGGGTAAACTATATAAGTCTGAGTGTGCAATTTGATTTTCTCTCAGTGCAGGAAGGAAACACTATTAAACACTGTGTGACCTTTCTGAACCCATTATAACCACTGTGGCCTACAGATAACGATCTCTTAGTGAACATATTTTTTAAATCATGGACAATCTATAAAGTACTCAGCATTGAACACAGACACAAGTCATACACAACTCATTTGAGACTTTTTTTTTCAATTCAGTGTTATTGTGATAGATGTGTGCTGAATTCACATCAATTTCTTACTTCAATACCATGCATACAGCTCATAAACTTAATTTCTGCTGTCATGATTGAGTATTCTTATTTAGATAACATCTACATTGGAACCTGCTCCTGTAAACGCTTGCAACAGCAATTTCATATATAATCAGTTCCCGATTGCAAGACAATTCCAGACCTCCTGCCACTAGGTAGTGCTATGTCCTTTCTTAGCTCCCAATAGAAATTTCTTTTGGTCTGCTGCAATCTCTTTAAAAATTGACTTCCATTTCTACTTTCGTTTTAACATTTTACAGTTGATGTTTAAAGCTTGTCTTCCGGCCACATTAGTACAAGCTTTCATCAAGTCCTGCTGCGTCCATGCACACATTATCGTTTCAAGGCTGCAACGGGTTTCAACCCCAAAGATAACAATTCTTTTGAACTGCCTGTTGATTCTTGGCTTGCACTGTTTACACTTTCTCATATCAAAACATCTCAGGGAATCTGTTAACATCACAAAATATATTTTGTGCCAACATATCCAAACGAAATTCTTGCAAAGTCAAAATGTTGACCTTATAATGGAGTTCTTCCTATGTACCGATTCAAAGTTAATTTTCGCATAATTGTCTCAAAAGATTTGTATGGCAGAAGTACACACCTACTTCTGAGGTCAACAATACATTGCAAAGCCAGGCAACATGCCTGGAATTATACCATCGACTATACACACGACCAGTCTAATTGGTTATCTCTTTCAAAAACCCAGCCTAGGCATGATGGGCAAAATGGCCTCTTGTTCTGCTGCTCATTTTCACATCAAGAAATAAGTTGCACATGAGTTCCACTGTTCTGAGAACTGTTTCTTTGTGAATATCTTTCCAGCCTTTTATTCAATTAATAATCTAAATTGAGTTATGGGGGTTGACAAATTTCCTAGTAGATTATCTTAAACTTATTGTTAATAAGGATAATTAATTCCATCGCTCAGTATCTCATACATTTCCATATGCCTATAAGTTTCTGATTATAATGAGGTCTGATGTTTTGGAATGGTTAAATAGACTCAAGGGCTGGATAGCTTACTCCTGGTTGTCCCTATAAGAGAGATGTGAGCACCATCTGTAGAAGCTGAATTTTATCATGAGCTTGTGGTGTCACAGTCATTGTCTACATATGAAACACCAGCTACAGATACAATAAATGCTATTACTGATGCTTGACTTCAATTTATCAGCAAATGTCTTGGACAAATCAAATGATGCCTCCGTCAGGATTAAAATCTGATCAAGTCCACATCGTAGCGGTTTTTGATATATGATCGCCCGGAGATATTGCCCGTTTGATCTCACTGCTCAGAATTGCAATTTCTTACCTCAAGTTCAAAGCAGATGTATGTACTTTGAAGTCTTGGATATGAATACGAAATATTTAAGTGAACTGATGCAGCACAATTATTTTGACAAGGTCGAGCAAATGATTGTAGAAGTTGTTTTAACTTATTTTACAACCATTAGTTCATGCCACTCTGCCCACTGGACCTTCAAAACCATCTTCAAGACCATCAATTCATGAAGCTAGATCCGAACGTGGAAGCGTGTCTGAATCTTGAATGTTAAATGATAGTCTGAAGAAATAATCTATGATAATAAATATTGTTTACACATATAGGACACAAAGGTTAAAATTGTACCTTACATTATCATCAGCAGATTACCATAATTTTATGTTAATCAGAAAGAGATAAAAACGCAGGGTGTCAGGGAGAAGGCAGGGGAATAGCACTAAATGCATTACTCCTACCGAGATCCAGCATAGAAATTATGGGCTGAATTGCCACTTCTGTGATCTATCAATTCTATGATTCTACTTACAATAGGAAACAACAGTCCTGGAATTCAGCTGAATGGGTGAGACTGTTCATTTTAATTAAAGTCAATGGAAGATAAAATTCAGTTGGATATAAAAGTGGACAGGTGATTCATAATCATCCATTTTGAACTAACAAAGACCAACTCCATTCCCTAAACATTCAATAAGGAAAGCTTGAACCCCTAGCTGCAGTTAAAAAAAACATACACCCCATTGATACAAAAAACATCAATTAATGAATGAATTGAACTCAGTATATATAAAATGGAGTGATAAGCTTTCAAAGAAACTTGCCAGCAAGAATTTACACTTGTGTCTGCAAGAGTTGGCATTACACCATTCAAATATTTGTTTAAGTTTAGAGCATTTTGCTTGAGTATGCACATTAAGAGATAATCTATAGGTTGAAGAAACAAGTGGCAGAAAACAGACAATCTTAATGATTGGATAATTAAAAACACTCTCACCTTGTATTAGCTTAGAGGTCCAGGAACCAAAAACCATTATTTTCCTAAATTGACTGACATTGGTTTGCATCCTTAATTGGAAAGATCAACAACATGGATATAGAACATTTTATAAATTCATTACAGTACCATCCATCAGTGACGTAATTACGTAAGCCGTCAATAATATGGTTGAAGCATCCTGGAAGGGCTAAATGATTACAGTATTTTAAAGTGGGGAAAAGGAATACAATTAATAATTATTATGTATAGTAAAGATAGCATTTCAATTGATTATGGTATTCAAATCCATCTGAAACTATGACATTCTCCATCCAAGGGCTGCCAAAAACAGCTTTAATTTCTGAATTAGCTTAATGTCATCTGAAGATTTACAAAACTGATGTTCACTGGAGTGAAGATTAATAATAAATGTTATCATATTTAACAATTCTTGCAGATATCTCAATGTCAATAATATCAAATTTTAAGAATTCTTCAATTCCAGATGCCAATAAATAATGAGCTGTTAAACAAAATAAAAAAGCAATGGCTCTCCCCTGAAGTGACGATGATACGACTTTCTTGGAATCAGTCCATGTGTGCCAGTAATTCTTTGATGACCACAGAGAAGGCCATATTTGAAAACACACGAGCAGCTTGGGTGCCACAAATAATAAAAAAAAACTTGTGGGGCAACATCAAACAACTCCTGGAATTCACACGACAGATAAATGGAATGGATCACGAAGCTCAACTCTTTCCTATCTTGCAACAAAATGGAAGGAGGGTTAAAAGAAAGAGGTAGGTCCAAGTTTATGAAGTTTACATCTTTAAGTTGATATATTGCATTAACCCAGACTCTGTTCTTTTATCTACAGTACCATCCTCTTCTCTGATTAATGTCACAGACTGAAATGAACTGTGTGTCACCTTGGTGTTCACAGCTTACCAACTCAATTATTGTGAGGTCTCAGACCCAATAGGAGAGGTGCCTTGGGTGCAACTACCCCCTAGAAATTTCCCAACTCGCTCAAATTTCTACATCCATTTTCTTCATTGTACTTTTTTTACACGGTCGTGATTAGACATCGTTGAATCACCAGCACCTATGTAACGAAGCAAAAAACATCCAAAACTCATTACATAACAAACACACTGGAAAACTTTCCCACTAACGTCATCCACCTATCTTTATCCAATATGTCCCTGGGATGAGATATTAAGCAGCAGTGTAAATGAATGAGGAATCCACACATCTGATCATTTCTACTTTCACATTGCTCTGAGTTCAATGTTACATGTTTTATTTCTGATCTTGAAAACAAAAGTTTCAAGGAGGGTGCATAGTTGGCAAGTGTAATCTTAACAATTCATGAATGAAAGAAAGAACTGTGCATTAAATAGGGATGTATTGAAGGCGAAGAACACTTTGAAGCTGCTAGTTTGAAGGACTGCAGGGATGTATTGTTTGGTCTTCACATGATATATAGTTAAAAAAAAACAAGGGCCAGAGGGTTGTGTTATTTTTTCACAATACAGCATGGAGACCAAACAATATATCCCTGCAGTCCTTCAAACTAGGGCCTTCAAAATGTCCTTCGTCTTTAATTCATACCTATTTAATGTGCAGTTCTTTCTTTCATTCATGAGCTGTTAAGGGTGGCATGGTGGCTCAGTGGTTAGCATTGCTGCCTCACAGCGCCACGGTCCTGGCTTCGATGCCACTCTTGGGTGACTGTTTGTGTGAAGTTTGCATACTGTCTGTGTGTCTGCATGGGTTTCCTCCAGGTGCTCCGATTTCCTCCCACAGTCTAAAGATGTACAGTTAGGTAGACTGGACACACTAAATTGCCCATTGTGTCCAGGGATGTTTAGGCTAGGAGGATTATCCATGGAATAGGGTAAGGCGGGGGGTGGGGGCGGGGTGGTTCTGTAGCTCGATGCCCTTCAGAGGTTCGGTGTGGACTCGATGAGCCAAGTGGCCTGCTTCCACACTGTAGGGATTCTATGCTTTCACTTGCTCTCCTTGCAACTTTCACTTTCAAGTTAAGAAAACACGTGAAACATTGAACTCAATAATCAGCGCAATTCAAAATATCAGCAGCATATCAAATTCATAAAACCCCAAAAGGTCCTTTGGGTGGTTCTGATCCTTTGACTAGACACTCTGCTGCCATCACAATTCAAAGATTTCAGATCATGACCTCTGGATGATTTTCTTTTTAGATGGCAGTTGTTGGTAACAAATCTGTTTTGCCCCATTTACACCTCAAATATTACTCATTAGCATAAAAGGGAGCTGTTCACCCATCCAACCTGTGCCTGCTCTCTGCAACAGCCCACCTTGGGAAGCCACAATCACATGCCCTTCCCCGTAGCCCTGCATTGTTCTTTCTCCCTTTCAGGTGCTTACCAATTTCCCCTTCGATGGCCATGATTCAATTGCCACCAATGTTTACAGGCAGTGAATTCCCGACCCTAACACTTGCTGTGTAAAATAAGTTTTCCTTGTATTAGCTTTATCAATGTGGTTGATAAATGTGGGCAATTACAGATGGGCAATAAATGCTGCCTACCCAGCGACGCCCTCATCCCGTGAATGAATAAAGAAAAAAAAAATTCTTTTGTCAACTCATCTAAATCCGTCCCCACTGAACATGTACAAATGTTCTCTTTGAGTTGTATGGTAAGCTAAAGAAACATCCTCACATTTGTATTACAAATGAAAATGCTCATTAAAACCCTTTTAATTACTGCCTCAACCTGCCTTGCCATTTTCAATGATGTGTTTACCTGTATCTATATGTCTCTCTTTTCCTGAACTCCCTTTATAATTGCAGTATTGATTTTATCTGACTTCTCCTTATTTCAATTATTAAATTATTCACAGAATGACGGTGTTGGAAAGCCCACCGTTACTTGTCTTGAGAAGGAAGTGGTAAACTGCCTTCTTGAATCCCAAAGTCCATTGTGGGGTAGTTATGAAGATAGTACTGGATTTTGACTCAGTTACAGTGCAGGATCAGTGGTGTAGTTCAGCAGCAAGTCAAGGTGGCATGTGGCTTGGAGAGGAACCTGCAGGTGGTAGTGTTCTCCTGTCAACTGCCCTTGCTCTTCAAAGCAGTAGATGTTTCAAAGATACGAGCAAAGAAACCTTGGTAAATTATTGCAATGCCTCTTGTAGATTACACACACTCTTGCCACTGTGCAATAGTTATAGAGGCAGTGAATCAAGATGTTGGATGGGTTGTCAATCAAGAAGCTGTTTTTGTCCTGGATGGAACTGAATGTCTCCAATTTTGTTGAACCTGCACTCATCCAACAAGTGGAGGATATTCCATCAGAGCCTTCATTTGTGCCTTGTGGAGGTGAATGTGCTTTAGGGAATCAGAAGATGAGTTATTCACCATTGAATTCCCTGCCTCTGAACTACTTCTGTAGCCACAGCATTACATAGCTGGAATAGTTCAACTTCTGGTCAATGATTGATGTCAATGAATGGTCAAACAGATTGATTGTGGGGTTTTAGTAATGGCAATACCAGTGAATGCCATGGAAAAGTGATTAGATTCTCTTTCGTTAGAGGTGGTCTGCTGCTAAATTATCACTTTGCTTTGGTATGCATTAAATTTCATCTCCCACGTGCTGTATAAGTAAATAAAGAGTTGAATATTTGCACTATCCTATGCTCTACCAACTCTGTTAAAGTTACACATTGTCCGAGTCAAGAAGCAATTGATTGCTGAGATGGTCTCCTGATGGAAATGCACATACCTTCTCTATCTTGATAGGAATTGTTCATATGTTTAAGAGTTAATGTAACCCGTACATTGTTGCTGTTATGTAATAAATTTGTTATGAAAGATGACAGCATCTTCTCCATAAGACCATAAGATATAGAAAAGAATAGATTTTATTGTCACGTGCACTCGAAGGAGTGCAGTGAAAAATTTGTCATGTTGCCGCTTTGGCACCATCTTAGGTACAGGGCACCCAAATACAGATACTTCAAATGTTTGTTACAGAACTGAAAGATTAAAAAGAAAGTCTAGCAAAGGAATATAAATGTTTAAAATGTACTCAAATTACTCAAAGTTCAGAATAAGAATAAAAGGTATCTTTAAAAAGTACTCAAATTATAGTCCTTTTCACTGAGCCTGTGCCCACTGGGCTTCAGGACACAAGGCCTCGTCGCCTCCACATCTCCCAGGCCGGTATGGGCTCTGACTGCCTCCCAGTCTGGGCTCCGGCCCACGTCTCACCTCCAAAACCCTTTTTCCAGGCCGGCCTGGGCTCTGACTGCCTCTCAGTCTGGGCTCCGGCCCACGTCTCACCTCCAAAACCCTTTTTCCAGGCCGGCCTGGGCTCTGACTGCCTCCCGGTCTGGGCTCCGGCCTGCGACTCGCCTCCAGAACACGACTCGCAGGACAACCTGGCTCGGACTGTCTCCCGCTCCAGGCTCTGGCCTGCGACTCGCCTCCGGGACTCAGCTCCTGCGCTGGCATGGTCTCCAACTCGTCTCCCACACCGGTTGGACACAGATTCACCTCTATTCCCTCCGGCTAAGTTTGAGAAGTTGGGGAAGGGTGGAGAAAAATTGCAGAAAAGAGAGAAAAGAAAGGAAGAAAAGGAAAAGGAGCTGGCGAAGCAAAGGAGCTCTGGCTGCAGCATTCTGCTCTGCCACCATCTTGGACCAGAATTAGTAGCAGAATTGGACCATTTGGGTCGGTTGGGTTTTCTCCACCAATCATGGCTGACATGTTTCTCAACCGCATTCTTCTGCCTTCTCTGCACTCCCTCCCCCAGAACACTGTCCCTTGATCTAGTATAAAAAAGGAGGATCAGTAGCAGCATTTTACCCAACCAGTGTTTATTCCCTAGGCCTCACATCATATTGTGACACCATGTCCTCATGAAAACTAATATTATGTTCCTCATGTTCACTCTGCTTCCAACAGCAATATCACCTGCAAATTTTGAAATTGTGCCTCACATATCCTAGACTAGATCACTGAAAGCAAATCTGGAAAAAATAGTGCTTCCAGTACCAATCCCGGGGAGCCTTACGGTATCCCATCATGCTGTACAAAAACTAATTGTTCACTGTTACTCTGTTTCCCATCCTTTAGTCAATTTGTATTCAAGCTGCTACTGCCTTTTTTTTTAATTTCACGCACTGCAACACTATTAGCAAACCTATTATGTGGCACTTCAACAAATGTTTTTTTGGAGTCCATTTCCACTACATTACGATCATCAACCCCGCCACCTCATCAAAAACCTCAAAGCACTTAGTTAAGCACAACTGGTCTTGAACAAGTCCATGTTGGATCTCCTGAATTCCAGATTGAGATTTCTAAAAGCTGTCCCAATGCCAAGTTTAAACTGCCTGGTCTGTATCCTCACCCAAATTCCACGCATCAACCCCCTCCCTGCCTCT
The DNA here is from genome assembly GCF_021869965.1 of Rhincodon typus. Taxonomy (NCBI): domain Eukaryota; kingdom Metazoa; phylum Chordata; class Chondrichthyes; order Orectolobiformes; family Rhincodontidae; genus Rhincodon; species Rhincodon typus. The sequence continues at coordinate 31,433,856 of NC_063358.1, forward strand.
GTATTTGCTCAAAACTTTTTGCATCTCTAACTTTCTTCAGAAGAGAGAGATTGAGAAAAGACATGAGGAGCAAATATATTACACAGAGGGTGATTTGTGTGCAGAATGAATTGCCAGAGGAAGTGGTGGATGCTGGTACAATTTCAACATGTAACAGACATTTGGTTAGGTACATGAATAGGAAAAGTTTGGAGGGATATGGGCCAGAAATAAGCAGGTGGGTCTAGTTTAGTTTGGGATTATGTTCGGCATACACTGGTTTCTGTGTTGTATGACTCTATGACTAGAAGAAAGATCATCAACCTAGTTTCTCTTTTCCCCAGATGTTGACGGACTTGTGGAGTATTTCACACATTTTCTCATTGATTCTAAGAGGTTTCTTATTCCCCTCCATTTTTGGAAGCTACCCTAATATACTTATGGTTTTTCTCCTGTTTTCTCACATGCATTTATCATACCATCTTTAGGGCTAATAGAGACAACTTACAATTCACCGGCACTGTATGTTAATGTCTGGTTCTCCTATGACTGATGAGTATCAACTACATGAGAAACATGCTGATACAGGAGCTCAGCAAGGAAAAAGTGATGAGACACATATTAAAAACTCCAAGATTCCCAAACTCAATTATGACTGCACAAGAAGTGTCAATTCAGTTCTCACGGAAAGAGAAGTGACAGGAAAATTAATTGAAAGGCTGGTCACCCACTGTTCTCCTCATACATTCCAAGAAGCCAGCATAAAATGACAGTGCATCTCTTGTAATCCTGTGAGCCAGGGAGGTAGTCAAGCAAGCAGCGCAGAGAACCAGTTAAAGCTGCAAAGTAAAATTATAAAATAAAAATCAACCGTGCAGCAATGTTTTATGGAGCAAAGTTCAAAGTACAAAATTTCATTAAATTGCAGCAGTCAAGCATCATACAGTAGAAATATTCATGGCCCTGGATATTGCACCAAATGCTTTGAATGTTATTTTGCCTTCTGGAAAAGTTGACCAATGTGGTGCTAAGGGAGACATAGGATCTCTGGCCTGGGTAGTGTTGTAGAACAGAGAGACCTAGGGGTTCAGGTACATAATTCTGTGAAATTTGCCCAGGTAGACAGGACGGTTAAGAAGGCATTTAGCAAACTTGCCCTCACTGATCAGTCCTTTAAGAATGAGAATTGGAATATTACATTGAGGTTGTACAGGATGTTGGTGAAGTCTCTTCTGGAGTACTGTATCCAGCTCTGGTCGCCCTGTTATAAGAAGGATATTATTAAAATGGGGAGGGTTCAGAAGAGATTTACCGGAATGTTGCCATGATTAGAAAGTTTGAGTTATAAGGAGATGCTGGATAGGCTGGGACTTTTTTCACAGGAGGTTGAGGGGCAACCTTATAGAGGTTTATAAAATCATGAGGTGCATAGGTTAAGATTAATAGCAAAAGGTGATTTTTCTCCTCTAGGATGGGGTGTTTAATACGAGAGGGCATATTTTTATGGTGAGAGGAAAAAGTTTTAGAAAAGGACATGAGGGGTAACTTTTATGCACAAACAGTGGTTTGTGTGTGGAATGAACTGCCAGAGGAAATGGTGGTTGCAGCTACAGTTACAACATTTTAAAGATATTTGGATAAGTTCACAAATTGGAAAGGTATGAGGGATATGTGCAAAATGCAGGCAAGTGAGACTAGTTTAGTTTGACATCATGGTCAGCAAGGGTGAGTTGGACTGAAGTGTCTGTTTCTGTGCTGTATGATGCTACATAAAGAAATTGAGGGGGAAAAAAGCACATTATACAGAAAATCAGGCAGCAATCACCTGATTTTCTTCTATGCAATGAGAAAAAAAGCACGCCTATCAGCAGATGTATTAGACTAGAGATGTTCACGTTTGCAAACTGAATGACTCATAATGATAAGAGCTGACATTGGTGAACAGCCAGCTGATGTGTTCAGGGTATCAGAGGCTCATCATAGACGATAGACCTCTTCCACAGAAAGACTGACCCAGCTTTTCTACTTGGAGCTTTTCAACACAATAGTCCTACTCTCCCTGCCCACCTCCCCCCCACCCGATTCCCTTCCACCACACACTGTAAACATTCCTTCCTCACCTACCGCACGCTCACTGGGAGCAGACTGGGACAAGTATTAGCGAAAACTCCTGATAAGTTTCTTTTGAAATAAAAGAGGAAGTTTGATTTAAGTTTGTGCAAGTGGTAGGTATGCTCTTCAGATCCACCTGTATCCCTGTAAATAGGAAAGTATTGGAACATAAGAAATAGGAGCAGCCAGCCATTTAGCTCTGTCATTTCACTAGATCATAGCTAATCCTAGACCTCAGCATTATTTATCTGCACCATTCCCATATCCCGAGATAGCTTTGATATCTGTTTTGAAAATGTTCAATGATCGACCTTCCACAGCCTTCAGTGGTAAAGAATTCCAAAGATTCTCCATCCTCATTGAAGAAAATGCTCCCCATCACAGTTTTAAATAGTCTGCCCTTATTTCGTGACTATGTCCACGCGATTTAAACAGTCACTCCCCCGTTAACCAGGAGAGCCTCTTTCCATCTATGCTGTCAAACCTGGAAGAATTTTCTGTACTTCACAAAGATCACAACTCACGATTCCCACACAATCCGACTATGCTGGGAATCAATGTGATGTGCTTTGTTGCAATCTTTCTACGGCAAGTATATCCTCCTTGTATAAGAAGTCCAAATGTCTATGTAAGAGTCATACGTGGTCTCACAAAGGCTCTATACAATTGAAACAAGACATCTTTACTTCTATACGTGAATCTTCTTGCAATACAGACCAATATAATTAATTTCTTCAGAAAGACTGACCCAGCTTTTCTACTTGGAGCTTATCAACACAATAGTCCTACTCTCCCTGCCCACCTCCCCCCCCACCATGGTAAAAATTTGATAGTTTGATATTGGCAGGAATCTTGGCATGAGTCTGTACATGAGTCACTGAAATTAACATGCAGATGCAACAAGAAACTCATTATGAGATAACAAGGCGTAGAGCTGGATGAACACAGCAGGCCAAGCAGCA
>NC_063358.1:31437308-31473946 GCF_021869965.1 Rhincodon typus
GAGGGGATAGGTGGGAGGAAGAACAGGTTAGGGAGGCAGGGACGAGCTGGACTGGTTTTGGGATGCGGTGGGGGGAGGGGAGATTTTGAAACTTGTGAAATCCACATTGATACCATTGGGCTGCAGGGTTCCCAAGCGGAATATGAGTTGCTGTTCCTGCAACCTTCGGGTGGCATCGTTGTGGCACTGCAGGAGGCCCAGGATGGACATGTCGTCTGAGGAATGGGAGGGGGAGTTGAAATGGTTCGCGACTGGGAGGTGCAGTTGTTTGTTGCGAACCAGTCCAGCTCGTCCCTGCCTCCCTAACCTGTTCTTCCTCCCACCTATCCCCTCCTCCCACCTCAAGCCGCACCTCCATCTCCTACCGACCAACCTCATCCCGCCCCCTTGACCTGTCCGTCCTCCCTGGACTGACCTATCCCCTTCCTAACTCCCTACCTACACTCACCTTTCCTGGCTCCATCCCCGCCTCTTCGACCTGTTTGTTTCCTCTCCACCTATCCTCTCCTCTATCCATCTTCTATCCCCTCCCACTCTCTCCCTATTTATTTCAGAACCCCCTTCCCCTCCTCCATTTCTGATGAAGGGTCTAGGCCCGAAACGTCAGCCTCTCTGCTCCTATGAGGCTGCTTGGCCTGCTGTGTTCATCCAGCCCTGCACCTTGTTGTCTCGGATTCTCCAGCATCTGCAGTTCCTACTATCTCTCATACTGATCAACAGGTTTATAATGATTTGTGCTTCCAGACATATGCATCCATTAGCAGACAAAAATAAGTTTGTCTCGAACTCTTAACTGATCTTTTGAATGGGTACTGACAGTTTCTGATCCCAATGTAGAAAGCAGGTCACTGTTGAATGCTCAGCTGACATGGTGGCTGTTGACAAATATGACCTCAGCTTAAAAGGGACAAACTAGTTAGGATGGAAACAGAAACAGAAGGAGAATTTTTAAAAAAAGGCACATTACTTAGGATTAACTACAATATCTGTTTTGTAGCTGTCTTCCTGTAACCATTTACCACTCTGTTGCAAAATTTGTTCTTCAACTTGAAGCTGGGATGATGCAGTCATCAATTGCACTTTTGTCTAGTGCTCCATCTGGTGGTCATCTTAGGAACTGGAAAGACTCATCTTCTGTCGTCAGCCTTAATAGCAGTCAAAAACGAGGTGGCTTATCAATTTAAAAATTATAAAGGCTGCTAAACCCACACAACTGGTGATTTTTTTTTTAAATTGCAAGAAACGTGAAAAAACACAAAATTCCATTCTTTCACAATCATATCTTTGTACATTGAAAGCAAACAAAAAAAGAATTAATTAGTTCTACAGCACTAAGTAGATCTTTCTGTCCAACCCATTCATGGCGTTACATCTCCTCCACTGGTCTCCTTTTATCCTTCTTCATCTAACTCATTTAGTCTATGCTTATCTAGCTTCCCCTTAAATGCATTTGTGCTATCAGCTCCAACTACTCCCTGTGGTAGAAAAATACCTCACCCTAAGCACTCTTTTCATAAATCCTGTATGATTTTGTTGTGATTATCTTAAATTGATGGTATCTAGCTCCTCCTGCAAGTGTATACACATACATAATTTTAAAGACTTCAGTCACCTCAGCCTTTTCTTTGCTAAAGCTCGTTCATCCTTTGATGACAGATATCCTCTTGCAGCTCCAGCCCTGATTTTTTGCATCTCCTCCAGCACCTCTAAATCCTTTTTGTAACATGACAACCTGAAGTGCACAGTCTACTACAAGCGTAATCTAAGCAAAGATCAATGCAAGTTTTGTATAACTTCTTTAGTTTTCAATTCTATTGCCCCAGAAATAAATCCTTGAGTTTGGTTTGCTTTTGCCACTATTGGAAGTCACAGCACAGGAAGATGAAGGAAGATTCAATTCAAAGGCTTCTCCCCACTCAAGTTTATATACCAAGCAATATGTAACCTTTTCTTGCCAAATACAATTTCTCACACTGAAGTTATTTTCACAAGCCATTATTTTTGAACGCAAGAGTTCAAAACAAATGCAACTCCTTCTACAGCCTGGATACATTAAAACTTTATTTTCACATAACAGGAACTCTTAACTGATAATCAATTAATGGAATATACCATAAGGGCCCAGATTTTCTTTTAAATATTGATTTTGAATGCATTGACACTGTTAAGATTTCTGATGTATGGCCCTTTTGTGATTTTTCCTCTGAGACTTCTGATCCCAGCAGAAATGTTAATGAGTGAGTGTAGACATCCAAGAGGGAAGGCTGTTGAGCACAAGAAAAGATGGGCAAAAAGATAACACAACCACTTTCCACAAAATTAGCTGGTGTATCTGGGTAAGCTGTTAAAGAGTATTTCACAGTAGTTTAGAGAGTGAGTGTCTGCTGGGTAGGTGGTACAGTTTGTTTGGGGATTTGGGCCAAGATAACATTCATAGTGTTCATTTCAGTTAGTTCTTAAAGGAGTTAGACCAGGTACTAACCAGCATAACATTTCCAAGATAAGTGTGTAGCAAGGGTATAATAATCTGACCCAAGCCACTGGCACTGTGTTTATTGTTGGAGATTTTTTCCAAGGGCTGCAAGTAGTGGAAATCAGCTGATTTAATGGTTAAGCTTGCTGGGAAATTACTACACATGTTTGAGCAAGTGGGCTTCCACAGGTCCTTGATAAACATCTCCCAATTTAAGTCCAATTTCCGATAATACTAACGCTGAAACATCTGAGCCATATATACACACACACCCATATGTATATATTACGATAGTGTTTCTGTTGCGGTGTTAGTGTCCAAACCTCTGAGCCAGGAGGCCTGAGTTCAGGTCCTACCTGCTCCAATGTGGCATCTTAACACCTCTCAACAAGTTGGTTTAAAATATCAATACAGCCTCAATTGCCATGATCGAAATGATCACTTATTACTCACAGGCTTGCCCCTTTTCCATGAGTCATTAACAAAAGAAAACTCCATTTCTTAAAACATAAATAGGAAAATACACAGATTAGCTTTAGAAATTAGAAGGCTTTGACTCCTGAGCAATCTTAGTTGAGCTCTACATAAATGCATTGCAGCACATCTCAATGTTTTGTTCTGAAACACACTTGGCATCTCAAGTAACTCATTTATGATATTTCACACAGCTGTAATCGGCCATTGAATAACATCTTACATCTATAGACATTTTACCATGTATTGCAAATTAACAAACCAATACCCTTAGTGCACAAATGCAATTCAGTGTCAAATTGTACTGTCAGCTGGGAAAACCTCGAAATCCCATGTTTTCTCCCTTTGCTGCCTGGATGTAACACCAAAGTGGATTAACTCTGCAGCTCTGCTGAAGAGCACAACCATGATTTGTTGAATGGTTTTCATTGACTACTCCCTAGCTGATAATGTACAGATCCCCTGTGACAATCTGAAATGATATGGTGCCAAAAGAATGTAGACCTTGGTCACTTTCATGGCATCAGCTAGCAGTGCTATGGCACTAGAGCAAGGCTGTAGTAAAATCTTCATGAAGGAGGCTGGAGAGATGAGATAAACAGAGGTACTGCTGAGTGCAGATTTCCCTTTCAGAGACATTTTACAATGCACATAGAAACAATTTTGAGGGCAATACCAGCCAGGTTGTTGTTCCTTGTTGAGATGTCATAATTGCCTCACCTCCACATACAGTGGTTTCTCCTCCTCTAAAAAAGGATGGTCTAGAATTTGTATAGCCACAAGGAATCCCAGACTAACTCCAAAGTCATTCCATAGCTGGGGGATAGAGAATATCTAACAACGTTGAGGTTGGGTAAAGCTGCAGTATTATGACAAAGCCAAAATGTAAACAACACTGTGGGGGAAAAGTCTATAAAAGCAGATAACAGCAAGGAACATTTGGTTACCTTTGAAACTCTCTTACTCCTCACTTTCAGGCATTTCAGGTGCACGTTTAAAACAAAAATACATCTGTAGTCGTGACATAAAAATCGGAAATTTCCTGGCACCGTGATACAAATAACACTTGCGGGGCTCAGTGGGCGGATTCTAAAAGCTGTGAGAAAGATTGAGGAAACTTACATTTAGTGTATTAGTGGTTTAATGGATTAAACACAATTTTCCTTACACATTTTTCATGCAGAAATCAACTACTGCAGGGAGTTCACACTTGTTTTGTTCTGCAGCCAGGTCTGCTTATTCAATCACACAGCTACATCACAGAATCGTTGAAGACAACTACAGCAGTAGAATACATCCAAAAAGGTTAACTGAGCTTGGAGCATCCTGCACAGTTCATACCCTTGACACTTCCATTGTCATTCAACGCAGTAATTATAGAGATGAGATTAAGACAAAGAAAGGGAGAAAGATTCTATCAGGACCATCAAGTACAACTGAAAATCATAAAGAAGGTCATCAGAATAAATCACTGAATATTATTAAAGTTTTCTTATCAGGATCAAGAACATTCAAATTTAATGGGAGAATAAAATAATGGTACTGAACACAGCTGACAGACTGAGTCCAAAGTAAAGAAACATGCTGAAGCATCTTCACTGTCCTCCAAATATAAAGGGCTGCATCAAATTTTATGTTCAAACTCTATAACGTGGAGTTGCCAGTGTTGTCCTGGGGTAGACTAGGTCATAAATCACACAACACCAGGTCATACTCCAAGAGGTTTATTTGAAACCACAAGCTTTCAGAGCACCGCTCCTTCGTCAGGTGAAGTGAAGAGAAGCACACAAGCACAAAGTTATAGGCAAAGAGATCAGAAGATCATATAAATGGTGTGAGTGGAGTATCAACAGGCTGAATAACAAGTCTCTGCAGGTGATGAAAAGTATCAGATAGTGTGAGTAAAGTGTCAACAGCTGAATAGCAAGTGAAGGGATGACCTATGAGCCAATTAATTGAGGCAGAGAGATAATACAAAAAATTAAAAATAAGGTGGTGTTGGAGACAAAGCAAATGACAGGAATAACATAATAGATGTAAGAGTCGCATGCAGCCTTCTCTCTCTTAGTGTCATCGAAGACGAACATCTTGCCAAGATCATCCCTACGCCTCCACTTCTCACCTTCAAACAACCATCAAACTTTCAACAGACCATTGTTCTCAGCAAACTACCCAGCCTACCCAGACCTTTGGGTCTAACCAAAATAACAAGTAATCCAAAACTGTACAAACTAATTAAAATAGACAGATCATTACAATTTATCAAGGTGATGGGGTCAAAACAGGACAGTAAGGAAGATTTTATAGATACTGAACAGTGTGGTGGGGTTACATGTAGCGTAACATGAACTCAAGATCATGATTGAGTCTGTCTACATGGGTACGGAACTTGGCTATCAGTTCCTGCTCAGCGATTCTGCGTTGTTGTGAATCTCAAAGTCTGCCTTGGAGGACACTTACCTGAAGATTGGAGGCTAAATGCCCTGGACTGCTGAAGTGTTCCCCGACTGGGAGGGAACATTCCTGTCTGGTGATTGTTGCACGGTGCCCATTCATCCATTGTCATAGTTGTCTGCATGGTCTCACCAATATACCATGATTCGGGGCATCCTTGCCTGCAGCGTATGAGATAAACAACATTGGCCAAGTCACATGAGTATCTGCCGCATACGTGGTGGGTGGTGTTCCCACATGTAATGGTAGAGTCCATGTTGATGATCTGACATGTCTTGCACAGGTTGCCATGGCAGGGTTGTGTGGTGATGTGTTTGGTGTTTTCCTGAAGGCTGGGTAGTTTGCTGAGAACAATGGTCTATTGAAGGTTTGATGGTTGTTTGAAGGCGAGAAGTGGAGGCGTAGGGATGATCTTGGCGCGATGTTTGTCTTCGATGACACTAAGAGAGAGAAGGCTGCAAAGAACATGGCATAGTTTCTCTGCTTGGGGAAGTACTGGATGACAAAGGGCCCTGTGTCTGGCTTCAGAGGAAGTTGTTGTAGTTTTTTGCTGTGGCACATCAGAAATGGCGATTGATGAGTTGAGCATCATATCCCATTCTAATGACGGCGTCTATCTGCATCTTTAGGTATTTGTTGCATTCCTCCTCATCTGAGCAGATCCTGTGTATAGGCAGGGCTTGTCCATAGGGGATGGTTTCTTTGACATGTTTAGGTTGGAAGATAGGGAAGTGCAGCATCGTGAGGTTATCCATGGGCTTGCGGTAGAGTGAAGTATGCAGACTTTTGATCACCAAAACACATGATACACAGTACAATGGTTTTGAATAGTAAGAGATGTAAAATTATGTTCATTCTTGTCACAATCAGGGTTTTGCCTTAATCTCACAATCCAAACTCCAATGTGTCATTCAATTTTGTTCCTGAAAGTAATATTTTATGGATGCTTGACACATAGGGTTTTTACGCTTCTAGAGGAGGTCACAGAGAGGAACATTTGCTGGGTAACATGATCAGAAAACTTTTTTGGCCATTCACTTTGGATTCCTTTGTATTTACAGAACTTGAAACATCTCTGCTACGGCTTTTAGGCTATAACTTACTGAATGATCATAACTTATCATCTGAAGCTAATTGTTACTGAAGAATCTGTCACAAAGGAAGGCCTATGTCCTCAATTCTTTGAACATGCAAACATTTCACTGTAGTCCAGAACAGAGACATGTTATGCTAAACCCCAGGAGATGTAAATTCTATTTTGTAGTAGACTGGAACACATATTGCAGTTGTTCACATTATACACCAACAAAGGAGTCCATCACTGAAGCCTTCTGGATAAGAAGGTAGGTTATTCTCACATTTTATGGAAATACGTCCAATACGTTATTGCTTGAGGGACTGCAATGAAAATTTGACTAAATTAAAGAGGAATTTCAGATAAATGAAACCTGTTAAAGCTTTAAAACAACTTTTAAATACATGTTTGATTTATATAATCGAAGCATCCTTATAGCCAAATAACTATTTTAGACTGATAAAAGCTCTAGCATATTTTCGCTAGCATTACATAACTGCACATTATTTAAATTTTGGCTGCCTTCTTGCATGATTCTTATCTATTTTTATATATCATTTAATAATTTACTAACATCTGGTATTACCTCATGAACACCAGTATGTACAGTGAATTAAGCTTGCTTAATGCTGGAGTAGAGGAGACAATTAAGTGTCAGAGCAAAAAAAAAGTGTGGTGGTACGAGTAGCCAATTCCCATTCTTACAGCTGAGAGCAAACAGAAAATCAATTTACTTTCCTCACATGTTCTAAATTTTCATATAAAACGGCAGAGGACATGTGGACTTAAACAACTCTTTCACATTTTAAAATGCATTTGGTTATCCATGGTACACCTGCCTCTCAGCCCCACGTTCAACAGGCAGATCATTTCAATGTTCCAGTACAGTATTTCATCCAATGGTATTATTCACGACATCACAGTTGTTACAGTCAAAGCATTGCAGATGAAACTACAAGTAATTGGCTCAGTGGTTAGTACTGTTGCTTCACAGCACCAGAAACCCGGGTTCAACTCCACCCTTAGGCGACTATCTGTGTGGAGTTTGCACATTCTCCCCGTGTCTGCTTGGGTTTCCTCCAGGTGCTCCAGTTTCCTCCCACAGTCCAAAGATGTGCAGGCTAGGTGGATTGGCCATGCTAAATTGCCCGTAGCGTTCAGGGATGTGTAGATTAGGTCGGTTATGGGGGATGGGTTTGGGTGGGATGCTCTGAGGGTCAGTGTGGACTTGTTGGGCTGAAGGGCCTGTTTGCACACCATAGCAATTCTATGATAATCTCAGAAAATACATTTTATGATAGTGTAACCAGAAGGAAAAATGAGTAAAACTTGTGAATGAATCATACTGGTCTGGCCCACACTGTTTACTTCAAAATGTGGCTCCAGTGAGCCCAGTACAATCATTTGCAAGTATTACCTTTTTTTAAAGAAACTTTTTCCCCTTCCAGGTGTTGCCCCAAACAAATGAGGAGAATATGGATGAATTTAAATTATGACTGTTTCTCCTCTTAAGCCTGAGATAATATATATTGTTTGATTTTCTCCATTCTCTTTTCTTTTGGACTTCCATCCCTTAGTAAGGTAGGTCTAAAGGCCTTTTCCAAACCATGATCTCCTGACTCAAATTTTTGAAATAAACCCACAGTAAAATCCTTTAAGATGAAATGAAAGCTAGTGTTCATCATCAAAACACTGAAAATGTTTAGGGATTGCTTTGTGATTCTGTGCACACACATGAATCCAGCAAATTAAGGAAGACAGGACAGGAAAGTGGATAGGTTATAAATTAAAAGTTTGGTAAATGCAATGGTTTTTTTAAAAAACCAATTCAGTTAAGTTACGGCTTCCCAGACAATAGGTTCCTCGATGATCTGGGTCCCATAGTTTTCTTTCTTGCAGGAAAAAAAAATGCTTTTCAGCCAGCAACTTGGAAATAGTGACGGAATGTTCAAAGCAAGCTGTCATCTCAGCTCTCACTCTGGAGATCAAACAGGCCCCAACTGACTTAGAATCCCAGAATTGCATACTTAAGTGATTCAACAAGCTCAGATTCAGTTATGTGGCAAACATAAACATATCAGGGAGCTAACTGGAAGCTCATAAGGCTAACATGCACCTTTACTTCCTCCATCAGAATTTCAGTTGCATGGTGACAAGGTGACTGTAAAAATATCAATCACACGAAATTATTATCCATTTCACTTCACTTAATCTTGTACAAATAAAGACACAGGCATTAAAAACAACTCTTCAAGAAAATATCAGGTTATTTCACGGTAATAGTGATGCCAATGAAATAAAGCCAGCTCTCAACTGCAAGTTTTGCCAACATTGCCTACAGGACTGAGTCAGTTATACATTCTTGGAGCTCAACCAAGCATTCACACTGCAGCCATCTGGGGAAGAAAACACACATATCACAATCTGTTCAAACTATTTCTGTTGATACAATTGCCAGATAGCCTCATTATGAATGCTTCGTTGAGCTCCGAACATGGCATGGACTTAGACCTGTGGGTAATGTTGGCACAGCCCCACAAAGAAGGATGGCTTTCTTTGATTGATATCTTTATTCCCTTGAAATTGTCTTATGCTGCTTTGAAGAAACTTTTTGAATGCCTGCATATATTCAAAATAAAATAAGAGCTGTGAAATTGACTTTTTTTGTCATTTATATAAAATATGGTTAACTTTTGAAGGTGTAAGATTAACTTATTTTCCCACCAAATGAGATTTTTAGAATGAGTTCAATGATTTTCTGTTATCAGCTTCAGGAATATTTCAAAGACTTGTCCATAGCTCAACATTTCTGTGCATTGAGAAAATTGGAAGAATGAACGTGGTGAATTAATTTGGTGAACTAATGGAAGAGATACAGGTCGAGCAAGGCTCTATGAGCTGGTATAGAATGTGCAAGGGTACTATGAAGGGGTTACAGGATCAGAAGTATAGAGCCTAACTGTCATGATTATTACTGGATTAATGTCATAGTAAATAATGCTTTTAAGATGAAAAGTGAAAATTGGAGGGAAGCACATTGGCAAAGGGGCAGAAATGTTCTAACCGCTCTATAATCTCCAATTTTCTGCCCACAGAGTTATAGAAATATCATTTCATCAATAAAAGGCTCATCACACATTGCTTTATTGGATTGTATCTCCTGTTCTTTCTGAGATTCATGCTTTTGGTTTTCTCTGTGGAATGTACTATAACTTTCACTGCTGTACAATTTTCTTGTGACAGTTGCTCTTTCTGGTACCTTGTCCAAATGACCATTATTAATGGGAGCATCTCATCAGAAGTAAAGCTGCTAATCCATAGCCAAACCACATTTTGCTTTCACTGTGCACTTCTCATTGTGCAGGGGCCATGTTCAGCAAGAGGACTGGAAACCTGACACTGTGGTCAACAGAGATCAGAATCAACCAGGACAAAACTAAACTCTATTCATTAATCAAGTCACCCTCAGATGGAGGCATAACATCTTCAGCATCGATATTGTCTTCAACTTTCTGCTTGAACACCAGCTCCAAAAATCAATCAACCCCATTGAAAATCCATTATCCAAAAGGGGTGGGGGGAGCGGGGGTGGAAGCTATATGTTTATTTTATAAAGCACCCACTAGCCTGAAGAAGTTATTACAAGAAATAAAAAAGACTACCTTTCTGTTTTGTTTTACTTTTCCCCTATCTAGTTTAATCAGCAGTTTTTTTTTAAACGCAGATAATTTCTGGCTCTCAGCTCCCAACGCTAGCTGGGTTGATTTGATCTTTTTAAAAAAAGATTGTACTCCCTAACAAAGAAGATAAGGTGGTGTTAGAATCTCCTCTAGTTAAATGACTTTTTGATTCATTTTACTAACTTTTTTCCCAATAATTCCCGCTGGAGCAATGAATGAATAGGGAGTAATTAAGCTACCAGTCTCCGTGCATAACTCCATGCTCACTGCTGTAACACAAAGGTTTTTTTTATTCTCTACTTATTCGCCTTTTTGAAAATGTTGACAAACCCAAGGGGGAGTAAAGCCGTTATAAATCAAAATGACTTTTTTGTACTAAAGTTGGCAAAGCGAAATGCTCCCAGAAGTTCTACAATGTCTAATCACGTTAAAAAGAAAGCAAAGCTGAGCAGTTTGTAAACCGGAGCGTCAGTACAGGGAGGTTGAAATGCAGCAGGGATATAAATTGCCCAATGAATTCACAGGACCAAGCCTCTTCAGTCAAAAATCACTGGCCCATATTGGAGAGGGGCACACTTGGTGATGAAACTGCACGGGTTTATAGAGTCCAGAGTGAAGCCCCCGACCATGGGCAGTTTAACTAGTGTTAGATTTTGATCACTGTTACTAGCGTAGTCAGTGTAGGTTTACTGGACTGGAACTTACGCTTGATAACTGAGCACAGATATCAAGCAACAATATACCGCGTATACGGCGGGTTGCATTCCGCAGCCTTTATCCTAGCTCCCTCCGAGAAACCCTTCATTCAATTCCTTCCGGTTTTTGAGGTTTAAACCGGGGCGACACTTGGCAAGCTGGAGCTCGGACTTTGAACGCACTACTCATGCGCTCGCAATGCACCAGTCGGTTCAATAGTAAAAATAAATTCAAGACCCAATGCAAATCCGAGCCCACTTTCACAGCGTGCAAATGAAGGGTTCACCTTAGCCTCTCGTCTTTACGAAACAGTACGAGTTAAAATGTTTTATTTCTATCTCTGCCAAGCCAGGCGTCCCCAAGGAGGGCACGACATTTAAAATGATGCTGGCACTCTTTCACCTTGAAGTTGCAGTACACACGCTGAGTGTTACAGGTCTCTGCTAAAGCTCAGGGGCAATCATTTCTCAGCCTCTCCTGGAGCCTGTTCCCCTCTTTGAAACTGGGAGCCAAGCCTCTTAAAGCTTCGGATAAACGGGGCCAGGGGAGAAGGCAACAAAAAGCAGATTGGAAATAGAGATGCAAATCCCCTTTTAATTCGCACACACACAAAAAAATTAAAAGCGGCTCTCTTGCAGTGCTGCCTAAAAGTGGATGGCGTTTGAAAATTGGGAAGGAGTTTGCAGACATCTCAAATGAGGATTCCAACATATCGGCTGAAGGAATCAGAGCGAACAGGTCAAGTAGCGTCTTAAACGTTGGTTCCTGACCTTCCAAGTACTACTGGAGGCAGCTGTTCACAGTGGCTTAAGCCACCAGTTAAAACATTCCCCGCAATGCAACGTAATTGCATATCAAACCCTCTCTGTTCACTTGTCACGGTCTATGCAGATGACTCCAGCCAACACTGGCTTGCTTGTAATCTCTCCCCGTCTCCCACCTTAAAAAAGGTAACTTTTGGGGAGAGAGGGAGACGATTTACATTGTTAGAGGTGGAAATATCCAAATTCCAGCTACATTCTCAGCACTAACTGTCCCGTGTGTCTTTTTGTGTCTGTGTGAGGTTGGGCGGGGGGGTAGGTGGGAAGTGTAATAGGAAACGGTGGGAGCTGAGCGTGCACTGAAAGTGTTAACCCATCCATTCTCCCGAACGCTTGGATCCAGGCTCCCTTCAGATTTCTAAGTAGGACAATGGGGGATACCTGGAAGTGGTTGTTAGCAATGCGCGACCTTGCTCATTCCTGGGAATTGGGGGGTGGTCCCGAAGTGGAATAGGCGAGAAAGGCAACAGCAATGAATTTGATAGGCAAAAGGTCCGAAGGAAGATTTTTTTTAACATACATCATATATGTAAAGTTCCCTCATTAAACAGACACCGAAAAGGAAGCGACAAACCGCAGCCAGCATTACTTGGTGGAACATAGTCGCTATCCTCGGTTCCAAGGCTGCAAACCATTCAAACCAACCCTATCCTCCCAAAATGCCAAGCCAATAAAGTTCACCCGTTCAACACCTAACACGTTTCTAATGCCGCTTGGGTTACTCCGTGAAAATCCCACTTGAAAGTAACCCCGAGGGTGGCTGATGAAAGCGGCAACTGCACCTAAAGAACTCGTTAACTGCATTGATAGATATCCATCCCAACCCCCCCTCCAAAGCCTTTGGATAGAGGAAATAAAATCCAGCGTTTCCCTCCGAAGAGAATTTGCACTTTATCCCCCCTTTTCATTCCCAGACTGCAGTCCAAAATAGTTTCGCGGACAAGAGAAAAAAAGGGAAAAAAAAAGATATGCAGCGTTGCTACAGCAACCACCAACCCGAAATATTCCCCAAATTAAAAAAAAACTCTATTAATAGATTGCGTATTTTAAAAAATATAGAGTGAAGAAGGGCGAGAGAGAGAGTGTGTGTAAATAGCGGCTGCTAACTTACCGCTGGTTGCAGCAATCCAACCCAAACAGCAGATCAGAATCCGGCTCCAATTGACTTCCACCTTCATGATAACTGTAATCCCGAATGCACCAAGACGGACAGAGCTCCAATTCATCCCTGTTGTTTTAAACCTAACAGAAGGAGCATGCATCCTGGCTTCCGCTACCTGACACAACAGATCTGGAGACGATGGCTGCTGCTGGATATTTCTTTTCCGCCTCCTTTTATTTTCAAAGCTTCTTCCTAGCCCTCTTTATTTTTCTCTCAAGCGCCTTGGTGCTGAAACGTTAAGAGCTGAGAGAGAGAGAGACAGAAACCCGAGCCTACGATGTGCTCCCTCCGGCTCTAGCTGCTTCACGCATGGAATAAACCATCTCAGGGAAGGGTTGTTGCGCCTTCAGCAGGCGTTTTCCGAAAAAAGATTTTGTCGTATGTCACATTCTGCAAACACCTATTTTAGTCAAATCCACTGAAGTAAATTACACAGTTAGCACACGTGCTCACTTGACGAGAGCTGTCATTAAAATATGTGTAGATGAAAGAAGAGTGATGTGGCTTGTGAAGTACAGAAAATATGTGAACAGATTTACCACACTATGTGGATTGCCCATTGCCTGCAACACGTTTGAACCAAAACTATTTCATTTTAAAATTAACCATGCATGTTTTATATATGATTTGACAAATTCTGCATCATTTTCTGCTTTGGTTATAATGTGGTGGGATTTTCTGTTACTGGGCATATAGAACATCTTCTCCTGGACAGTGGATGTTCATATCTCCCCACGTTTATTGAAAGGCATTACTGTGAATTCGGAGTTGTTTTTATCCACCTTATGAGTGGAAAAAAAGTTTACCTACATTACAGTATATTGACGACAACACTTCAAACACATCCTTGGCTGTAACATGTAACAGCAAAGTCCCCAATTTTCTTAAATCATAAGTACAACACTGTAGTATTTAGTGAAAATAGACACTAAAAGATCAGGTCACATACCTAAACGTTAAGGTAGTAGTTTGGGAATAAAAGAGGAAAGTAGCTCTGATACCTGCGTAACAAGATAGCTACAACTAATACTAATGTCATTATCTTATTCTAACTGTTTGGATGTGCTGTAACACACCTCTAGGACAGGTGCAATTTAAATTTGGACCTTCTGTCTCAGAGGTAGATACCACTGAACCATAAGATCCACTATTACTGATGTATCTCAATGTAGATATGAAATTGTGATTTAATGATATACAAGAATAGTAACAATAAATGTGCTGCATTTAATGCCTGTGGCGACAAAGGCTATATGGGATCAGTTATGTATTGAGTAACAGAAACAATTTCAGGAAATAAGCAAAAAGACAACAATGAATGAGAAACTTACAGCAATGCATTCATAGATAAATAATAATGTCATCAATCTGAATTTTGCTATATCAGATTAAATATATTGGAGATATCTTTAAGAAATTATAATGATAAGAGACTTCATAACACTATCCATACGTCATATCAGTGAGTGATATTGCATAAGATTTTAATGAGATGCTCAATTCATTGTTGAGTATAAACCTTTATGGTATTTTTGTGCATTTTAGGGAGGGGAAAAATAAATTAATTTTTATACTTTTTTGCAATTACTTTCACCATATTATTGGAAGGATCATCAAAAGTGATTCAATTATAATGTGTGGAATGTTTGTATGTAATTCTGTAATGACAACTGATTAACTCCATACTAGATTTGGAAATTCTAGGTATGCAACTCTTAGGTAGG
The DNA here is from genome assembly GCF_021869965.1 of Rhincodon typus. Lineage (NCBI taxonomy): Eukaryota > Metazoa > Chordata > Chondrichthyes > Orectolobiformes > Rhincodontidae > Rhincodon > Rhincodon typus. The sequence goes on from NC_063358.1 coordinate 31,451,868, forward strand.
TCAGCAACATATTAGAATCATCACAGAACGGATCACTAGTATCTGTTAAGGAGGAAATCTGTCATCCTTATCTGGTCTGGCCTACATGCAACCTCAGGCCCCTAGCAATTGCTGTCTACAATGGCCCAAAAGCCACAGACTTCAAAGGCCTTTAGAATAAACCTTTAGGATACTAAATGCTTGTCAGTGGTGCCCACCTCCCATGAGAAAATAAAAAGAATTGTATAATCTGATGGCATTTAAAGGGTGGCAAATTACAAACATTCTACACTGTATAATTGAATCACTTTTGATGATCCTTCCACTAATATAGTGAAAGTTATTGCAAAAATGTATGAATAACACAAAGAAAACACAAACTAGGGACAGGCAAATTCTGACATCGCCAGTGACACCCATGTCACATGAAGGAGTAAAAAATACATTAACAGTAATCAAGAATCAGTTAGCTTCATAATAGTTTGAAGAAAATAATTACTTGACATGGGAGGTACACAAATGTTTGCTGTTAACAAAAGTAAAGTACTGCAGATGCTGGAAATCTGAAATAAAGAAGATGAAACGTGAAACACTCAGCAGGTCAGACAGCATTTATGGAGATAGAAACAGAGTTAATGTTTCATGTGTATTACCTTTCATTAGAAACACATTTAAAATTGATTTAGTTCTGAAGCTTACTGTGTGGAGAATTGGAAGCTAGTAAGGAAGGTATTGGACAGCTGAGTCCGAAAGCAACAAAAACATGGATAAGAATTTCAACAGGAAACAGATTACAGCAGGATTGGAGGTGATCATGTTATGGACTGAAAGTAAACTGTATTGAGTATTAGCAGAGGGTCTGAGGGGTTCATGCACATAATTCTTTGAAGTTTGCATCACATAAAGATAGAGTGGTGAAAAAGGGGCCAAGTCCTTTGAGTATAGGAGTTGGGAAGTCATGTTGAGGTTGTACAGGATAATGGTGAGGCCTCTTCTGGAGTACTGTGTCCAGTTCTGGTCACCTAGTTATAGGAAGGATATCATTAAATTGGAGAGGTTTCAGAAGAGATTTACCAAGATGTCGCCAGGTATGGAAGGTTTGGGTTATAAAGAAAGGCTGGATAGGCTGTAACTTTGGAGTGTAGGTGGTTAAGAGGTGACCTTATTGAAGTTTATAAAATCATGAAGAGTACAGATAGGGTTATTAGTAGTTGTCTTTTCCCTAAGATGGGAAATTTCAAGACTAGGGCACACATTTCTCAGGTGAGAGGAGGGAGATTTAAAAAAGACACGAGAGGCAATTTTCGTGCGTGGAATGAACTTCCTGAAGAAGTGGTGGATGTGGACACAATTGCAATATTTAAAAGACATTTGGATAAGTACATGAATAGGAAAGGTTTGGAGGGACATAGGCTAGGAGCAGGTGGGACTAGTTTGGTTTGAATAGTGTTCGGCATGAACTGTTTGGACCAAAGGGTCTGTTTCTGTGCTGTATGACTCTACGACTCTGTGTTTCTGATGGACATTAGTTACCTATTTCCATCCCGGTTTTTGTACTGGGGAAATGGGTGATAGAAACAAATACATTGCTGCAGTTTCCATGGGGGATGCTCTGCACCAAAATATATGAATGCATCAAATGGCCGCCCCAAAGAAAAAAAAATCAACAAGATTTGACAGTTTGTAATTTTTACTGAGACAAAACAAAACCAATGTACATTAAGCATACATTATTAGATCAATGATGCTTCAAATGAAAAGTAAACTTCAGTTCAAATCTGTGATACAACAAACGATCATGAACATCTGTATCACACCCTCTACCCATGTATAATTGTGTAGCTGCACAATTCCATAATACACTGTTCTTTATCCAAACAGTGTAGGTTGGGAGTCTTATTTACCAACAGCTTTCATTTTGGATTTCACACATAGAATCATCATTGGCAAGACATATTTCTATGAACCCTCTCTCCCTTGGCTCACAACATTCCTGTTGATATGGCTTTCCAATAATTCCTCTTTTAGCTGACCAACTAATATCAACCTAGTCCTTTCCTGAGCTGTTCTCTGAACTATTCATAAAGCTCTCCAGTTTTTAAGGTTTTTTTAATCAGCTTGCACAATGTCTTTAAATGTTCCCTAAATACTGAACATTATATTCACAATAGCTTCATGTTGTCCTGCAACATGCAAAGTTTTTAGTGTAAGTGGCTGTAGTACCAAACTTCATTGAAATAACCTTTGGTTTTTGGTTTTGAACTTTTCTAGAAACATGATGCCAGTGGTCTGTGTTGACAAGCACCCTGTTTTTTTGTACTTTTCATCTTGCTTTTCTAAAATTCAATTTATAAATAATTAAACTATTTTCCTAATTAACCTGTTCAGCAATGTTATTGTACAATTCTGGAGCAGGTGGGACTTGAACCCATACGTCACAATCCAGGGGTAGGGACTCTACCACTGCACCATAAGAGGGCTTGAAATGCAATCTATATTGACATTATATAAATCAGACCTGGATGGGCCCAAAGGTTTTATAATTAGGTCTGATTAATCTTGTTGATTTGCTGGCAAGCTTTCTGAGTTCCGCTAATGACAAATTGAAATTCAAGGCCAACACCCTTGTTATATTAGTTATTTTGCTCTGACTTCAGCAATTTCCTCTGTTCTTACTCAAATCTGAGCACAAAATTGCCAACAGGGCTTTCACTTTTTAAACAGGCACTGAAACACTTTGTTCAGCTCTTAACTCCTGATTTCTATTATCTTCCATGACTATATTTTTAATGTCTGAAGACCTTGAGGTACATCCAGTCTAGCTAAATGTTAATTTGTCCTTCATAACAACTGAATTCACCTCATTATGTTTAATTTTAGGATTTTTTTTTAACTTTGACATCCTCAGTGTGATTTAACCCCTCAGTTTTCTTTTTCAGAAGGTGCAGGGTTAGTACGGACTTCTTTTGCACAGACAGATTTGCTCAGCTCAGAAAGCGTTCTCCTCTTTTATATTCAATATCCACATTTTCTTGATTTCACCTCATTTTTATTCTTCCTACTGAAATAAAGCTTTGTTTAATTCCATTCCATTATTAGAAATTGCCTCTGCTTTGAAGTTCAAAACATGTTCAAAAAGGTATCCTTTCCTATAGTTCAATTGAATCAGTACTGGAGTCAACTTTTCTACTGTCATTCAAAGCATATCTCCAGTGCTTCTCTGCTTTGCATCATCTTGCTTATAATTTTTGCACTTTTAATTCAGACAATTTAGCTTGTCATCAACTGCAATGAAAATTTTTCTGTTTCAGCTCGATGCTTCAATGCCCTTTTAAAATTAATAGGCTGAATATTTGACTGTTTGGACATCTCTTTTGTCAAAACATTAATTCTCAAAGAAGCTTACAAAGATTGTCTTAGGTCAGTCAGCTTTTCCTGTGCAATTCCAGTTTCAACATTCTTAGCTTGCTTTCCCCAAACCAATGGAGACAGTAAAACTTTATTCCCTAACCACTTCACTCCCTAATACGAAATCTACATGATCATTAGGGAAACTAGATAAAACATGGGCCATGACAGGACCACATCTTAAATTAATTCCATGTAAAGATTCACAGAAATGTCTTCTATCACTCCCTCTAAACTAAAAATCGGATAATCATTGAATTATTTGGAGGAGAGGGTGACTCATATCATTGGCCAACATCAATGACTGTATCCTTCCTGTATAATTACTATGACAATTCAGTTGCATGCCTCACCAGACAAAAGTAGGGACTGTTTACCCTCAAACAAAAAATGGCAACAAATTCCTGCACTCTATTAATAAGCACAGGAGAAGCTTGTCATACATTTTGGCCACAACAGTAGTCTTTTCGATCAGATCTCTGTGCAACTATACTAATGCCACAGTCTTACTTTACAATATCCACCATTTAACATTCACATGCCCTTCCTTGTGGCAAAGTAGTAGGTCAGCCCCCTAGAGCTCTGTTTATCCTCTGTACGTAAATTCCTATTAACCTCAGAAGGGCTTGGGTCATTATATTTCATTCTCAGTAAAGTCTGGCTTGTGCACATCCTTGATCTAATCCCAGTCTCTCAGGAAAATTCCAAAATGGGCCATTTTATTAATCTTCACGTATGTTCACACATAATCATCTGCCATTAAAGGCAGATTTCCCCAATTTTGAATCTTTATCGCCAAAGGGATACTATTTTTGAATTCCTTCGCCAACACCATTTCTCTAAGGATATTAAAATGTGTTTCATCATTATTGATCTATACTACCTATCATACACCATTTCCTTTTGCATGCCAAACTCCACCTAGGTCTAGCTCATTCCCTTTCTTAAATTTCTGCTTCTCTACTCTGACCCCAACACATAGGCTCAAATACAAGAGTTTTCACCTCCTCATAATCACACGAGTGCTCTGCTGAAGTAAATTAGTACATTCCAAAACTTTCCCTCCCAAGATGCCTTGTGGGACCCCAGCCCACTGTTGTTTTGGCCAGTTCAGATGTATGATAATTGTCTCAAAGGACAAAATATACAACTCCACTCCCCTCTTCACTAAATTTAGGTACTAAATGAAAATATTTCGCCAAATCAAAGTTAAGTAGAGTTTTTTTCTGCATTATCCTCACTTCGCTGCATCAATTTTGCATAATCAGAACTCATGCTCCATTTTGACTTTGCATCCTTTTCTTAATTTCTTTTCTCTCTTGCTGATTTCTCTCATTATAAATCTTTATTCATGCAGGGTTGGTTAGGAGTCGGACTCAGTAACACCTCTCCCCTTTGATTTTCATTTACACCAACTTCAATGAATCCCCTTCCCTTGTCTCACGACAGTCCTCTTGACATGCCTTTCCAGATTTCCTTTTCAAGCGAATGAATATACACCAGGTCACAGTTTGGCCACTTCTGGGGAAACACGTTGATCTTTTGTATCTCCACACTATTCACATGGCTTTCCAGGTTTTAGACATCTTTGTCTAATTTGCACATTGGCATCTTGCATCTTTCTGTTTCTCAAAGAGAGAAAAAAATGTCATCTTCCTGAGAAAGATGTCTCGAGAAGAAATTGATGTGTTCTGCCTTCTGTCTCTGCCTGCTTTCTATGTATGTTTGCATCTTCCCCTTGCATTTGGCCACATGGCACCCATATCTTAATGTCCTTCCTGTTAGTGCTGTTTGCAGGTCATGCACTGCTGGTCACATGGGTCAAGTATTTCTCAATGTCCAATAAAATTACAATCATCATTTTTACTATTGTTGCCGACTCTTAAAATTCCTTTTTAAACATTCTTAAAAACAATTACACACACCACAGATATTTTAAAGAAATTTCAAATTTTCCTTGTTATACAGTTTCTAGGTTAAGATTTCTTTCAGTATGAAAACAAATTGAATTAATGTTTTGTGCATGTTGAGTATAAATCATACAGCTCAAATTTCACAGGCTTAATTTGTCATCTATTCGTTCAATATATGCACCATATAAATTTGATTTTACAAAACCATATTAAGTGCTTAAAGGCTCTAAACATTTTTACTCAACTTTAAACTAAAATTTAAAAACTTTTGCTAAATTCATACAAACATTTAAAAATGATTGTGGACTTGATCAAAGAATCTCAGAAACACAGAAGGCCTACCGGATAGAAGGAGGCCATTTGGCCCATCCTGCATATACTGACTCTTCAAATAAGCATCATTTCCTATTTGAAGGTTGCCAATTTCCTGTTTTTTGCCTTTCTCCTTGCACATTATCTTTAGCTAAATAGATATCTGATGCCCTCTTAAATGCCTCATTATGGTTTCTCCCTATCTATTCCATCCAGACTCCTTATGATTATCAAAATCTTTATCAGATCTCCTCTTAACTTTCTTCTCTCCAAGGAGAACAGTACCAACTTCTTTAATCAATCCTCATAACTGAAGTTTCTCATCCTTGGAAGCACTTTGATAAGCTACTTTTGCACTTACTTCATTACGTTCATATCCTTCCTAGAATTTTGATTTTTATTCATTCATGGGAAGTGGGTGTCGCTGGCTAGCCAGCATTTATTGCTCATCCCTAGTTGCTCTTGTGAAGGTGGTGGTGATTGGAATGCTCAGGACTGTTCACAATACTCTAGCCATTGTCTAGTAAGTGTCTTATACAAGTTTGACATTATCTGATTGCTCAAGTACTCTATGCCTTATTAATAAAGCCAAGGATAGTTTATGCTTTTCTAACTTCTCTTCTCACTGTCCTGCCACCTTCAATAATCTGTGTACGTATGGGCCAAGTCCATTTGCTCTTTAGAATTGTACATCAAAATGCATCATCTCATATTTCTCTGCATTGAAACTCATCTGCACCGATCTACCCACTCCAACGTCCTATCAATGTCCATCTGGAGTTCTATGTTGTCCTCCTCACAGTTTACAATTGTTTCAAGTTTATTGACAACTGCAAACTTTTAAACTGTCACTTGCATTCCAAGATCTAGATCATTAATATATACCAGGATAAGCAAGGATTCTAATATCGATCACTTTGTTTATTTGTTATTTGTTAATCTACATCAACATTGTTGCAGAAAATCTGAAATAAAAACAAATAACTTCAGAAATGCTCTAATAAAGGATGACTAACCTGAAAAGTTAGTACTGTTTCTTTCTCCATAGATGTTGCCAGACCTGCTGAGTGTCTCCAGCTCCTTTCTGCTTTGATTAAACATATTTTATTTTCCCTTATATATTGAAAGAATATTTCCAAACAAGTACAAATGCAATTATAATTATCCATTCCAGTCTTGTAGCTTTCTACAAAGAAAATCCACAATTTTCCTGGAAAGTAATATAGAATCTGTCTGGCTTTGAACTTGATGTTTGAAACGTAGCAATATAATTAGTCGTGTATGGCATAGAGAAGAAAATCATGTCAATAACATGCAAACAATTGGCCTAAATCTCTTTAGCTGGTCACAATGAGCCATTCCCCTGACAGCAAAAATTCTTGAAGATGCCAAGCATGCATTAGAAATTATCAAGCTACCTCTGGGTACCTCCTTCTGGATTCTGACAGCAACCCAGGATGGATGGGAATGTTCTATAATGTCCCTAAAAAGTAAGGTCCTGCTGTTCGTCCCACATTCATGTTGAAGAGGTTATTAAGTTGCAGCTTGCAGGATAGCTTGTGGCAAAGTTTGTGCTGCAGATCTAAGTAGACTGCACCATCCAACCTGAATGAACGATGCTGAAAGTCAGCTGCAATTTAAGTTCCAGTTCATGAGCAGTGAGACTCCCAAGAAACACTCTCTGAACTTGTTTAGCTTTTCAATCGTTCTGTTGTCTGTAGTGTGATGTGATGGCGAGCAGCCAATGGAAAACAAAATGCTACTTGAAAGAACTGCTTTATTCTTATTTGAGAGGAATTGCTGTCTGATTCCACCCCATCACCCTTTCATTTTCCAAGACTCCCACACAGTAACACACACAGTAACACACAAGCACAAGTCTAACCATATTTTAAATTTCAATCACATTACTTTTCTTTCTCTTATATGTGCTTAATTATTTTCCATGTATTACTTTTCTGAATTTCTTCATTTCTGTTCAATCTCGTATTTCTTCCCTACTCTCATTACCTTAGTCTTCCCACTAAAACCAGGACTGACCTACTTTCTGATTGTCACAATTTATTTCCATCACACATCCCTTGTATTGAAATTTTTAACAAAGGTGTTTCAGTCATCATTTGTCTTTCAAATAATATTGACATCAGATAGTGCATTGTGAAGCATGATGTTAGTACTATATTACTTATGTGACATATAAAACTGGCGATGAGCTCTTTAGCTGTTTGTGCTCCTTCTCTAACCTCACTTTCCTCTATACTATCCTTGTACAGACTACCAATTCATAAATCCATGCTCATCTTGCTTGGATCTCAATGTCTGAATTCCTCCAATCAGACTTCGTTCCCTGCAAAAGTACTTCAATTATTTTTTAAGGCACAAGTGACATCCTTTGTGACGGTAACAAAAATGAACTATCCCTTATTATTTATGATCTGTCTGCAACCTTCAACATGGTTGACTAATCTTCCTTTTCCAACACATCTCCATTGTCATCTGGCCCAGTGAGAATTACATTGGCCTGGTTTCACTCTCGTCAGCTCGTCAGATTACCTGAAACGATTTTTCATCCCACTCAAAACAACATTACCTCTGGTGTTTCCCAGTGATCTATTTGTTACTCCCACACCCCCATCCTCACCATTTCTCATCGACATAAACCATTGGAAGACTTGGTCAATGTCCTCCATGTGCTGATGACACCCAGTTCTATCATTACTACCTCTGTCTTCACATCCGGTCTGGCTGGATTGTCTGACTGCTTGTCCTAAATCCAATACTGGAAGAGCACACATTTCCTCTAATTAAATGTTGGAAAGCCACAAAGTCCATTTCCGAGACATCAACTCCAGCCTTCACTCTGGAAGCTGTCTCAGGCTGAATCACATTGCTTCACTACCTTGGTGTCATTTTTGTGTGTGTAGTTACAAAGCTTGCTTTATGTTGCAGTTTGATTTACTAAGCATTTGCAGTGGTAGTGCCAACATTCTGTTACATAAATTGAGAATTAGGGCTCAATCTTACTTGAGGGCCAGCTCCCTCCTTCTAATGTTTCATTCCCCTTATTCCTGAGTGGCATACTGTTCTGGGGATTTCACTTTAGTTTCAGTATGAAAATGCTGTGATTTATAGTATCAAAACATGACTTAACAATCTCCCTCTCCAAAAGTCTTAAATTGTTAAAGAGAAAGAAGCTTCTGATATTGAATTGGACACAATATTTCAAACATCTACAATAAATGGCTTGTGTTGGTTTATGGAATATACAGAGAGAGAGAGAGAGAGAGAGAGCATTGGAGACCACCCAGACAGTTCAGGCTAAATCCTGTAACATACTTGCCACCTACAGGCATCTCTCTGCAACACACCTATATTGCAGGCAAAATAATTTGTGAAACTCCCTTTTATATAGCTATGGACTGGTAAGAATGAACAATCAGAAATGAACATGACATTTTTTTTTAAATTTTGATAAATATTTGCATATGTAAAGTGCTCATGTGGAAATATTTTATACTAATACTGTATTGAACTACTGTCATTACTATAAAGGCAAAGAAGAAAGAGATTTGTGTGTCAGAAGCACTTTCTGGATTTTCAAATGAAATGAATTTATAGACTGCAGCAATTTCTAGTTCTGCTGTAGCATCAAACCGCACGGTGATGTGCAGATAACTAAGTGAACTCGGCACAATCACATGACTCCCTGCAAGAACCATGTTGCTGAAAACAAGGGCCAATTTCAGTGAGTTGATTGGATAGAATAGTGAAATTCTGCAAAGGGCTTAAGTTTTGCTAGATTTTATTCTCCTGATAATATCCGGATGTGGTAACTTGCATCTTGCATACAAGTCGTAGCATCAATTTCCTGTTGTCTAAAGAGGACTGTGTTATGAGCTGGGTGGCTCCAAATTTTTTACAATATTCATAGAATGTGGATATCTTTGGCTGGGACAACAATTATTTCCCATGTCTAGTTGCCCTTGAGAAGGTGGTGGTGACCTATCTTGTCAATTCGCTGCAGTTCATTTGCTGTGGGTACACTCACAATGCTTTTAGGGAGGGAATTCCAGGATTTTGACCCAGCAGCAATGGAAGGAACTCAATATATTTCCAAGTCAGGATGTTGTGTGGCTTGAAAGGGAACTTGCAAGAGGTGATGTTCTCAAGTGTATGCTACCATTGTCCTTTTAGATGGTCGTGGTTGAGGGTTTTGGAAGGCAGAGGCTTGAATAATTCCTGCAGTGTAGCTTGTAGATGGTACACACTGCTGCTACTGAGCATTAGCAGTGGAAGCCATGAATATTTGTGGATGTGATGCCAATCAGGCAGGATACTTTGCCTTGGATGATGTCAAGCCTCTTGAGTGTTGCTGGAGCTGCATTCATCCAGATACCCCAATCACAGGAAATAAAAACAGAAAGTTCTGGAGAAAGTCAACAGGTCTGCAGCATCTGCAATGAGATAAACAGAGTTAACTTTTTGATTCTTCTTTGGACCCAGCACCTGCTTTTTGTCTCCGGGGGAGTCTCATTGGTAAATGATCCCAGTCCAATGATGCTGGATATTCTGGCCATCTCCAGCTGGACCTCTCCAAACTGGATAGATTATAGCAACATCCAGTTCACATTCCTCAGCTCTGTATTAACAGAGGTCAAATGTCATACCATATGAAGCTTGTGCTGACCTTATTGCTGTGTCAGATGAAAGGGATGAAGATCACCAGCAGAGATCGCATCTTTTGCATTAAAAACTTGAAAATATTTTCAAACTCTACAGCCCTCTGGGGTAAATGATTCCACAGATGCAATATCCGCTGAAAGAAAACGAAGTCCTTCGAATCTCTGTTGTAACTGGGTGGCTACTTACCCTGAGATTACATCCTCCGGTCCTAGATTCCCCAACAATTACAAATTCTACCTATGTAATCTCTCCTCATTAGAATGCCTCCACTAAAATAGAAAGGAAATAATAACAAGTATGAGAAGTGGGAGAGATCTGGAGTCCTAGTTAATAGTAAGTTGATGGGGTCATAAGAGTACCCTACAGCTATGTGCCCAACAAACCATATAGAGTCATAGAGATGTACAGCATGGAAATAGACCCTTCAGTCCAACTCGTCCATGCTGACCAGATATCCTAAATAAATCTAGTCCCATTTACCAGCATTTGGCCCATATCCCTCTAAACCCTTCTTATTCACATACCCACTGAGACGCCTTATAAATGTTGTAATTGTACCAGCCTCCACCTCTTCCTCTGGTAGCTCATTCTGTATACACACCACCCTCTGTGTGAAAAAAATGCCCCTTAGGTTCCTTTTATATCTTTTCCCTCTCACCTTAAACCTATGCCTTCTAGTTTTGGACTCCCTTACCCTGGAAAAAGGAACCTTTGCTATTCACTGTGTCCATGCTCCTCGTGATTTTATAAACCTCTCAAAGGTCATCCTTCAGCCTCCAACCCTCCAGGGAAAATAGCCCCAGCCTATTCAGCCTATCCCTATTGCTCAAACCCTCCAAACCAGGCAACATCCTTGTAAATCTTTTCTAAACCCTTTCAAGTTTTGCAACATCCTTCCTGGAGCAGGGAGACCAGAATTGCACGCAGTATTCCAAAAGTGGCCTAACCAATGTCCTGTACAGCCACAACATGACCTCCCAACTCCTATACTCAATGCACTGACCAATAAATTCAATTGTAACAAATGGCTTTTTCACTACACTGTCTACTACAGTTCCACCTTCAAGGAACTATGAATCTGCACCCCAAGGTCTCTTTGTTTGGCAACACTCCCCTACCACTAAGTGCACAAGTCCTGCCCTGATTTGCCTTTCCAAAATACAGCACCTCACATTTATCTAAATTAAACTCCATCTGCCACTCCTGGGTCCACTGACCCATCTGATCAAGTTCCCGTTATACTCTGAGGTAACCTTCTTCACTGTCCAATACACTACCAATTTGGGTGTCATCTGCAAACTTCAACTAATCATTCCTCTAATATTCACATCGAATTCATTTATATAAATGACAAAAAGCAGTGAACCCAGCACCAATCCTTGTGGCACACCGCTGGTGACAGTCATCTAGCTCAAAAACAACCTTCTTTCATCATCCTCTGTCTCTTACCTTCGAGCAAAATTTGTATCCAAATGGCTAGCTCTGTTTGGATTTGAAGTGATCTAACCTTGCTAACCAGTCTACCATGTGGAACCTTGTCAAATGCCTTGCTGAAGTCCATATGGACAAGGTCCACTACTCTGCCTTCATCAACCTTCTTTGTCACTTCAAAAAAACTCAAATCAAGGTAGTGAGACATGATTTCCCACACACAAAGCCACGTTGACTATCCCTAATCAGTCCTTGCTTTTCTAAATACATGAAGATCCTGTTTTTCAGAATCCACTCCAACAACCTACCACCATCTAAGCCAGGCTCACCGGTCTATATTTCACCGGATTCTCCTTATTACCGTTCTGAAATAATGGCACCACATTAGCTATCCTCCAGACTTCTGGCATCTCACCTGTGGCTACTGATGGTACAAATATCTCAGCAAAGGGCCCAGAAATCACTTCCCTAGTTTCCCAAAAACGTCTGGGTTACACGCGATCAGCTCCCGGGGATTTATCCACCTTTATGCATTTATAAGACATCCAGCATCACGTCCTCTGTAACATGGACACTTTCCAAGGTATCACTATTTATTTCTCAAGTTCTCTAGCTTCCATATCCTTGTCCACAGTAAATACTGACACAAAATACTCATTTAGTATCTCACTCATCTCCTGCCTTCCACACATAGACAGCCTTGTTGATTTTTAAAAGGCCCTATTCTCTCCCTTGTGTAATAAAGCAGAGGTTGACCCCCCCCTTGAGGACTAAAACCAAAACACCCAAAGAGGAGCTTCTTTCCCTATAATCTCTAAAAGGAGTGAAAGAGGTGATGTCACCTGCCTTTCAGCAATTTCTAGTGGTTAAATAAAATAAATCCCTGACACTCACTATAAAGATCAACAAGTAACAATTTATTTATCTAACTCTAACTGTGAACAAACTTGCTAAACTATTAACAAACTGAATAACTCCCTTCTAACTCCTAAGTATTCCCGAATAAAGCCAGATTCTAATGTTTTGCAGTTCCAATAAATACAAGTTCTACTGATATATAAAAAAAGAATTTAGTCTCTCGAAATTACAGCCAGGTTACGTGTCTTCTGAAATGTTCTGTGCCTTCTCTGATGATTTTTCTGTCAGGAATATTAATTAGTTGTGCCATTGGTACCATTGTTATTTAGATGGTGCTTTCTCTAAGACTTAGAGGAGGTTGTGAGAGCCAGCGACTCTCTCTTGAGAGCTGAGGGCCGTTAACTTTGGCGGATGGCAGTTAGCTCTGGGGCTTTGCCCAACTGCCCCCTTTTTTTTATACCCTTGATGACATATCAATATTTCTTACAATAAGATTAGTCCAATTTTGTCAAAACTATCAGATTTAAATTTAATAGGTGTTTGGTATCTAAGTGCCTGGTTCAAATTGGTTGGCTAAATATAAAAGCTTGCTGTCTTGGTAAAAACTGCTGCTTGTCCTGCTAACTGTATGGCCTTTCGAAACAAATGTTTCAATTTGGGTAGTCTCTGTGTTTGCAAACTTTCAAACTGCTGCTCACAGACATCCATTTTAAATCTTTAAGCATAGAAAAAATGCATGATCACTTAAAGGGACCATGCAATACGTTCCCAACCACCTCCCCCAGGCATTTTACAAACACCAAATTCTAACTTCCTGTCCCCAATCCATAAATACTCTACCCACCTTCACAACACTAGTTACACTTTTGCCCTTAATGGATTTGTGGAATCTCTTTGGATTCTCCTTAACCCTATTTGCCAAAGCCATCTCATGTCCCCTTTCTACCCTTCTGATTTCCCTCTGGAGTGTACTACTACTGCCCTTATACTCAGAGGGATTCACTCAATCCCAGCTGTCTACACCTGAAATATGTTTCCTTTTTCTTGACCAGAGCCTCAATTTTTTTAGTCATCCGGCATTCCCTGCATCCACCAGCCTTGCTCTTCACACTACTAGAAACATACTGCCTCTGGACTCTCATTCTCATTTTGAAGGCCTCCCACTTTCCAACTGTCTCTTTACCTGCAAATAGTCTCTCCCAGTCAGCTTTTGAAAATTCTTGCCTAATACCTTTAAATTGGCCTGACTCTAATTTAGAACTTCAACTTTTAGATCAGCTCTATCCTTTTCCATAACTATTTTAAAACTAATAGAACTATGATCACTGGCCCCAGTGTGCTCCCCCACTGACACCTCAGTCACCTGCCCTGCCTTACTTCCCAAGAGAATTTCAAGTTTTGCACCTTTTCCAGTAGATACATCCACATACTGAAGAAGAAAATTTTCCTGTACACACTTAAATTCCTCTCCATTCAAACCTTAACACTACGGCACTCCCAGTCAATGTTTGGAAAGCTAAAATCCACGACTATTATGACTCTATCATTCTTGCAGGTATCTGAGATTGCCTGACAAATTTGTTTCTCAATTTCCCGCTGACTATTGGGTGGCCTATAGTACAATCCCAATAAAGTGATCATCCCTTTCTTATTTCTGAGTTCCACCCAAATAACAGTATTGGACATACTCCCAGGAATATCCTCCCTAAGTATAGCCATAATGTTATCCCTAACCAAAAATGCCACTCTGAACAATAACCTTCTACCATCACTCTCTGTCTCCTACTGTTAAGTCAATTGTGTATCCAATTAGTTAGCTCTCCCTGGATCCTATGTTATCTGACCTTACTAACCAGTCTACAATGTGGAAACCTGTCGAAAGCCTTGCTAAAGTTCAGGCAGATAACTGCTCTGCTTTCATCTATCTTCTTGGTCACCTGTTCAAATAACTCAAACAGGTTTGAGAGACATGATTTCCCATGTTACTGATGTGTGGGAACATGGTGAAATAACAGACAATTCAAGGGCTGACTCAAGGGAATGAAGCGGGAGACAGGGAATGCCAGGTATTGCACAACATAGGGTCATCCTGCTGAAGAAGCTCCAAATGGTACCATTCAAATTACTCAATGGGATTCCCAGAAGATCAACATCAGGTGCTATAGAAATACCCAAAGACAAATACACACCTACATTATCACTCGATGAAACACATGCACAAACATACACATACAGAAATATCGCATGCAAACATATATTTGGGGTGTGCTTGAAATGTCAATGTTCAAGCAAAGTAGATTGTAAATTCTGCCACTTTATAATTCTCTGTTGTGCCCACACTGAGTTCATTGTACTCAGTTTTAGCTTCCTCAGTATAAAAAGAATATTTGAGTTATTGAAGGGATACAGAGAAGAGCAATCAGAATGAGTGAGAGGATAGAGGATTGGATTATAAGGAGCAATAATGTAAATTGATGCTCTCATGAACAGGAAAAGGTTGAGATGTATATGTTTTTTATTTTGTTTTAAAATTCCAAAGGGACTACATAAAATTGACCATCGTTCTGAAGTCAGGTCAGTGGATTTGAAACATATACTCTGTTTTCTGTCCACAGATGCTGCCAGACCTGCTGAGTTTCTCCACTAATTTATGTTTTAGTGTGTTTCGGGTCTCTAACATTGTTTGCTTTATTGATTACGGTGTGTAATTTCATCTTTTCAGAAGTGTGGAACCAATGGCTGCAGGCTATGCCTAAAAGGGTGTTATGCTGTATTTTAAAGTTCATGGCATGGTGACAGGTGGGATGAGGAGAGAGTTTGCATTACATGGAAACCCAAAAGTAAATGCAGTGCATATGTCAGTGGATTTTCAACATAACCACTGGCTTCAAATTATGATATGCAAGTTTCCTAACAAATTAGCTTCAGCAACTTGATGAGTACCCACACATTGCAGTTACAATACCACTTATTCAAGGGGAACTCCATTGACAAAAATTGAAGCAGTTGGCATTAGGAAGGAGAGAGAAACCAGTCTTGTCTTGATAGGTAAGAGGTGAAAGGCAGCAGCCTAACTCAACAATGCTTCCTTTGGATGTGCTGCTGTAGGCTGTGAGGATGTGAATGGACCTACCATTTCCTAACAACGCGAGGAAAAACCTGGCTGCAGAAGCCATGGTTAGGAGTTTGCATAAAAAGTCTCCAGCAGGACTGAGTTACCGTGATCTTGGGTTCAGAGCGGGAAGTGGTTTAAAGACTTCTCTTTTCTTCATCCTTCAAGTTAAAAACGATCGTGTTCATCATGCAGGATAGTAAGAACTGCCGATGCTGGAGTCAGAGATAACACAGAGTGGAGCTAGAGGAACACAGCAGGCCAGGCAACATCAGAGGAGCAAGAAAGTTGACACTTCGGGTCGGGGCCTTTCTTCAGAAATGGGGGAGGGAGAAGGGAGCTCAGAAATCAATAGAGAGAGGAGGGGTAGGGTGGGGAAAGGTAGGTGGGGTGATGATAGGTGAGTGCAGGTAGGGAGTGGTGGGGATTGGTCAGTGAGGTGAAGGGGCAGATAGGTGGGAGAGAAGATGGACAGGTTGTGTCAAATCAAGGAGGCAGGGATGAGAGGGAGGGTTGGTCAAGGGATGAGGCCGGGGGTGAGGAGATTCTGAAACTGGTAAAATCCACATTTAGGCTCCTGATGTGTTTGGTAGTGTTCTGGTGGGTTGGTAGATGATTGCAGAAGCTGATCTATGTTTAGTTGTTTCTGCTGCAAATAGAACAGGATACCACAATTGATCGTGATTTCTTCTCCTTGCATGTTATTATGATCCCAACTGATGTTTTTATGGGACACATCAGATCCCAGATTGAAATCTGGCATAATTGGTCACCTATAGATTCCTGCTTCAATTTAACGCGGCTCACAAATCTGAAAATTTTCTTCTCCATTAAAATAGAAGTTTATAATGTAAAAGGAGAAAAAAAAACTATGCTTTCTGAATGTGGAAAGATTTTGAAATATCTTAAAACACTCAGCAAAGCAATTCAGACAGCGTTCACGCTGTGCAGCTACACAGCTTGGCTTCCAAAATGTTGACATAGCTGGAGTACAATGAGCCATTCACATGATTTCATCACAGTTGGTTCCACTTTAATAATTGTGATTAATTATGACTGATTGGCGACCGACAATGTTAGACCACTATTGCGTGCAATTCTGGTCTCCATCCTATAGGAAGGATGTGGTGAAACTTGACAGGGTTTAGAAAAGATTTACAAGGATGTCACCAGGGTTGGAGGGTTTGAGCTATAGGGAGAGGCTGAACAGGCTGGGGCTATTTTCCCTGGAGCGTCGGAGGCTGAAGGGTGATCTTATAGACTTTTATAAAATCATGAGGGGCATAAATAGGGTAAATAAACAAGGTCTATTCCCTAGGGTGGGGGAGTCCACAAGTAGACAGCATAAGTTTAAGGTGCAAGAGCAAAGACTTAAAAGGGATCTAAGGGGCAACATTTTCACTCAGAGGATGGTGCATGTATGAATGAGCTGCCAGGCGAAGTGGTGAAGACTGGTATGATTACAACATTTAAAAGGCGTTCTGAGGAAGGGTCACCGGACCCGTAACGTTAACTCTGTTTTCTCCTTCACAGATGCTGCCAGACCTGCTAAGCTTTTCCAGCAACTTTGTTTTTGTTCAACATTTAAAAGGCATCTGGATGGTTATATGAGTATTAAGGATTTAGAGGGATATGGACCAAATGCTGGCAAATGGGATTAGATTTATTTAGGATATCTGGGCAACATGGAGGATTTGGACTGAATGGTCTATTTCTGTGCTGTATGTCTCTATGACTCTGTAACAGACACGTAGAGGTTCCAGTTTCTCCTCACCTCCCATAAGGTAATCTGTTTCACAAGTTTCTCAAATTCCTAACTCCCAGTCACCAAGGACACTTCTGCGTGCTGGATAATATTCTGAGATAGTGGAACTGCTGATGCTGGAGAATCTGAGATAACAAGGTGTAGAGCTGGATGAACACAGCAGGCCAAGCAACATCAGAGGAGCAGGAAAGCTGACGTTTCGAATCTGGACCCTTCTTCAGAAATGGGGGAGGGGAAGAGGATTCTGAAATAAATAGGGAGAGAGGGGGAGGCGGATGGAAGATGGATAAAGGAACAGATAGGTGGAGAGGAGACAGACAGGTCAAAGAGGCGGGGATGGAGCCAGTAAAGGTGAGTGTAGGTGGGGAGTTAGGGTGGGGGTTGGTCAGTCCAGGGAAGATGGACAGGTCAAGGAGGCGGGATGAGGCTGGTAGGTAGGAGGAGGGTGTGGGGCTTGAGGTGGGAGGAGTGGATAGGTGGGAGAAAGGACGGACAGGTTAGGGAGGCGGGGACGAGCTGGGCTGGTTTCGGGATGCAGTTGGGGGAGGGGAGATTTTGGAGCTTGCGAAGTCCACGTTGATACCATTGGGCTTCAGGGTTCCCAAGGGAAATATGAGGTGCTGTTTCTGCAACCTTCAGGTGGCATTGTTGTGGAACTGGAAGAGGCCCAGGACGGACATGTCGTCCAAGGAGTGAGAGGGGGAGTTGAAGTGGTTCGGGATTGGGAGGTTCAGTCGTTTGTCGCGAACCGTGTGTAGGTGTTCCACAAAGCGGTCTCCAAGCCTCCACTTGGTTTCCCCGATGTAGAGGAGGCCACATCGGGAACAGCAAATATAGTATACCACATTAGCAGATGTGCAGGTGAACATCCCCTCTACAGTGGTCGAAAACGCCCTTGACCGTGTCTTTGGCATTTCCCGCAACTCATCCCTCACACCCCCTCCCCGCAATAACAGCAAAGACAGAAACCCCTCATCCTCACGTACTGCCCCACCAACCTCCGGATCCAATGCATCATCGTCCAACACTTCCGCCATCTGCAATCCGACCCCACTACCAAAGACATTTTTCCCTCCCCACCTTTATCTGCCTTCCAGAGGGACCACTCTCTCCGTGAGTCCCTTGTCTGCTCCACTCAACCCACCAGCCCCACCACACCCAGCACTTTTCCCTGAAACCGCAGGAAGTGCTACACCTGCCCCTACACCTCCCCCCTCACCCCCTATCCCAGGCCCCAAGAAAACCTTCCACATCAAACAGATGTTCACCTGCACATCTGCTAATGTGGTATACTGTATCCGCTGTTCCTGATGTGGCTTCCTCTGCATCGGGGAAACCAAGTGGAGGCTTGGAGGCCACTTTGTGGAAAACCTACGCTCAGTTCGCGACAAACGATTGAACCTCCCAATTGCGAACCACTTCAATTCCCCTTCCACTTCTTGGATGACATGTCCGTCCTGGGCCTCTTCCAGTGCTACAACAATGCCACCTGAAGGTTGCAGGAACAGCACCTCATATTTCGCGTGGCAACCCTGCAGCCCAATGGTATCAATGTGGCCTTCGCAAGCTTCAAAATCTCCCCGCCCCCAACTGCATCCCGAAACCAGCCCAGCTCGTCCCCGCCTCCCTAACCTGTCCGTCCTTTCTCCCACCTATCCACTCCTCCCACCTCAAGCCCCACACCCTCCTCCTACCTACCAGCCTCATCCTGCCTCTTTGACCTGTCTACCTTCCCTGGGTTGACATATCCCCTCCCTAACTCCCCACCTACACTCACCTTTACTGGCTCCACCCCCGCCTCTTTGACCTGTCCATCTTCTCTCCACCTATCTGCTCCTTTATCCATCTTCCATCCGCCTCCCCCTCTCTCCCTATTTATTTCAGAATCCCTTTCCCCTCCCCCATTTCTGAAAAAGGGTCCAGATCTGAAACGTCAGCTTTCCTGCTCCTCTGATGCTGCTTGGCCTGCTGTGTTCATCCAGATCTACACCTTGGTATCTCAGATTCTCCAGCATCGGCAGTTCCAACCATCTCTATTGATGAAATAGCTTTTTAGACTATTGAGCTAACTGGAGACATGACATTTGGCGAGCGTAGCATGCTTTGGAAGTGTGCTTGGATCTATAATTCTTTCTGGAGTTTTCCTCAATGGGTCTGTTCTAGAGATTGCTATGTTAAGGCGACAACTTAATATTGTTGTATCATGCAACTACCAGGTTGGTAGCAAGTAGGCTAAATGGACATTGGCCTTATTTTGTCAAATAAAAAAAAGTCAATTTTCCTGACATTATGACATGCTTTAGGTCTGCCATGATGTTCTTCAAGGGCATAGAGCATGAAATTTCTCCTTCCATGTTTCTTAACTGCATTCACACCCCAGGTCCTGTCATGAAGTGGATTACTTTTTCGACCCATTTTCACTTACTCATCGTCCTTATTATCACTTTCCTTTGTCTGCCAATCTTATTTTCTGTCACTCTCTCTGGACTCCCTCTCTGGCTATCTGGTCACTTCTTCCCCCCATCCCCAGTCATCAGCATAAAAACCATCTTCTCCTAGTTGCTATCAGTTTTGATGGATGGTCAGTGGACTCAAAATGGCAATTATGCATTTTTCTTCACAGATGCTGCCAGATTGCTGAGTTTCCCAATAATTTCTCTTTTTTGTTTTTTTTTCTTCCAGCGATTAGTCCTGTCTGTAGGCATATCACAAATTATTGCACATAAAAGCAAACTTCCACTGTCCAATGTCTAGTTACACAGCAGAATAACCCAAGGGATATAATAATGAGCCCACTCTGTTCTACAAACAGGAACTGTCTTTGGTACAAGAAGTTCATTAATCTTCCAAGTGGTGGAACTGATTAAATCTCTGTTGTGACAAGGTCACAGAACAGAACACATGACTGAACAAAATAGTATTTCCAAACTTAAAAAAACAGTTCAATAAAATTCGCCATGAACTACTAAACAGCAAAACCCTGATATCCTGAGTCTTAGGCTAGAAATATACTCTTTGTTTCTTTCTCAACCTCCTCTTCATGTGATAACTAAGCAAATTTGTCTCAAAACTCAGCTCACATCTGAGGTCTCGTGCAGAGTACATAGTGTCCCTGCCTCTGACCCAGAATCTCAGGGATCCGTTTCCACTCCAGGACTTTGGCCAAGAGTGTTATGTTCTTATTTTGGCCAAACAATTTGACTATTGATTCATAAATTCTTCTAACATTTGCCAATAACAGGCAGTAACATGGAGAGAATTCTTGTTATTTGTGTGATAGAAAGAAAAGTGGAGATTTACTATTTACCACCCCAGGCAGCAGCATGCCTGGAACAATGCATGTTGCCTCAGACTCCTTTAGGTGTTAGCTGGTCACAGTGGTAGGCAGTTGGCAGGATAACAAGTCTGGATCAGATTGGTGCCAGCAGCTTGAGACTGGATTTCTGTTCTGGCTGGGCTGAATTTGGGACTTGCCTTTCTTAAACTATCTGTGGTGGAGTTTGTGGAGTTGTGGGTTGGACCTACCTTTGGACAGAGAGCAGGGAAAAGAATAGCTCAGGTCAAAGTTTGTTCCTTGTAGTCTTCATTGAGACTGACTGGCCTGTTAAAAGGGATGTCCTTCTACTTTTGCTCCTTTCAAGAAGATACTAAAGCACTCCATGCTTCAGATTTCCTTTAATGCAGCTGTCCTCAGTACGAACCTTGACATGAAAAATTGTTAAACGTACATAATGGCAACTCTTGTGTTTTTTTTAACATTGTAACCATCACAAAACTATGTTAAATAATATTTTTGCACCTGACTGATTCATAACAGTGGATATGGTCCTTTCACACACACTCATAATGGACCATTATACAATTAATGGGAGTTGGCGGCTCAATGAACATCTCCCATCCTCAATGATGGGTGAGCTCAGCACATGAGTACAGGTGACACAGCTGAAGCATTTGCAACGACCTTTAGCTGGAAGTGCTGACTGGGTGTTCCATTTTAACTTCCACCTGAGGACCCTAGCAACAGAGATAACCGTTTTCAGCTAACTCAATCCACTCCACATGATACCAAATAACAGAATGGTGCACTGGTACAGCAAAGGCTATGTGTCTCACAATATTCCAGCTGTGGTGGTGAGGAATTAGCCATGCCACTGAAAGCACAATGTTGACAACAATCCGACCAAGTGAAACTTAGCCTGGATATGTACTGTCCACAAAAAGTAGAATTAGGCCAATCTGGTCAATACCTCAGAACAGAGAAGAAAACAAAAACAACAACCACAGAACTCAAGTACAATTGTATTTACTCAACTGCCACCATGGCTGCGATCAAGCATTAAATTTGGACCCTTCTCATCTGTATGAGTCCATACGGTACCACGTACTACCCTTAACCATTGCATAGGAAAGTACATACTTTTAATGGGGAATCTTTTAGAGTGAATGTTTAGCCATCATGAATATGATTGAAAGGACTGCCATCTTCTTTCAAGGTTACAATGTTTGTTATGTAGTGTACAATTTATTTTCTTCATTTCTATGCAATGATTATTCTATTCAAGTATTGTGCATGTGTGTGAAATGAAAAGAAGGCCATCTACAATGGTTTCCATGGCCA
>NC_063358.1:31478946-31528129 GCF_021869965.1 Rhincodon typus
GCTTGGCCTGCTGTGTTCATCCAGCCCTGCACCTTGTTGTCTCAATATATTGTTACTTGTTTACTTTTGATCAGAGTCAAATATCTTCCAACACCTTGACTCTGGTGTCAGAACAATGAAAGCCCACAGTGATGAACATGGCAGCTGACCTGCTTCTGGTCCCTTCTGGCATTGCCTGTGTGCCATGCTGTGCTTACAGGGGACTCAGGCATGCCATGCATGTACCTGTATCCATGCATTGTGCCAAAAAGTGCCCTTAGTAGACTTTCTCTCCCTCTCAATGCAGTTCCTTGTTCTGCAGCTGGGTTGGAGGAATCCTCCTAGCCTTGGAGATTTGGCTGGGTGACCCCAGAGGCATTTGTGACTGGATGGCCCAGATATGCTGAGGGTCTTTCTGAGGGAAATGGGCCCTCAGCTTCCAAGAATCAGAAGGGGACAAGAAGAAGACAGGTGGGGAGGGTGAGGGGTTTGGCTGGCCACACCTGGAGTGCCCTGAGATCTGATTTATGAGGGGTTCACGTATGGTTTCTCCTCTGGCAGAGTCCTTCCTGGCATCACCCTGTAGATTTAGGACTGAGTTGGGGAGGAACTTCTTCATCCAAAGGGTTGTGAATATGTGAAATTCCCTGCCCAGTGAAGCAGTTGAGGCTACCTCATTAAAATGTTTTTAAGGCAAAGATAGGTAGATTTTTGAACAGTAAAGCAATTAGGGGCTATGGAGAGCGGGCAGGTAAGTGAAGATGAGTCCATGAAAAGATCAGCCATGATCTTATTGACTGGCGGAGCAGGCTCGAAGGGCCAGATGGCCTACTCATGCTCCTATTTCTGATGTTCCCACGGTGGAAGGGCCCCCTGGAGTGCACATTAATTTCCTCACCCCACTTTCTTCCTGCCTTCAGTTCTTATGAGCAATGGCTAGGGCACTGAATATGTTCCCCCTGATGGTACTGGTCCTGGATCTTCACAGCAGCTACCAACCCCTTGATAGAGGCAGTGTCATGACCTGGAGATAGACACCTGAACCAAATCAGCCGTTCTACCTCTGCATTCGCAAAACTGTAAAATTAAACCATCAAAGACCGCTAAATATTAACTGCAATAGTTCCTCACCAGACTTTTGAATAACCAATCCCAGACTTTATGAATAATTAATTTCAGACACCATTTTTTAATTGCAAACAAAAGGCTTAATAATTTATTAAATACACAATAACATTAGTAGAAGAAAAATTAAACAAGATAAGCTGATTAATGTCTATGCTGTACACCCAAAACATTTGTTTTCAGTCCGCGTTCACACGCAAGAGACAGACAGACCAAAAACATAGTAAAGGGACAAATAAAAGAAAGTAACAGAACTGGCCAGATTACTTAAAAGGCATTCACAATGCATTGTTTAACAGGCATAAATGTAGACTCTTTAGTTGTTTTTCTGGAACCACCGATTAGGGTCACCTTCTCAGTTCATTTTGGTGCAGGTTTCTAACTCAGCCTTCTTCTCTTTGCACTTTCCGAAGCTGGTGTGGGAGATTAGACAGGGAGCTTTCAAATCTTTATGCGGTGTTGTCAACAGCCAAGTTCATTTTCACTGAAAACACAGATCAGAAATAGACTTCAATTCGGGTTCCAACCTGACAGACTGAGCATCTCTTCCCGAGACCTCAGTTACCATTCAACAACCACAATATGCTTGAATGTAGGGGTCTCTTTCAGACTTGCCAGAACCAATTACAAGGTACTGATCTCATTAGTAACCAATTACCGTGATCTAAACTCAGTGCTCTTTCTGAGGCTATTGTGTCTGTTAGAACTCTTCTAATCAAGAACCAGCTTGCCAATAGCCTCCAGGCCTGGCCTCATAATCAAACAAACCTTGTCTGTTCTGTTCCTTTCTTCATACTACAAGCTATCTCAAAGTCCATGTATTGTTCCTATCTCACAATTTCCAGTTCACAACTCCAAACTAAAATGATGAAAGAATAAAAATAACAACCAAAAAACGAAAAAAATCAGCAAGGCTCTAACAGGCAGCCAGAAAGTCACATACATAGCTGTATAGTTTCTGGACAAAGAAGGCCATTGTGTCCAACATATCCATCTGCCATCCCTGTTCCTCCTTGTGCAAATGGATGAACTCCCTTATTGCTGACACCACAGTTTCTCTGCTGCCTTGGGCTGAGCAGGTACATGGTCTCTGGCAGTCCTCTGAGTGCCAATGCCCTGGTGTGTTTCTTCTTTGGTCAGCTGTGGAGCTGTTGCAGTGAAGTGCTCACCAACAAATGGTCCCAAACTTTCTAAGTTTAATGTTCCCACCAAAGTGTTTGAGGTGCAGGAGGCAGTCTTGTCAATGCTTCTTCTGATACCTCAGAACTCTCATCCTCAAAGACTAGGGAGGCATTGTATGGTGGATTTGCTTTCTCTGTGAAGGTGGTGTATATATGCTGGCAACAGCAAGACATGAGAGAGAAGGTATTGTGGCCGCTGGTTAGAAGTGGTAAGCAATAAATGACACTGGCAGTGGGGAGTTGCAGTGGAATGATGGACATCCCCACAGGAATAGTCCCCATTTTCCCCTGCGAGGGTTGGATTGTCTCCTCATTGGTGCTGAGGAGTCCAATTCCTCCAGTTGTCCAGGCTGTTCCTGTGCTATAGAGGGCTGTCTTCTCCTGGAATGAGAAACAGGATGAGTTGAGTGAGCTGAAAGTGGGTGTCACCCATGTAAGCACGAGTGCAGGTGGGGAAAGATG
This sequence comes from Rhincodon typus, assembly GCF_021869965.1. Lineage (NCBI taxonomy): Eukaryota > Metazoa > Chordata > Chondrichthyes > Orectolobiformes > Rhincodontidae > Rhincodon > Rhincodon typus. The sequence goes on from NC_063358.1 coordinate 31,481,694, forward strand.
GTAAGGTGCCCTGAGCGAGTGAGTAGGCAGCACAGAAGGCCAGGAGATCTAATGGTGTGGGGTTGTTGGGTGCAGATTAGAGAAGATGCTGCAGGCAATGAGAATGGCAGAGCATGAGCTTTAGGGGGAGGTGAGTGCAGTAGCAGAGATAGAGTCAGAGTGAAATGGCAGAGAGAAGTGTGTGGCACTTACCTTATTGGAGCAGAAAAGGACCTTCCTATAGCACTACTGGCCATCCCTCTGCACTATTAAGAATGCAGGGAGTTGGGTGGCGATCTTGGACCAAGGTCCCATTCTCTAGTGGTGTGGTCTCCTCTGCTGGTCCTCCTGGAAGATAACGTCCTTCCTTTGCACCATTCTGTCTACCAGGACTTCCAGATCTCTGTTGCAGAATCACGGCAACTTCTTCCTCTTGTCCATCATCTTCAGAAGCTGTCCATGACTCAGCTAGGCATCTTTGGAATGCCAGTCCCATCCAGGTGCACAGTGGCATTTTACATTTGGTGTGCCACCGGGTCTGCTGAAATCCTGGCAGGTGTCCAGTGAGTGATGTGGTGTTCTGGATACAGTGCATGGTAAGATGAGGGTAGAATCAAATGCGAAGGCTGCCATAGGGCCAGAGTAGGTAGTTAAAAAAGTGAGTTTGGCTAAAATATGGTGAAAAATCTTGCTGGGCCTCAAGCCAGGAAACCCTCTGAAAAATCTGATGCAACTCACAATTAAACAAAAACAAAGATTCAGCCCATTGAGTTTCCTCTCTGCTGTCTCTGAGATTTGTGAAGATGCATAAGGCAGGAACATACCTTCAACCTGAGTATTCTTGACAATGTCAGTTGCAATGCTGTTAATCATTGCTGATCCAATAATTTGTCGCTCAGCCTGATCTTTGCTGCTGGCTCCTATTATGAACAGTCTTGTAACGAGAGAGTAACGAGTACCAGTTTGCATTTTGCAATGTGTTTGCATGATGGGTCTGCCATAGCTGGAAGTATGTGGTAACTGCGAGATGTGGACATTAGACAGTAGGCAATGTGTGTAAGAGTAAGGTTGAGCATCTCAATTGGCAGAAGATTCCTCAACTTAAATGTTGGAATGACAGAAACTATAGTTTTTGGTCTCCATCATAAACTCTGTTTCCTAGCTAGCGATTCTTTTGCTTGCTCGAAAAACAGCCGGAGATTAAGTGAAACTGTTTGCAACCTCAATATCACATTTAATCTGCGATGGTTACTGATGGTAATGTGGTTTACTGAGCATTTGTGAGGTTGGTGGTGTGGCAGGTAGCGGTAACATTTGAAGAGGTGGTCACTGGCCCTTGATTATTCATGTGAGATCATGGAACTTTTTTTTTTCTGTGGTACTGCAGCCAATTGCTATAAATTGATCAGGTACTATAAATTGATGCTTGTGGTGAGCTGCTCCCATTCAACCCACAGTACGTAGCCAGAGGGCTTCTAGGCTCCCTGTGAAGACATGAACTATCTTCTCCTTGGCATCTCTCGGGCCCAACATCACATCAGGCAGAAATTAAAACAAACAACTGTGGATGCTGGAAACCTGAAGCAAAAACAGAAACGTTAGAAAATCTCTGGCAGCATCTATAGAGAGAAAACAGAGGTAAGACAGCATCTGTCCTTTGCCTGATCTTTGCTGCTGTTCCCTATTGTGTACAGTCTTGTTCGGAAAGAGAGTGGGTAGTACCAGTTTGCATTTTACAATGTGTTTGCATGATGGGTCTGCCATAGCTGGAAGTATGTGGTAACTGCGAGATGTGGACATAAGACAGTAGACAATGTGTGTAAGAGTAAGGTTGAGCATCTCAGTCAGCAGAAGATTCCTCAAGTTAAATGTTGGAATGACAGAAACTAAAGTTTTTGGTCTCCATTGTAAACTCTGTTTCCTAGCCAGCGACTCTTTTGCTCGCTCTTAAAACAATCCAGGATTAAGTGAAACTGTTTGCAACCTCAATATTACATTTAATCCTATGATGGTTACTGATGGTAACATGTTGTAGTTAGCATTTGTGAAGTTGGTGGTGAGGTTGGGAGCTTTCTCTATGGCTTGCCCCATGATTGTCTTATTCCTTCTCAGAAATACTATGAGACTGTTTCACCACGTGCTGCAGTTAAAATGCACTTCCCCTTTAAGATGGTGAGCTAACTCTTAAGAGATGCAGGCGAGCTGTGAATTGCATGTGCCACACATGCAACTAGGCCATCTACTGAGGATATAGCCAGCCAACAGCACATTAGGTGTCTCCCTGATTTTAGTTAAGTATCACTCCTCAGCAGTCCAGCAAGATTATTAATTGAAGAGGTGAGTCATGTCAAGCTGAGTCGGCGTTGAGCTGGTTTATCTGAGTTTAGGATGAGAAAGAATAGTACAAATAGTTTTAGTGCTGCTTGAATAGGGAAGAAAATAACAAGTTTAAAATCATGATCACTGTCTATTATTTCCTGTAAAAAAATGTAAACAGTAGTCAGGTGAAAATAGCAAGGAACTCTGGTTTAATATTGTGGTCATAGAGCCTACAGAATTTATTGTCCAAGGTTGTGTGAAATCATAAAGGAGGAGATGAGGAGTGAGAAATAAACTGGGAGGACAAAACATAAGCTGTCAGCTAACAAGTTCTGCAAACAGATAAATAGAAAGAACTCCAGTTGCATCGTAGAGTTTATAACATCTGTGAAAATTTGCTTGAATTACAACCTTACCAGTTGCCTCCATTTTACTTTATGTACTTAACACCTTTACAATGACAATGAAAAATGAATTTTATTTTATGAAGCAAATAACCTATTCTGGTTCCACTTGGAAAACATCCAGGTCAGTCGATTGGTTGGTTACATAGTACATTTTCACATTGAAATGTCTCTAACTGTTTCACACCCCAAACTGGCTGGGCTATCAATGATCCACTACTCTGACTGTGATAGTAAACTCAACTCCAACTCTCCATTCACCAGTAGTCCTATACCTTCCCTTTCCTCTGGTACTTGCCATTGCAATATCCACTTAGCCACAAAGAGAAAATAAAAGCCACCACAAAGGAAATATTCCTGGTCAAATTTGTAAATCAAGTGAAACAACTTTGTGTTGTAAAAGGTCAACTAATCAACTTGTGCATTCATGTAGCACCTGTGTTTCATTTCTTTCCCTGCCCAACTTCTCCCAGGTAAAAAAATTAATGTAGCTGCTGGTTTCTGTGAGAATGACGGCAAATCATCTTTCAGGATGAACCTGAACAGCTCCTGACCTTGAAGAAATTAAAAGCAAAACACTACAGTTCCCACAGACTGCAAATAAAAACAGCTTGGAAAACTCAACAGGCCTGGTAGCATCTGTACAGAGCAAAACAAAGTTAATGTTTCAGGTCAAATATGACTCCATTATTGATTCGAAACGTTACCTCTATTATTCTCTCCACATAGGCTGTTAGACTGTTTGGACTTTTCCAGGAGTTCCAACTTTATTTCTGGACCTAGAAGGTCTGGCAGCATCAAACTGAATCATCTCATCAAGGTGGGGTGGGGGGGGTGGGATTCTAGAAAGCCACAGTGCAGCTTTAGGGGAGGTGTTAGCCTAGTGGTATTATCAATGGACTATAAATCCAGAAATGTTCTGGTACCTGGGTTTGAATCCTGCCATGACATGTTGTAAAATTTGAATTCAATAAATATGTGGAATTAAGAGTCTAACAATGACTATGAATCAATTGTTGGGGGGAAAATACCCATCTGGGTTGCTAATGCCCTTTAGGGAGGGAAACTACCCTCCTTACCTGGTCTGGCCTACATGTGACTCTAGATCCAAAGCAATGTGGTTGACTCTTAACTGCCCTCTGGGCAATAAATGCTGCCTAGCCAGTGAAACATCTCATCCCATGAATGGATAAAGGAAAACAAAATTGTGAAGTGTATAATTAGAGCCAGTTATACTTTTTCAGGGCCATACAGAGATACATATTACAAACATGCAGCTACTGATCAGGAAAAATCGTTTTCATTCTGTTCCTTTTTACCAGAGCACAGTTAATGCTCATCACTTGTGTCTAGTTGATATATAATAATGTGTCTGCGATGGCTGACTGAGAGGCAACAGCCTGGGCATGGACAGATAACAGTAGCTGGTGGTGGAATGCTATCATACTGAGAGGTGACAGCAGGTTTGTATTCCAAAGAGCCCTGCCACTGACCTCTCAGTGGGACACTGCTTCAGCAACCCTCATAACTTGTTAGAGAATAAATAGCGGGATGGCTTTGATACCTGCTGCTCCACTTTGAAGCTCAGTAGCCACACTGAGCAGTGGAGAGGAAGAAATAATGGCAGCTTTCAGAAAGGTATGGCAAAATAATCAAGGGAGATTTTAATAAGATGGTCAAAAATAGCCTAGATTCATAGCACGTTTTGAGTTTGGCTCTTAGCACAGAACATTCTAGAGCCAGCCAGAGAGCAGACCTGGTATTGTGCAACTGAGTTAGGATTATTTGTTGATGTTATATTGGAGGCACCCCTAAGTGGCTTGGTTCATAATATGATTGAATTTTATATTCCATTTGCAAGAGAGGAGAGCGGGTTCAAGACTGGCATCTTAAACTTTATTAAGAGTGCATGAAAACAGAGCCAGCTAAAGTGAACTGGCAAATTCGGTTAAGAAATAGATCAAAAGACATACAGTGGCAAACAGTTAAAGGAATATTTCAGAACACAGATACATTCCATTAAGAAAGAAAAGCTCAAAGGGGAAAGCCTACCATCTATAGTTAAGTAAGAAAGTAAATGATAGCAATAAACTTAAAGAAGAAAGTACAATAGTGCAAAGTTGTGTGGCAGGTTAGAATACTAGAATATATATAAAAAGCAAAGAATGACTACAGGATTAATAAAAAGGGAGAAACAGAACAAAAGAAATCTTGTTAGAAACATAAAAACAGGTAGTATGTTTTTCCATACATACTTAAAAAAGTAATTGACAAAGTGAGCATTGGTCATATGGGAAGTGAGTCTAGGGAATTCATAATGGAAAATCAGGAAATAGCAGATGAATTAAACAAGTACAGTGCATTGGTCTTCACTGTAGAGGATTAAAGTGACATTTTGTATTTTCCCAGAAATAGCTAAATATCAGAAAATGGAAGGTAATGAAGATCTCAAGAAAGTTATAATAGATATGAAATGTACTGAGAAAATTGTTGAGGCTTTGGACTGATAAACATCTGGGCCCCGATAGACTTCATCGTAGGTTGGTGAAGAAGTAGTGAATGAGATTGTTTGAAAAATAATAAATACAATTTTCCATTTGGACAGGAAGGAGACAGAAGGCAGGAACAACATGTTAGTTAGTTTGTCATCTTTCATAGAAAAAATGTTAGAATCTACTGTTAAACGGGTTAGAGCAAAGCACTTAGAATAGTTCAAGGTGATCGCTTTTACCCTCCAGTTTTCTTGTTCTCTGCAGCTGTCCTTTCTGTATGGCAGGCACATGGCTCCTTTCTGAACTTGCTTGCTGTTAGCGCTACTTTCAGGTCAAGGACCTCAATTTCATATGATTTGAGGAAACTAATTAAACAACAGAAATAGAAATAGGAATTGGAAGAATAGGAGTTATGTATTCCTCTACAATCGATGCATACATTTTTAGGCTAATTTCAAACATTCTTGAAAACAATTGTAAGTTCCATAGATAGTTCAAAAAATGACAATCTTTCTTTGTTTTACAGCATGATGTAAAAAGGTCATCACAGACATTCTGGCTGGCTTTAAGGATTGCAGGCTGGCTTCAGTGATGCTCGCCTTGCACAACCCTGAATTCACTACCGAGAAATGTAGCCACTCAACAGCATCCTTAACAGTGTCTGCATGCAGCTATAATCAAAATTACTAGGCAACACAAAGTTGGCATAGCATCTGCATTGGAAGCAATGTCGCAGGTTAGTCATGCATCGTGATCTGTACACCTGCTTGCAGAGGTTGTCTAACTGAGCCCACATTACTCAAAATTAGGGAAAAGGATCTTTCATTAGTTACAATTTTCTCTGAAAAGAAAACTACTTTCAACAATGAGTTCCTGTTCTTTAAAAAGATTAATCATAATGTTGTGTAATTGAGTTATTTTAAGGATATTAAAAAAATTCAGATAAACTCAGCAGGTCAGGGAGCATCTGTGATGAGGAAGAGAGTTGACATTTCAAGTCAAAATTGTTCTGATTTTTCCTCATCTTTTGTCTTTTTTATGTTAGATTGTAGGCACAATTCACTCCTCACTGAGGGAACAACATACTACAGTGTGGCCTGCCTGTCAGTCAAACAGATTGACTTCTAAACATGCTGTACTACTTGTTCCACTTTTATAATATTAACTGGCCAGTACAGTCAAATGCCACTGCTTCTGTAGCATCATACTTACCTGAATCTGAAGGTTGAATGCTTCAGGACCACTGAAAAGATTGAACAAAAATTTAACCTGACACAACTGTGTAATCCTGATACTGCAGCTATACTTGTTCTATCTTCTGGAGGAGAATTTCCCCTGAGTTCTTGTTCACAGAAGTACTTTTCTGAGAAGAGATTGAAGTGATACTCTGACTGGTGTTCATTCCTCAGCCATCACCAAAACAAATCAATTACATTCATCTCATTATCCTCTGTGAGACCTTGCTGTGTGCCAATTGGTCACACACATATGTCCTGCCAAAATATAAATGATTACACCTCATTAACTAATTGGTTTGTTGCAAAGCACTTTGTATAGTTCTAAGGATGTGAAGAGTGAAGCCTTTTAATTCTGTGAAATAGGTAGAATACAGGAGTAAACTAATAAAACAGAACAGTTTGTTTCCATTTTTCAGATTTCATGCTTTAACTACTGTTGATTTTTTTAAGCTTCTGAGATTGTTACAGAACAAAGTTCTGAGGTATGTCTGTACAATAGTTGAATTGGAGATAAACTTTAAACTGGGATGTCATTAACAAAATATTTTATTTTAAAATGTGGCCATAGTCTTAACATATGATGGGACTACTCCCTCATTAGAGGGAGAGACCATGGGTACTAGTTTAATCTGAGGGTCAGCAGGTTTCAGGCAATGGGAAGGGCTGATGAGGCACATCCTTCATAGTAACCTCAGCTGGTGCAGGGATTGAAACCACATTGTTGTTATTATCCTTTATTTCAAACCAAATGTGCAGCCAACTGCGATAAACCGGCTCCCATCACATTTTACTTTACCGATTTTGCTATAAATAGTAAGTTTTGAAACAAAAAGTGTAATACATGGTTATTATAATGGATACAATATATAGTGCATCCAGACATTAAGAATTGGTTTGTTATCCTGATAATATAGTTATTCTGAGCCATTGTTTTTCTTCAGTTCTTGAATGATTTGGTAAATAAGGGAAGAAGATCACGAGTAAACAGGGCTCTATCTTTGTGCTTGATTGTGCATTTTGCTTCTAGACAGCAGTGAAAACAAGGATCCTGCTTATGCTATTGTCAACATAGACATACCATCAGGATTATAGAAAAATTGGAGGAATTTTTTCTTTCCTTCAGATATGCCATTTTTCTCTACTTATACTTTCCTCCCCTTTTGTCTTCTCATTCACTGCTTTGGCATGATTTGAGAATGTTAGAGGGAATGTTGACTTTTGCAGCTGATCTAGAGTGGACAGGGAAGGATTACCTGTTAGCAGGCAGGAAATGTTGGAAGTTGGGGCTTCTCTCTGTGTCTCTATTGATTGGTTCTCCAATCAGAGGTCAGCCTGAAAGGTAAACAAGGCTTCTAGCCGAACAGGGAATTGTGATGGAGTGGCTTCAGAAGCCGGTAGCTCCAAGCCCCGAGCTGGAGCAGGGAAAGGAGTCCAGTCCTTGATACCATGCAGTCTTGTTGGTTGGAGGGTTGAGGGATCAGAAGTCAAAATAGGGATGGTATTTGCTGGAGGCCTCAAGGAGGCAGTGGAACTGGAAGTTAAAGGTTTCACTGTGAGTTTGAAGGTCACATCAGAGGGTACTGGAGGCCTTAGGAATGGGTGACTAAGTCACAAAACCTGGGAAAACCACTCTTCAGAGTTAACTCGAAATGGAGAATAAAATTGAAGTTGACAACCTCATTCTAACATCTAAATTGCCCACTCAATAACCAGCATGATATCTTGCCACCATTAAAATAGAAAGTGTTGATACAGGCCAGTTGATGCTGATTGTCAGATTTTAAAACTTTAACCCCCATCAAGTGTGACTGTCATTAATTTCTCTTAAGTTTTAATTCATTCACTTATATGTAAGAGTCCCAAAGTGAAGACATGAAAGATTTATAACCTAGGCTGGAGAATATATTGTTCCAAAGCTTACTTCAAACTCGTGGTAGATGTAAGCTTGTCAGTGCATTTGTGATCAGAGACTTTCAATTGAGAGGACATATTGTTTGGGATATTGTATCAGTTGAAGAATTTTGAGACAGCTGCATTAGGTTTTCCCAAATGAGAACATGATTTAACATAGCTTAAAATGATGTGAGCAGGTCAGTATTTCTATCATGGAAACTTGCTGAATTAGCCGAATTATGCGATGCACCTTGACTATGATTCTAAGTTAGTTCAAATTGTGTAAGCTGTGAGTGTGAAGACGTGATAGTTCATGATTAGTGGAGATACCGGCCGTAAAAGTTTAGGAAACAATGATAACAATAAGGTTGATGTAAAAATAAAGATAACACATCAGGAGAGATGATCATTTCACCAAGAAAGGATAAAAAGGATTTTAAAAAATCTTAATGTGAGCCAATAGTAAGAAAATATCCAGGAGGATAAACATTAGGAAAATCCTGGTGAACAAAGATTGAATATTTCAGATATTGAGTGCTGTAAATCCCTTTCAAATGTTGTATGTACCTAATCCGTTAAAGTTACAGGAATGGCATTGTAGTATTATTTTAGCAACTGAAGATTTTTACACGTTAAGGTAAAATATAACATACATCATGAAAAAAACTTGATTTTTTTCTGAAATTCCTTATTTCATTGGTACTTTAAAATTGAAAGTTAGAGAAGTGAGTAGCCATTTGATTTGCAGTAAAAAGGAATACAGACAGCTGTAACTGTGATGTGGGCATTTCACTTGACAGACAGCGAGCTCAAAGAAAACACAATAAACATTTCTTAAAAATAACTTCTCTTCCACCCCCGCAATCAATCCCCAGCGGCTAAATGCATTTCATCATGTGGAATCAAATCATACAGATCTTAAAAATCTTAGCCAGACAGTAGTGGGGCAATGCAAATAGCATCAAAATCCCCAGGCTTGGATATTTGAGTGAGGAAAGGTGGATAATGAGACGAGAAACAAATGGTTATTTTTGGTGACCAACCATGAAATATGAAGCTATTTCTCTCCCCACAAATGTCGAGTATTTCCAGCATTTTCTATTTAAATTTCAGATTTACAGCATTCATAACATTTGGCATTTGTAAGAAAGAACAATTAGTTCCTTGTCAGTTATTCATGCTGGAAAGTAAATTTCTGGAATCAGAGAGGAAAGGACTGGGCTCAACTCTGAATGGTTGTCCTCTGCAAATAGTTGGCTATTTATGAAAAGATTCTGGATAGCTTTATACACGAAAAGGGGCTAACTGATGAAGATTAGGAGCATTATTTGTGAATATATCAATGTGATGCACCGTTCAATATAAGATAGAGAGAAGATGGAATAAAATGTATTGGTTGAATCTTGCCCTTTTTGGGGCGAGTTTTATCGAGGCCTTCATTCTGTGACCCATGTTGACTTTTCTACCAGTCATTTCGTTGATTATGCATCCAGGCTCCACGACGGTGGTTCGAGTGTGGAACGAACTTCCAGAGGAAGTGGTGGGTGCAGGTACAATTACAACGTTTAAGAGACATTTGGATAAGTACATGAATAGGAAAGGTTTGGCGAGATATGGGCCAGGAGCAGGCAGGTGGGGCTAGTTTAAGTTGGGATTATGCTTGGCATGGACTGTTTGGACTGAAGGGTCTGTTTCTGTGCTGTGTGATTCTGTGTGGTTACAGAGGTGGAATTTCTAGCTATGCGAGGACGTTTTGGCATTCATACTGCAGGCACCATTTTTAAACCCCACGTGAGCACCAGTTCAAATGCTGCAAGCCAGGAACTGCCATTTAATGTCTGCTGTTTGATGTCAATTCGAGAGGTGATGACATAGAAGGGAAGTTGGCACCAAAGATCATGGACAGGCACCTGGAGGCCTTGCTGGCTGGACAGGTAAAGAGAAAAGCCATCATCTTTCATCAGGACTGTGAAAGGAGGCCACAGCACTAAATGTTGCCAGTCTGTATTCAGATAGCCGCCCGGTTTTAGTGCACTGCCCCTGGAATGAAGAAATGCCCAGCAATGTGAAAAGAAAGTTAATGCTCTTTTGTGCTCTGCAAGAGTAAGTATCTTCGCTCTGCTACCCTATACTCACTGTAACACAGCCATTGCATGCACCTTCCACCAAGGTTAACTGTCTACCACTCGCTATTGCATGAAGCATTTTCACTCAATGGGTCTCACTCACCTCATGCTCCAAAACTAACAAGGTTTCCTTCCATCTGTGTTACCTACTTCCTCATCCAGTACCTAAAAGCTCATCCAGGGATAGTAAGAACTGCAGATCCTGGAGTGAGAGATAACACAGTGTGGAGCTGGAGGAACACAGCAGGCCAGGCAGCATCAGAGGAGCAGGAAAGTTGATGTTTCAGGTCACGACCTTTTCTTCAAAAACCCGACACAAAACATCAACTTTCCTGCTCCTCTGATGCTGCCTGGCCTGCTGTGTCCCTCTATCCCCACACTGTGTTACACCTAAAGCCTCATGCCTTTCCATGCCATATCAGAGCACCCTTATATTTTGAATTGGTCGCCTTCACATTCATTATCCCTTCTGTATTCCAACGTAAAGGCTCCAATCCCCACATGTGAGTTTCCCACTTTCCCCAACATTGCATGGGCTGCTGACTGATAACCCTTCTTGATGTCTACTGCTGAAAATCCATGGCCAACACCCTGGACTGTTGTTGGATGACGGTCATGACTGAAAGTGATGATGCATCCTAACTGAACATAGTCCCCTTCACTCAACTAAGGACAACTCCCCTTAGACAGTTAAAGACAGACTTTTGGTTGAAGCATGTGATTGCTCTGTAAGCTGCTTGCACATGCTGTTATAGTGCGACCTTGACGTAGCACAATGCGGTAGAGCAATATGTCCTTCCCCTTGACTGATCAGTGCTGACAATCATGACAAGCTTCCTGTCTTTGTATCTATACTAGCAATATAGCAATGGTATCCTTGGTTAAGGGAGAAAACCAAAAAAAGGGAAGGCAAGACAATGCAAGGCAGGGACGCTGTGGGCATCCAGGTAGGCTCAGAGCAAGTAAGCATTGTGACAGAGAGCAAAGAGTTCAGAGATGCAGCCTAGTCCATTCTCTATGAACTGGGTGCATGTCCCTGAGTGCGAAGTGTCTTTTCTGCAAAATTACAATGATAGTTGCCATGGCAGCTTGAGGTGCAACACTGATGTGCAGAAGTGTCCTGTTAGTGAATCAGAGATGCACCATGAGGATTCTTATATGCTGGCAAATGTCAGATGCTAATGTTTATGGATGCAGGGTGCATTTGGCCGCTGCCCATGGATGTTGGTGCCCAGTGTTCAACATGGAGGTCCTGTGGGGCAAGCAGCAAGGGCCAGGCACCCACTCTGAACTCCCATTGCTGACATCCAGGTTGTTCGATGTGTTTGGTAAGATAAGAAGCTGAATATTAATGAAGTGAGTTGTGCTGTTAACAAGGCATTTAACAAGCTATAATGTCCTAATTGGCAACTTGCCACTCCCTAGTGAGAAATTCAGTTCACCGCTCAGCAAACGTACAAAAGACACAATGAATAGCTCTCAACATCAAGGTAGGCTTTGCTGGATCTCACCATAGCCCAATTTGTTCAGGCGCCGACAAGATTCTGTGCTAAGTTTCGAATTTTCCACCTCTCGTACCTTCCACTCACATTGCCAGCAAACAAATTACATCTAATATGGTCACCGTTAGGGAAATTGATCTACCTGTTACTGCTAATGATGCAAAACATTAGAAAACCATCTGACTCCAAAAAAAGTAATGGCATGTCCAGCAATTAATTCCTACATTTCAACTATTTTTTCCTTGGAAAGATTTCCAGTGAAAGTAATAAATGTTGTGTTTAACTTTAATTAGTAAGAGTTAAATAGATCTGAATTAGTTTTAAACATATAATTTATTCCAATTAAAGCATTAGACTGGCAGCTATAGCTGCTCAAAACCTTCCAGCAAGGTAAAATGAGACAATATTCTGCTACATTTGTAAGAACAGTAATCATAAAATTGAAAATAAGAACAGATATTTGCTACATTGTTGCTTTTTGACATTGAAGGACCCACTGACAAGTGCTGTCAACGGCCTGAAAATAAACATGAGGAATAATTTAGTTAATCGTATCATAGAATCCTTACAGTGTGGAAACAGGCCCTTTGGCCCAAAAAGTCCACACCAACACTCGGAGCATCCCACCCAGACCCATCCCCCTATAACCCACCTAATCTACACATCCCTGAACACCACAGGCAATTTAGCTGAGCCAATCCACCTAACCTGCACATCTTTGGACTGTGGGAGGAAACCGGAGCACCCAGAGGAAACCCACGCAGAAACAGGGAGAATGTGCAAACTCCACACAGACAGTCACCCGAGGGTGAATTTGAACCCAGGTCCTTGGTGCTGTGAGGCAGCACTGCTAACCACTGAGCCACCGTGCTTGTGAATGATTACAATACATTAACAGTTTCTGATGCAAATTCAACATCCTACTGAATGATCTTTGAGATTATATGCCTTGGTGTCATTCATTATAGAGAGGACCTGTTCAGAAAGAGATACTGATATGGTGCAGCGGGCCTAAGGTGACATGCATAACACACAAACTCTTCATTTGTAATTGTATTAAGCGGAGGTCAGTTCAGTTTTGTGCATTTCCGTATGATGTGGTCAGCATTTAAAGTTTAAATGAAATGTTAAACATAGAAACCTCAAAGATAGGAGCAGGAGGAGGCCATTCGGCCCTTCGAGCCTGCTCTGTCAATCTTCACAATCATGGCTGATCGTCCAACACAATAGCCTAACCTTGCTTTCTCCCCATAACCTTTGATCCCATTCACCCCAAGTACTATATATACTGGTCTCGTGAATATATGTTCAAAGAGAATGAGAGAAATCAGCAGAGAGAAAATAAAATATTGAAGCTAACATCAATTTTAAAAATGGGTATTGATGCATAGAGATGTATAGATGCACATTATAAGAAGAATTCCTTATAACATTAAATTTCCAAACTTGTTTGCATTGAATTAAACAATTTGTGGAGAAAAGGATGCAGGAGAAGAATCAATTATCTGAGCTTTGGACACTCAAACCAGATTGATACCAATGGAGGCTTGATGCTAGCTTTTGTACTTTAAGCAGATAATAAACAGATGAGAGAGATTTGTCTTTCATATCAACAAAACTGTGTCTGTTATGATAGAATATACTTGTCAGTAACCAGCACGGCCAATTGAATAATGCACCAGTGAACTTGAAATTTATATTCAATCATTCAAATTCCTTTCATCTATGCTGATAAGTTTGAAAGGATTTAATATTACTGCAGGTATTTATTCACAATAGCTACATCGTGTCACTCAAAATAGGCCTTTTCTGCTTTACTATCTTTGAAATGGTATAAAACTCTTCAGAAACGAACCTAAAGAATATAACAAGTGTGATACATGGAACTCTGTGCTACCTCATTCAGTATATATTTCAATTCCATTTACAAGGCTGACTGCTATTCAGTCGGTCTCAAATAAAATTCTTATTCCACAGGGAAGCATCGCATACTCTTTCTGCAGTAATCAGTTTGGAACTCATGGCTTTCAAAATAAAATACAACAGGAGCTCACGTGCAATGTTAACTATATCCAAACATGTCATTTCTAGGTACAACAACCCTTTTATCACTGAACTATAATTTCATAAGATTTTTGATTCTGAATCCTTACCATTCCAAACATTTGAAATGAAATTGGTCACAAAGTTCAAAATCTGAGCAATAGGAGGTAGAAACAAATTGTATTGGGTAAAGAAACCTTGACAGCTCAACACAAGGAACCATCAAACTAAACAAAAAAATAAATAAATAGAATTACTCTGTATACAAGAGACATAAACTCACAAGAACAAAAAAAAAAATTGTAATTATTACAAAACAAATTTGGGCATGATTATGTCACCATATTACCTGTAATAATGTCATTATCCTGTGCATAAAGCAATGTGAAATATTGATAAATATTAGCATATCTTCTATGGGATTAGTCATAGTGATTTATGATGTTCAATGAAGCAGGGAAAACCCTCACAAAAAAGAATCTGCAAAGAAGTTAAAAGGTTACAGAAGTTAATGCTTTTTGAGTTATTTCCTGGAAAGTAAATATGTTTAATACTATAATTATACAGATCTTAACTGGCAGTCATATTGTGGATATTATTAAATGTATGAAACATGAAAATATATGTTAGTTAATTTCTTAATTTATTGCATTACTATGCCTAGATGGGGAGGAAGGCATACAATATTAGAAGCTTGCTCAGAACAGTAAACTAACCAGTGTATTTATGCCAATTAATATAGGCAAAATTTCCATATCCCTCAGGCAAATTGAACACCAGAGGATGTAAAAATACTTAGTGTTATCAGAATGTTTATGTTAATGAACTGCCTTGTTCGATTTAGGACTATAATTGAGAGTACGTCTCTGAATTGAATAATGGTAGAAACTTTCTGGAATATGCTGGCATTATGCATGTCTTGGGTGTCATATTAATTATGGGTTCCATAAACAGAAGTAAAAGAAATAATGTAACCATTAAGACTCTATCATAGGAGCCAATCTTGTTTGTTGACCAGTTTGTTCCTCAGCTGAAGTTCAGTTTGGTCATCTGGCTATACTCAGTGCCCACCTTGTGGATATCAGTTGGGATATTAAATGGATGTATATAAAAGCAAAATACTGCAGATGCTGAACATTAGAAATAAAGACAGAAAGTGCTGGGAAACTCAGCAGGCCTGGTAGCTCTTGTGGATAAAGAAACATTCATTTTCTTTGCCTAAATCCAAGTAGTTTTGAGTTTTCTGGAGGGCTTTTCACTGTGAGACCTAATGGGCTCTCTCACCTTATCTTCCCAAATTTGCCTCATTAACTACCTAGATTTCTCACATCTAATTCCAGCCCCATCAGACCACAGACCTTTCCCAGAACAACTCACCGCTCTGTGGATATGACTGAATGTACTGGCATCCCTTGGTTCTGTGTCATTTTTAAAAGCCCATTGTGCACCCAGAAAAGCCCTGTCAGTTCTGAGCTGCCCAGCATGGTTTCTAACATTTGCCCTGGACATGGCAGACAGGAGCAACTTGGTGCTCAACTATTCAGGCAGGTTCAGAGTGGACCCACTGGACAGGGTGGTGCACGGACTGGCTTCCTGTTCACCCATATCCAGCAGTGGAGGCCATGATACCAGACAGTGCCAGCCTAGTCTGAGAATGCCAGTTGGGTTAAAGAAGTCTCAGCCATCTGGAGGAATGCACAGCACAATAAAAAAAACCTTTTCCGTTCAGCCAGCAGAGTTGCCACCATCTTCTGTCTGATACATCACACTCTCTCTCTGCTACTGCATCTTTCTTCCATCAATGTTAGAGCTCCACCACTCAGTATTGTTCGCAACATCTTTCCACACTCACTAACACACAACCCAACCCCTGACACCAATAACCCTGCATGCTCTCGAGATTGCTTGCTCACTAGTTTGGGACAATCTTCCCACCCAAACCAAAAGTAACAGCATTGTCACCCAATTTCATTTCCCTTAATAATGGATAAGGGTGCTGGATTCATGAACAAAAGGCCTTGGTCCCACAGTGCAAAGAGATAAGCTTACTGTCTAACTTACACTGATGGTATGGTGACACTGTGGTAAGCACTGCTGCCTCACCACACCACGGAGCCAACTGGATGACTGGTTGTGTCATCACACTCTCCCTGTGTCTGCGTGGGTTTCCTCCGGGTGCTCTGGTTTCCTTCCACAGTCCAAAGATGTGCAGGTTTGGTGGATTGGCCATGCTAAATTGCCCTCTCATATCCAGGGATCATCATAGATCATAGAATCCCTACAGTGTGGAAACAGGCCCTTCGGCCCAACAAGTCCACACCAACCCTCAGAGCATCCCACCCAGACCCATCCCCCTATAACCCACCTAATTTACACATCCCTGAACACTACTGGCAATTTATCACAGCCAATCCAACTAGCCTGCACATCTTTGGGCTGTGAGAGGAAACCAGAGCACCCAGAGGAAACCCATGCACACACGGGGAGAACATGCAAACTCCACACAGACAGTCACCTGAGGGTGGAATCAAACCCAGGTTCCTGGCGCTGTGAGGCAGCAGTGCTAACCACTGAGCCACAGTACCATCCCTATGGGTGTGCATGGGTTGTGCAGGCTAGGTGAATTAGCTATGGTAAATGCAGGGTCATGGGGTTGGAGTGTGTCTGGATGGGATGCTTTTTGGAGGGTCAATGCAGACTCGATGAGCTGAATATCTTCTTTCTGCACTGTACGGGATTCTATGATTCGATAATTGCAAATACAAGCTGTTTGCTCTATCTTGGAAAGCTAGAATTAACTTTCTTTATGATTACCTCTAATACAAACAAAAGTAGATTTGCTACATCCTGTAGGTCAGTGAACATACATCACATATAGTTAACATGTGGGTAGTTAATTATGACAGCAACTTTCATTTTAAGAAAATTATCTAATTAACAATCAGTAATATCTGTCTGCATCTGGTAATCTAAGAATGTGACTGGGATTCCCATCTAGAAATGTACGAAAAATAATTTCATTCCATAAGACGATGTGGAAGGAAAACACTTTTTCATGAATCTCAGCAGCCAAGCTAAACATCAGACGATACACAATGCGACATTTAGTGACTTGTTAAGCAAGCATTCCTCTCAGTGTTTGCAGGGGATCATCATCAAAACTAATGTGCAATATACTTCTTCCAGAATGTGGCTATAAAAAGAAAACAGAGAGTAGGGAATAAAGGCATTCCTCAGCTTGTCAAATGATAGGAGGTAATGTGTTATGACCAATTAAGAAAAGGTGAACCCTTCCTTTCAACCTTTTGATTGTTGCAAAAATGCTTAGTTATTTTAATGCAAGACTATATATTTCTGTAATCAAAATATAGTTTTTCTTTTAACTGAAAGCAAAAAGAAACCATTAACAAGGTTTTCTTGAGTTAAAGGAAGAATAAGTATTTTACATGCTAAACCTGAGAAAAAAGTAAGATGTGGTGTCAGGCATCTGGCCTTCAAGCAGGCAACTGGGGACACACACATATATATATACATACATACACACACACACACACACACACACACACACACAGGTACAATGCTAAAAATATATAAAATATCCAGTACAAATCAAAGATAAAACAATAGGTGATTAAAGTATTTTATGTACTCTCAAGTTGTACAATTTTAATCTGAGACCATGATTAGTTAGATGGTACCTTGAACTATCAGCTGTAATGAATACACTCTAATTGCCTTTTAAGTTCACAGTCCTCTGATGTTTCTTTCCAATCAGTCCTGTTACTGAGCACTTTTCTTCTTGAGAGACAGAGAGATTTCTTATTCTGTCTTCAGTTCTGCACCTCAGTTCCATCTTGACTCTATCAAAAAAAAAAAAATCCCTTGATATAGCCAGCTTGTTTGTGCATTCTGTTTCTGCTGAGGTTATGTTTTCAGGCTTGGTAATTTAATCTCCAACATGTCAAGATTTTCAAAATAGTGTAAATCAATTAGGAGATGAGAACATTTCGACAATTTCCATGGGGTCAGCCTGATTGTCTTTGGGTGAAATGTTCATTTCCATTCAGACTATCTTTGATCTAATTTAAGTCAGTTTCATGAAGCTGTGGGATCCAGCAATATGCAGATGAACTGGAGCTGAGGGGTTGTTTGCAAGTGAAATCAATTGGTTTGTAGACCAGGTACTGATTATCAATGACAAATATCTGCTGCTGCCAACAGTTATTTTATTGGTTGTCGGGTACCTGAACACCTCGGGCTGCGAACAAAACATAGAAAGGTTTTGTCAGACCAGAAGAGAAACCAGCAGATCTGCAGCAACCAAAAACTCACTTTCTCATTTCTCTGCAGCAAGCCACTTTACATCGGAAATAAATCAGCTTATCGAATTCAAAGTCATAACTTGCAGCACCTGCTGAAGAAAAGATAAGTCAGGAGACCTTTTATAAGTGAAACAGCCTCCCTTGCCTCATTGCAAACTCGTGGAAGCATTTAGAAAACAAAGGTTGAGGAGAAATCTTTGAATTAGCAAGAACCAATCCAAAAGATCTTCTGCATAAACATGGTGGGACTGTTTTCCCAGTTTTCCCTCTGTCCATGTGTTTTTATTTTCCTGTTTTTATTTTTCAGTCTATGTTTACATAAGGGGAAGTTTATAAGGGTTTAAGAGTTTTATTTTATGGAGTATGTTTAATTTACTTTAAGTATTTACCTGTAACTGAAATCTAATCACCTGTAAAATTGATTTATTTTTAAAGAAAGAGAAACCTGATCCCTGTTTTCTATCAGCTGAGGCTTCAAAATCAGGCAATTTCAGGATTTTGCTTATTTCTTGTAAAAACTTTAACATTTATGATGATGTTGGGAGTTAGCATGTGTTGATTTCCAGCAATCTACCCCAGTGAGTCTGCAAGACTATGTATGACTGGAGACCAAGGGTGGGGAACCTTTTTATATTGGAAGGCCACATTTTATTTAACCGAGATCCTACGAGACCGCTTGCTAAGAATTTAACATATCCAACAAAATGTCATATTTTTATCAACATATTTACTCATTTTAATTAAAGCCTGCTAATATATAAGGACTTTAAACAAAATATAAATTCAGCAGACACATTTAGTTGTTTGGCAAAGTTGACAATTGAACTAATAATAAGTGAAAAACTTAGACAACAAACCATTTAATGAGTTTTTTGTGATTGCTTATTGCAAAATAGGAATTGGATATTTGGTTCCAACATCGTTGACAGCAGCTTTAATTGGTCCTCCAGGTGAATATCCATCATCTGAGATGATGAGCACACTTTAGTTTGTATCACATATGAAAATATTGATTCACAACAGTAGGTTGTGCCAAAACAAGGCAGCATTCGATGAGATAACAAGGTGCAGAGCTGGATTAACAAAGCAGGCCAAACAGCATCAGAGGAGCAGGAAGGCTGACGTTTCGGGCCTAGACCCTTCTTCAGAAAATTTTCATGGCATTTTTCTTTGAAGGTAGTGAAGATTTCAATTCCACGTGTCCTCGCTGTAAGAGTACCCAAAGCCAGTAACTCCTCATGTTATCACGCAAATAAAAAAAACACCTGCGCTGAGTCAGTAATGTCAGTGGATTCATCCAAGGCAATTGAATAATAAATGTCTTTGCTTTGGCACATTGTATGAAGCTGTTCTGTTACATTGAGGGCTAATTCGTGTTGCCAATCGGTTATAGTCCTTCTTGAAAGATGTAGTTGTCTGTACTTATTAACCTTATCTGAATCTAAATATCCTACAACTTCAACAATGCATTATTTTATGGTTTCCACATCACTAAATGGCTTACCTCTTCTTCCAAGTATTTAAAACGATGTCAGGACAAGGGACTGACATTACTGAAGCAACTTATAAAGTATATATATGCTACAGTGATGTCAGTCCCTTGTCCTGACATTGTTTTAAATACTTGCTGCTGCTTTTGATCTTTCATGTTCTTAAGTGGGATTCTCCTTCCAGTTTAGCATATTTGTGGTCCTTATGAGTTGCATAATGCTGATATGCACTGTATTTCTTCACTGTTACAATTATGGCATCACAGAGCAAACATTTCATTTTTATCTTTGACAGCAACTATGTAATACCGCAATTCCCATTCTTCTTTGAATACTCTGTTCTCTTCCTTTAATGTTCTTTTCTTAGTTTTTGACATGACTGGATTACCAGAAAAAATTTTAAAATGGTGCACAGATTTAAAAAGGCGGATTTAGTGTTTGTGGACAAATAAGCAGGAGGGAGCAACTAGTGTCCCAACAGTAACTTATTCAAAGAAATGGTATAGTTAGGAAAGAGCTAGGTTGCTGAAAAAACTGATAACATAATTTTGAGAAAAACGTCTTCTGCACCAGGTACAGAACTCAAAACTGGATTTGCAAGCATGCATATTTCAGATTATTGGCTAACAAGATTGTGTCCATAAATGTAGTGCCAATGAACCGGGGTATTAATAAGAATTTATAACATGCTAACAAATTTGAAAGAGGTTCCCACGTGACTAGCTCTGAGGGTTTATCACCAAAACTTTGCATTTTTGCATTTTTGCTTCCTGTCACTTTAATTCCCAAGGCCACCCTTCCAAAAGTTGTGGGAGATCCCAAAAGATTCTACTCTTAGAAACACCACCATCTGCAAGTTCACAGTCAAATTGCACATAATTCCAACAAGGAACAATTGTGATTAAATCCTTGTTTTAATGTATAATTTGTTTCTGCATTTTTGGAAATTAGCACCTGTGGTTGGTGGTTGTTGGTCACTAAACATCATAAGACCAGAGTATTTCAATGGTTGCAGCATTTAATTCTATCTAGAAAGAGGATGGGATTCTCGTGTATGTTTTAATAGGTCACACAGATCAGTACAAAGGTCAGAGGTTACCAGTTAGTGAACAGTAAACCTGAGGCAGGTGAAAAAGATGGTGAACAGCTCCATACACTGAAGTGTTTTTGTCAACTACAAGAAGCTTGGGTTCAGAAACTCCTCACGTGTTATGTAGTAACTCTTTGCTGATGAGATTAGGGCCTAAAGGAGCCCAGATGCTATGCACACAAAACAAAATTTTTCACTACATCTAGATACGTGTGATGAAATAAATCAAATCAAAATATTGGGTCAGTGAAGTTAGCAGTTGGGGCAAAGGAATGCAGTACGTGTTTTGCTTAGAGGAGGTAGAAACCTGGGCTTGTAATGAGATTCTGGAGTACAGCCTTCGTAAATCTAGTGGGACACAATATCATGAGAAGAGATTAAGCAACTGGGAGGCAAGAAGTTATTGAGACATTCTGAAGCATCTTTTGAGGGGAATCAATAGCCACAATTTCAAAAGAGAAGGGATGTGACGGAGATAGAGTTCTAAAGACTTTTTGTGACTCATTGATATGCAGTTGGGTTTCTGAGAAATTCGCAGGAATTGTCTGGTTTAAAATGGGATGGCATTTATCCTCTGTTTGCTTGTTAATTCGTGTTTAACTTGTGTTAATTCATGTTGAATGTGTTAATTTTGGATGTTAGCATACAGAGTGCACCATATTTTTTGTTTAGAACAAATTACTGCACATGTATCCATACTGAAAATAAAATTTTGGAAATCACAGCAGCTCAGGCCGCATCCATGGAGAAAGATCAAACTAACATTTCGAGGCCAGAGTCATTTAGCCTCAAAATGTTAGCTTGTTCCCTGTCCACATTTTTTGTTTGCTTTGTTGACTAGTATATTGTTACATTTATTTTGGTTAAAAGCATGGAATCTTGCGGTTATATTTGCTCAGTTTTTCACATTTCACCTACATTACATAAAAATTCTTGTCCTTGTCACTGGGTCAAATTTCTGATAACCATACCTTAAAAGCACTTTTTATGTACTGACACTACTGTGTGACTGCAATGCTTCAAGAACACGACTGACCTCTGCTTTCTCAAGGGCAATTTTTGAAATGGAAACAAATGCAGGTCTTGCAGGAGCATCCTCATCCAAAGAATGAATAAAAATCTTGCAGGCATAGCTCGAACTAAGGGTCATAAATGTAAGATCGTCAATAATAAATCAAACAGGAAATTCAGGGGAAACCTCTTTCTCCAGTAGAATGTATAACAGATGACCACAAGGAGTAATTGGAGAAAATAGCAAAGGTGCAATTAAGGGGGAGCAGACTGAGAGAGGAAGGTTAGAAGAAATTGTTAATGAATATGATGAATAGATATTAGAAGATGCACCTATAGCACATAGGTATTGGCATAGACCTGTGGCCCTGAATAGATGTTTCTGTGCTATACATTCTGTGCAATATAAAGAAACAGTGACACAAGGCAAACTTCACAGTAAACAAAATAATTTATTGATGTTTATGAAGTAGTTGTATCGTTTAACAAAAGAAAAATGTTGTTCTTGTTGGATCTATGTGTTAAGTTGCCAAAAGAGCATCGCAAAATAATCATGTCTATCTGTCTTGTTTTACTTTTTCAGATCCTCCCACTGTGTTGGTGTCACTTGTAATGATATGTATTCTCTATATCACCACATAACATATACACCACAATGAAACTTAACACCTCCATTTGAAAGTCAAAATAGGAACCCTCAGCGATGTCAAATCACTAGATACAGGCAAATAATTTGTTTTTCCCCAGAATATAGTTTTGAATTTTGTGATAAGCATCAAAGTTCACACATTGGAACACAAGTTTTTGAAGTAATTGCTGTTCAACAGTAAGGTTGAGTGTATACCTCAAAAATGTTCTCTTAGTAATTTGCATGAACATCCGTCAACAAGAATCAAACTTTTGCTGTCTAATATTAATGGGCCAGAATTTGCTGTCAAATTACCAATCTGACTAAAGGTATTTGTGCACATTAGTACATGCAAAGGGGTAGAAGACCATTTGCAAATCACTGCATAAAAATTTCTACTTGAGATGTGCCAATCTGCCCTTAGTTTTGCAAAAAAAATTTCATCGTCTGCCTCATCACTAGAATACATTGAATGGCATGAATCTGCATTTACACAGATAGTTCACTGTTATAATGATGTAGACAGTACAATTACTGTCAGTCAACATCTCTAACATTGAAAATTAACTGTGTGAGGCTGATTCTTTCAAGCTTTTCCTGCACCTGATTGTAACAATAGGATTGTTACATTTTGAAAACTTCAGGAATTTTCCTCTCCGCTGCTTTCTCTCTCTCGTTACCCATTTTTTCTTGCATTCTCTTCACTTCTCTTTCAGCACCTGATTTGAAATTAGATTTGTCAACTTTAATTTACACTTGCAGCTTACTTTTCGTTTCACAATGCTTCCATCCTGGTTAGTTAAGGCGCAAAATGGGCTGATGAGGATTTTTTTTCATAAAAATCATTTACTGCCCAACTTAAATCGCTTTTGTGAAGGTGCGGCTGAACCATCTTCTTGAACTGCTTCATCCATGAGGTGATGGTGAAGCTGTTAGGAAAGGAGTTCGACGATTTTAATCCAAGGCCAATGAAGGAATAGTGATACAGTTCCAAGTCCAACTAGTGTATCGTGTAGAGGGGAACCTGTAGGTGGTGGTGTTCCCATGTATTTCTGCCCTTGTCCATCTGGATGGTAGTGGTCAGAGGTTTGAAAAGTATTGCTGAAGGTCACTTGGTGGATGCACACTGCAGCCGTTGTGTATCAGAGGTGGAGCGATTGAAAGTGAAAGCGTAAATGGTTCCCAGGCTTTGCTAGATTTGGACAGCTCTGGGCAACATTCAGGCTAAATTGCTGAAGATTTGTGCCGCAGAACCAAATGCAGTCCTAGCCAAACTGTTTCTCACATTTACAACACTGGCATCTAACTGGCGGATGAGGAAAATTTCACAATTATGTCCTGTCCATAAAAAAGCAGAATACATTCAATTGCCCAATTTCTCGCTGTTAATTGACTGTCAATTATCAGAACAGTGGAGGAAGGTAGACTCGACAGACCTGACAAGGAAAACCTCCAGATAACCTGCTGACTGATACGCAGTTTAACTGCCATCAGGACCTCTCAGCTCCAGATTGCATTACAGCCTCGGTTTAGAGATGGACAAAAGAGCTCTATTCCAGTAGTGAGATCAGAGCAACAACCTCGTACATCAAGGCAGCATTTGACCCATTGTGGCATCAAGGCATATAAGCCAAGTTGATGTCATTAGGAGTTAGGCAAAAATAAACTTTTGTTAGCTGAAGGCATATCTAGCACAAAGGAAGATTGCTGGGATTTAATCATCTCAGGCCAGGACATAACAACTACAGTTCCTCAGGGTTGTGTCCAAGTTCAACGATATTCAGTAGCCTCCTTCCATCAAAAAATCAATAGATGCTTGCCTCGCCAGCATTGTTAACATTCAATGTGCAAATAAAGACAAAATCTTTACTCCTACGGTCTACTTGCCTTTAAATAAACTGCATTATATACCCTGAGATAGATCCTTAAGAGGTGATGAGACAGAAGTACAAAATAGGGTGGTGCTTATGATGTGAAAACTGATTCCAGACCCTGAAAAATATCAAGTCACTAAGTCAAACATAGGAAAGGAGACCTCCTAATTGCCATCTATTACTCTTCTGCTGATTTATTGGTACTCCTCCACATTGAACAGTACTTGGGAGATGCATTAAAGTTGGGAACAGAATTATCTTTGGGTGGGAAACTTCAATATCCAATACTTTGATCTCACTGCCACTAACTGGCCAAGGCCTACAACACATAGCTATCACAATGGGTTTCTGGCAGGAGATGCGGGAAAGGGAAAACATAGCTGACCTCATATGGTCTGTCACATCTGTCAGTGACAATATTGGTGATGCTCACACAGTCTGTGAGCAGGAGGGGTCCAATCTGTGCACTAAGGATAATTTCCATTGCGTTGTTCTGCAATTCTACTCAAATGAATGGGACTGGTTAAGAATAGATGTGTTTGCTGATCACAACTAAGCTTTCAATAAGACATTGAAAGCTGTCAGTATGCAAAGCAGAATAGTTTCCCCTTAAATCTGTGAATAAATGGTGTAGTTTATTTTTGGTTCTAGTACCGTCACCAAGCCCAGTAACCAACACCAGTTTAGAAAAGGAGAACAGCAGCAGTTCCATTCTCTCTTGAAATGATGTACAAAGTTGGAAAATCTATGACACAGATTTATTAATTTACTGAAAAGAGCTAAGCAATCACACAATGAATCAGACTGGACTCTGCTGTTTACCCATGTCCAATTGTGAATGGGTGTGTAAAAGTAAACAATTATCAGGAGGATGAGGCTCCACTAACAATCCTCATCATCTTCGATGGTGAGGCCATCTTTGTGTTCTCCTAAGGTCCCCAGGCTTCTTTAACTAACTTGATCCACTCTGTGTGTTGTGAAGAAACAGCTGACCCCATAGGATACAGCAAAAAAATTAGACCCTGACAACTTTTGGTTGGCATGAAGACTTCTGCTACAGAATTAGTCACAACTTTAGCCAACACATAATGGAAATTTACAATGCCGTCATCAACTTGAGAATGTAGCTGCATGTTGCTCCCTCGAAATAGAGCAAATCCATTTCAGCCCTCAACTTTGCTGACCAGTTCTCTTTCAATCAATAACTAATTGATACAATGTGCCATCACAATTGCCATCAAGCAGCTACTAATTATTAACAACTTGTTTGCTTGTTGTTTCCTTTCTTCTCTGCTCAACAACAAACTTCCTTGCTCGCTAACCAAATACATGGGTTTCACTTTTCATTTATATTTTGCTATCCCCCTACATTTTCTGATTCAGTTTTAATAATTAGTTTCTCAAGTCAATTTTATTTGCCTTCTTAGTGGTTATCTTTTTCTCTCCTCAGATCTTTAACGTCCTTTTGTTCTTTTCTTAATTTCAAATTCTTAACATTACTATTAATCTTCTCAATGTTTCAAAGTTTTCTTGTCTACTTTCCTCTTTTTTATTTGTTTAATTTCCTACTTCCAATTTCCTCTTCGCTTGTCCTATGCTTTACACTAATACTGCTCATGGATATTTCTCCTTAGCATTCTAAGCTGTGGATGTCAACATATGTACTCTAAGAGATCATTGGCTCCTTATCTTTGAGTAAGGCTATTTCACACATGATGTATGGTAACTCTCTTTTATTTGTACCAAACATTATAGGTTCCTAAATGTAACTCTCATGCATCGTGTCTAGGAAATCGTCTTTACATGCTTCTTCTCATCTGATGTCTTCTCTTTTGCTAATGTCAAAGTCAAATCATCAGTTACATCATTATCATCTACATACATGTTTATACTGTAACTGCCTCCAAAGTTCTCTCTTATTTGGTATACATTATTGGGTAGAGTTTGGTTATTGCTGAAGAATGAAACTCTATTTATTCTTATCAAGGAAAGTGTATCAGCCATTAATTGTGTGATGTCTGGTGTGTGGACTATTATGCAACCATTTCTCATCTGTCTAAACCTGACTTCTTTTATGACCATGGTGTTTTTGCAATCTCCACTGATTCCAATAATGTTACTAAAGATTCATCTTGACCTGGAATTTTATGCACAAGAGTTAGTCTGAAATTCTTTCACGTTCCACATGTAACTGCAGAGACTTCACTTTCTTCAGTTGTGTGCAGCTTCATCTCTCAACGTGAAATGTTAAGGTTTTCTGTGCCATCAATTTACTCCTGGATAAAGATTTTCCTCATTGTTGCAATTTTCAGGCCCTGGAACATTGTTGTAAATCTCCTGTAAGCTCTCAATAGAGCAATTATGTCTTTCCCATGATGCAGTGACCAGAACTGTGCACAAAACTCTAGATGTGACTTAAACAACACCTTATATAGTTTCAGCATGATATCCCTGCTCTTATTTTTGATATCTTGGTCAATGAAGGAAAACCTCCCATATGTCTTCTTTACCAACTTAACTACTTGTCCATCTTCAGAGATCTATGGACGTATGCTCCATTGTTTCTGACTTTCCTGAAACCCTCTCAATACCCTTCAATTTTATTGTGTATTCCCTTGATTTGTTTGTCCTTTCCTAATACCTAACATTGTACTTCTCCAGATTGAACTCAGTTTGCCACTTTTCTGCTGAGTCAACAAAATCAATGACATCTTCCTGCAACCAACAGCAATCTTCACTACTACCTACCCAGCCAATTTTGTTTTAATAGCCTACATGTTTCCCAATCATGCCTCCCACATTTAACCCTAAGTCATTAATATTTACTCGAAACATCAAAGGGCAAATAACTGAGTCCGGTACATCACATGTGGCCTTTTCTTGATGCTTCACTCAGTTTATCACCCCTTCCCACAGCTCCAATTGATTCTTTACGCAACAATCAACTTCCTTTAACCTCCTTCTCTATCCTGCCTGCAAAATATATCCAGAGATTTTGAACAATCATCTTAGCTTCACTTTCAGCTAAGCCTCCATTATAGTTTATGGTATCATGCTGCCATGTATCTATCTTGCTCTTATCCCATTCCTTTTACTCACTATACTTCTTTGAACACTATATGTTCAAATATACCTTTTAATACTGTCAACTTTCAGTGCTGTATGTTTTTTGACCTTTGCTCCCCTTGTCTTTGAGAGTCACTTGTGAAGTTTCTGCCTTCTACTTCTTGCTCTGAACTTGTCCTCAGGTTCCCATCCCCTGTCAATGTAGTTTGAGCCCTCCCCAGTAGCAATAACAAATCTCCCTGCAAAGATATTTATCCCAGTTCTGTTCAGATGTAAACTGTCCAGCTTGTACAGGATCTTCCCTCCCCAGCTCCATGAATGAATCCCAATGCCCCAGATACCTGATGCCCATCCTCCTACACTAGCTTACCAGACACATGTTCAATCACTAGCATTTGGGACTGAGAGTAATCTTGTCCCTACAGCTTTAGGGTAATTTCTTACCTTGCTCCCTGAAAACTGCTTTCAGGACCTCATCCTGAATCCAAATTAAATTATGCAGATGTGTTTATCAGCAATACATGGTATCTATGACATCGCACATTGCTTTGGGTTTTCAGTAAAGCTACTCAAATAAACACACCTCCCTACACTTCTCCATTGTGCTGTAAATTATTTATTTTCTTCCCTGAAGCACAACCTCTCAAAATTACATTATTAGATTTAGATTTGTTGTCACATGTATGTGAAAATGCAGCGAAAAGTACTTTTTCACGTGTTATATGCAAAGTGTCGCCACTCTCCTGCGCCATCTTGAAATACCGAATGTAGTGCAAGATTTTACTGCAAAAGAATTCATCTTTCTCTCTACTTATTGTTCCTCCTCTGTTGTTCCTCCAGTCGCTGCTTGGCATCGGCCGGAGTCTCTGTTATGGGCTCTGAAGTCTTAGTTATGGACCTCTGCTGCCACCACGAACTCCGCATCCAAGCTGGAGCCATGGGCTTGGAGATTTGAGGGTTACATACCTCCTGCTCACAATCTGATGCTCTTCCAGATGCTGCCTTCAGTCCTCCACCATTCCTTTTACCAATGCTTCCACTCCTTCAGGCGCCCGGGCCTAGCTGCGGACCTGGAGCCTTGACTCCATCTACGAATTCGGGCCGGGGCAGTCAACCAGGGCCTGCTCCTCCATCACCAGTCGAACGCGGGCTGGGGTGAGGCCGTGTCCGGCTCATCCTGGCATTGCTGCCATCGTTGCCAGAGACCTCCTCCTTCAACAGCTCCTCTCCAGACTTTAGAGAAAAAGAAAATGAAGAAAAAAGGAAAAGAAAGGAATAAGAGTAAAAGTAAAAAGAAGGAAAGAGAAAAAATGAAAGAAAGCATTTAGGAGTAGACGAGACCTGGGCTCAGTCCTGCTCCCCCATCGCCATCTTGATTTTTCAACATGTATTTATGTACTTATCCTCATGTAGTGATTGGAACAAGGTTGGCCAGGTGGATCTCATTGAGTTTGAATTCGCTGATGGGGGCTGTTAACCTGGACCAATCAGGGAGCCCTGGCTGACATATATAAACAGGAGTGTCAGACAGTCTCTTCTCCCTGGGCACTGGCACTGAGCTAGCTGGCCAGAGTCCATGTACTGTGCTTGTGTAAATAAAGGGTTACTTGGTGATGGGATCGCGGCTTCTGTGTAGTTATTTCACTCTCATCTTCAAAATGAATCTTCCAATTCACTTCCCAACCCCATCCATCTCAGTATGTACCCCAAGGTCACACTCTCTGTAGTGTCAGGCACTGTTTTTCTCCATCTGCTTTGAGAGACGAAAATTGTTTATGGGAGTGTTATTAGGAAGAGTTATAACCACCATTTTATTATGAGTAAAGGGTAAATACTGCAGGTGCTAGCAATCTGAAAGAAAAACAGCAAACGCTGAAGAAACTCAGCAAATCTAGCGGTATCTCTGGAGAAAGAAACAGTTTATGTTTGAAGTCTGGTGACTGTCCTTCACAACACCTCTCCGAATCATCGCAGACACAAACATTGTCAGTTATAGAATCAAAGTCATAGAGTCATACAGCACAGAAACAGACCCTTCAGTCCAACCAATCCATGCCAGGCATAACCCCAAACTAAATTAATCCCACTATCTGTGCTTGGCCCAAACCCTTCCAACTGTTTCTTATTCATGCACTTATCCAAATGTTTTTTAAATGTTGTAACAATACCCACGTCCATCACTTCCACACACAAACCATCCTCTGGTTAAAGAAATTTCCCCTCGTGGCTTTTTAAAATCTTGTTCCTCTCACCTTCAAAATATACCCCTGAGTCTTGAAATCCCCTGTCCTCGGGAAAATACACCTGCCATTCACTTTACCTAAATGCCTGAGATTTTGGGAAGGTTTTTCTCTGTGAGGTCTTGTGAGATTTCTTGCTGCTTGTTATTAAATTTGCCTGATTAACAATGGTGCCCCTCTCATATAATTGCAGCCCTATCTTATCACGTGCCATTCCTGGAACAATTTGCTACTCAGTGGATATACACCAAAAAAGCAGCATTCATGGCATGGCTGCCATCTTCAAAAGTTTGCTGGGCACCTGGACATGTTGAAGTGACAGAAGATATCGGAGAAGGGGAATGTCTTTTTGATTCTTTGACCGGGACCTAGAGGGAACGGTGTGCAGAAGGGCATCTTCTTCACAGATGACTGGTGTAGGAGGCTGTGATACTGGACTCTAGCAGCCTGGTCTGTGATTGCCAACTGGGACAATGTGGTTTGCACAGTGCAGAAGGATGACCAGCAGTGCCACAAGAAGTGCAATGGCCAGCTCCATGTCACTCAGTTATGTGCCACACTCTGTTACCTCACATTCACTCGACCTTTGCCACTGCACCCACCAAGGTTCACGTTTCTGCCACTCATTATTGCAATGCAATGTTCTACCTCACTCACTTACTTCCCTTGCACAGCCCTTTACACCAGGAGTTTTAATGGAACACTCGCTACTTTCCTGGATGAGCGGAGCTCCAACAAAACTCACGGAAATTGATGCTCTCCAGGACAAGGCAACTTGCTTGATAGGTGATAACACATTGTAGAGCTGGAGGAACACAGCAGGCCAGGCAGCATCAGAGCAGCAGGAAAGTTGATGTTTTGGGTCAGGATCCTTCTTTTCTGAAGAAATGTCCCGACCTGAAACATCAACTTTCCTGCTGCTCTGATGCTGCCTGGCCTGCTCTGTTCCTCCACCTCTACAGTGTGTTATCTCTGACTCCAGCATCTGCAGTCCTTGCTATCTCTTGCTTGATTGGTGCCACATTCACAGGCATCTACTCCCTCTACTACCAACACTCAGTAGCAGCAGTGTTTACCATCCATAAGGTGCAGAAATTTACCAAAGATCCTTAGACTGCACATTCCAAACCCACGATTGTTACTATTTAGAAGGTCAAGGGAAGCCAGTACAATGGGAACATCACCGCCTGCATGCCACTCACCATTCTGGCTTTGAAATATGTCACTGTTCCTTTCCTATCGCTGGTCAAAACCCTGAAACTCCCTCCCTAATGGCAGTGTTCTTCTACCTACTGCACATGGATTGCAGTGGTTCAAGATGGCGGCTCACCACCACTTTCTTAAGGGTGACTAGGGGTGGGCAAAAATGCTGGCCCAGCCAGTGATGCCCATGTTCTATGATTGAATTAAAAAGTAAGATGTGTGTTCGATTGACTGAGGATTGCTGATGAGCCGAGCAAGCTGCCTGATCATGTGACTGTGCTAATTGTCACGGTAAAGGAAGGCAGAGATCTCGTGAGCATACAAATAGGTGCTAACTGAGCTAAAGGGCAAACAAATAGTCTGAAAATGCAGTCAGGTCCAATTCTTGCCTGTTTCTGCACACAAATTCTCCTTGCAGCTACCTCTCAATTCCAGTTGCCGCTGTGCCCTGCCATGTAATACTGTGCTTCCTAACTTCGTGTAAGTGGTTTGGAGAGGTGCCATGAGGATCCTGAGGAGATGGTAAACCTTGTAAGCCAATTTCCCTGTACAAAGTTTGCATGTGGCTTGTCCCTATGGATTATGCCCTGAGATACTGTTTGTTGCTGAACAACATGGGGACTCCCTACGGCCTGTGATGAGCTGAAGTTGGCTGGTTCCCAATTTGAACTCCATGTCGAGAATTCCTGCTGTCTGGTCATTTTACACATTTGGTCAGGTAGAGGGCTGCATATAAATGAGGTGAGTTGTGTAGTTAATAAGGTATTTAACAAGATATAATCCTCTTTAATTGGCAATTCACCACTGCCTAGCAAGAAACTTGCCTCAATGCCCAGCAGGTCCATAAATGAGGTAGGGAGTCACTCCTGGTGAGTGATTTTGTCACAAACCTTACCATTGTCCATATCGTTCTGCTATCTATAAGATTCTGCTCACAGCTAACAAGATCAGAATGAAAAAGCCAATTACTAAGATTTTCTTGAGTGAAAGAAAGAGGAATTGTTATTACCTACTAACTCCAAGAAAAATAATAAAAATGCAACATCAAACACACACAAACAAACAATAAACATTTCATCCTTGGCTGCAATAGACTTCCAATGAAGCTGAATGCAATCTGAAAGAACAACAGTTCATTTTCCACTTAGTTACGCCACATGCTTCTAAGATTGAATATATGATCTCTGTTCTTACATCTCCCACCTTCCCTTGCTGTGTCTTGTTCGTGTTTTGTTGGCTTTGCTATCAGCAGAATGAACCCCATTATCTTCTTTGCACAGCTCGCATTCACACTTATTTTATCTGTTGCTCCTTTACCACCATTATCATGGCCTTTGTACAGTTATAGAATCATAAAGTCATAGAGTACAGAAATGGTCCAACCAGTCCATGGTGACCAAAATCCCGAACTAAACTAGTCACACCTGCCTGTGCTTGGTCCATATCCCTCTAAACATTTCTTATTCATGTACTTATCTAAGTGCCTTTTGAATGTTGCAACTGTGCCCACATCCATTCACTTCCTAAGGAGGTTCATTCCACGCACGAACTACCCGCTGTGTAAAGAAATCACCTCATATGTCTTTTTTTAAATCTCTCTCATCTGATCTTAAAAATATGGCCTCACATCGTGAAACCCCTCATCCAATGGAAAGGACACCTGCCATTAATCCTATCTATACCTGTCATGATTTTATAAATGTCCGTAAGGTCACCTCTCAATCTCCTGTGCTCCAGTGAAAGAAGTCCCAGACTATTCAGCCTTTCTTTATAACTCAAACCTTCCATACCTGGCAACATCATGATCAATATAAGGAGTGTAGGGACATTCTTAAGAAAGAAATCAGGAAGGCAAAGAGGGGAAATGAGATAGCATTGGCTGATAGGGTTCAGGATAATTCAAAAAGATTCTACAAATACATTAAGAGCAAAAGGGTAACTAGGGAGAGGGTAAGGCCTCTTAAAGATCAAGGAGGTCATCTTTGTCTTGAATCCAAGGAGATGGGAGAGATCCTAAATGAATATTTTATGTCAGTTTTTACTGTGGAGAAAGAAATGGAGTCGAGAGAATGCAGAGAAATAAGCTTTGATGTTTTAAAAACAGTTCATGTTACAGAAGAGGAAGTTCAGGAGGTCTTAAAGAATGTAAAGGTATATAAATCTCCGGGATCTGATGTAATGCATTTCAGAACGTTGTGCGAAGTAAGGAAGGAAATTGCAAGACCCCTTGCAGAAATATTTGCATCACCTATAACCATGGGTGGGGTGGTTAATGTTGTACTTTTGATTAAGACAGGTTGTAAGCAGAAACCAGGGAACTATAGACCCGTGAGTCTGATGTCAGTTGTGGGTAAATTATTGGAGGTGATTATAAAAGATAGGATTTATGGACATTTAGAGAGGCAAAATTTGCTTAGGGATAGACAGTATGGTTTTGTGCAAGGAAAATTGTATCACACAAACTTGATTGACTTTTTTGAGGAAGTTACCAAAAAGATCAATGAAGGCAGTGTAGTAGACGTTGTTTGTTTTGATCTTAGTAAAACCTTAGACAAGGTTCTGCATGGTAAACTAAGTAGTAAAGTTAGGTCACATGGAATTCAGGGTGAGCTTGCCAATTGGATGCATAACTGTTTTAAAGTCAGGAGACAGAGAGTTATAGTGGAGGGCTGCTTTTTGGACTGGAGCCCTGTGACCAATGGTGTCCCACAGGGATCGGTTGTGGGTCCTCTTTTATTTGTCATTCATATAAATGATTTAGATGAGAAAATAGAAGGAATGGTTAGTAAGTTTGCAAACAACACCAAAATTGGTAGCATAGTAGACAGTGAAGAAGGTTTCCTAAGATTACAGAGGGATTTTGATCAAATGGATCAATTGGCTGGAAAATGGCAGATGGAGTTCAATCTGGTTAACTGCGAGGTATTGCATTTTGGTATAACAAACAAGGGTAAAGCCCTGAGTAGTGTTGTAGAACAAAGGGACCTAGGGATGCAGGTACATAATTCTTTAAAGTTTGTGTCACATATAGATAGGGTGGTTAAAAAGGAATTTGGCATGTTTGCCTTTATTGTTCAGTCCTTTGAGTAAAGAAGTTGGGAAGTCATGTTGAGGTTGTACAGGATATTGGTGAGGCCTCTTCTGGAATATTGTGTCTAGTTCTGGTCACACAGTTATAGAAAGGATATTATCAAGCTAGAGAAGGGTCAGAAGAGATTTATCAGGATGTTGCCAGGTATGAAAGGTTTGAGTTATAAAGAAAGACTGGATAGGTTGGGACTTCTTTCACTGGAGCGTAGGAGTTTGAGTGACGACCTGATAGAAGTTTATAAAATAATGAGAGGTATAGATAGAGTTAATGATAATTGTTTTTTTCCCTAGGAAAGGTGATTTCAAGACTTTGGGGCACATTTTTAAGGTGAGAGGAAAGAGATTTAAAAAAGACATGAGAGGTAAATTTATTACACAGTGGGTGGATCACGTGTGGAATGAACTTCCTGGGGAAGTGGTGGATGCGGGTACAATTACAATATTTAAAAGACATTTAGATAGATACATAAAGGGGAAAGGTTCGGAGGGATATAGGCCAGGAGCAGGCAGATGGAACTGGTTTGGTTTGGGATGGTGTACGGAATGGACTGGTTGGAAGAAAGAGCCTGTCTCTGTGCTGTATGACTCTATGGCTCTATAACGTTATGACTCTTTGAGCTGCCAGTGCTGCTGTTATTCTCTGGAATTTTCTGTTTTTGTTTCAAATTTTCATTGTTGGAATTGGGGAGAGAGAGATTAGTCAGAAAAAGAGAGGGTATTGATGAGTATAGAC
This sequence comes from Rhincodon typus, assembly GCF_021869965.1. Taxonomy (NCBI): domain Eukaryota; kingdom Metazoa; phylum Chordata; class Chondrichthyes; order Orectolobiformes; family Rhincodontidae; genus Rhincodon; species Rhincodon typus. The sequence continues at coordinate 31,516,437 of NC_063358.1, forward strand.
ACAAAGCCTCAGAAATATGATATTTCATAACAGTACATGATTGATATACTTTAGCCTTTCTTCCACATGTTCCTTCTCCCTCTCCTGGAGGCAGGAGGTGGACGTAAATGAAATGATAAATTGTGATATCTGATATTCAAGCTCCTCAGAAGAAGATGACCTGTGAAAAATCTCAAAGAAATCTACACTTTTTTGCCTGTTTAAAGACATTTTGCAGTGATGGAGTTGGAATGGCTGACTCAGAAGTTCTTAATACATTATCTTATTAGATAACACTATGTTTCCATAAGTACTGCAACAATTGGGCACCCTTTAAACAGACCTGGTGATTTGCTTGCCAGCAAACACAAATGTAGAAGTGAGATTGTTAAAGTAACTGAGCCAACCCACAATGAAGTGCTTGAGTCTACAGCAGTAGACTGGTCATACCTTAATCATATTATTACTGGTTCAGATTCTTTTCCATGAGGGTTCATCAAGAAGTTACCAAATTCTAGGGCACACAGTAATGTTTTAATTCCATGCAAATACAGTAAATGTATGGATAATTTGTTGTAGCACAACAGCTATCATCTGTTGAAGGCTGATACAAACAGTTCTGTGATGACAACAGCAATCATTTATATTCCAACAGCATCCTTTTAAAACGTATCTCCTGTGATTAGAATGCCTCTCCTCATCAGCAAATGGTGGCTATAGACTGAATTTCTTAACAGCATGTTCTTTTCATTCCTGACTTAAGCCCTTGCACGTCGCTGAGCTGCTCTCTGTGACCTCTCTGCCAAAACTCTTCATTTTCAATGATTCTGAGTTGATTATTTGCTGGGTTGTAGTGAGTGGGAGCAGAGGCTGACATGTGCTGGTTTCCTGAGGTTTACTGGAATGTGAGTCAGCGTCATTTACAGGAGAATTGGCAAGATTATTGTTAGTGTCTCACTGACAACTCTTGAGATGTAACTTTCCTTTAAATGACTGACAAAAACTATCATCATTCTATTGTTTTGTTTCAATGAGTGAATGAACAGCAATGAAACAGAAATGAAATGCCATGCAAACACAGTTGAAACAAAGAACAGCGAACAGTACAATTTAATATTTTCTCTGCCCTAGATAATTTAGGCTTGCTCTGCAAAGAATGAAAGACAGAAATTATTGAACGTCTCCCATGCAAATTTGACCAGCGTTTTAGCTGCAAAGGAAAATGAACACGTTTGACAAATTGTCATTGCCAGGAAGCCATTAGGTGTAGAATCAAATTCCTGATGTGGTGTATATCCTATAAGGAGATCAATTATATGAGCAGCCATACTTTGAAGGCTTCTTGGGGACAGTAACTGAAAAAGAGAAGGAAGAAAGTGGGAACTATAATGTCTATAGGTTTTAAATATATGCAATATTAGTTTAAAACATGAAATCTATGTATGATTCTGGTGGTATCTCTTATCTTGAGATGCTTGAGATCATTCAAGTTTGCAGTATTATCTTTTCCTTATGCAGACAAAATATGCACACCCCACTAAACTGTCCTTCCCACTTCCTAATGAATAGACTGCTAGTGGTATGTAATTCGTAATGAACTTTACTAATTTTCAAATCTGATGAGTTAGAAAACATACGTGAAGTCAGCCTGCTAATCATGAGGTGTTTGCCAATAATGTGCACCGTGTAATCCATAGTACAAACAGAGACTTGAGGTGATAATTACTACCTTGTTTTCCTTTAGATGATCTAATTGTTTCAATCTTGTGTTATACGTTTCTCCATTATTCAAATTTCAGGGTAAGTTAGTGCGAGGGAGGGAAATATATGAAAAGAGGTTACAGCAGGAAAGAACAAAGTAAACACAATCTCAGAGGAGGAAAGTCTTTTCCACAGAGAAGCAGAAAATCAATTACTAGAGATGTTGGCATGTAAGTTGATATTTGAAACCTGAAAAAATATCATGCTCAAGCTGAAGGGTGGAGTTTGACTTAATCTGTGAGTGTAAAAAGTGAACCGCCAAAGAAAACAAAACTGGCTATAAATTTTGAAGTATGGAAAAAATAATATTGATGGTTTGCACTAAATTGATGAGGCATGGCTTGTTCAATTAATTAATTGCACAAAGATACCTTAGATCACAATAAAAGCCTTTTAATACCCATCAAATTTATTGACATGAATTTGCATGCAACTGAAGAGGCTTATCTACTGAGAAAAACAAAAGCAGTATAGGGACAAATTTCAAAGTCTGACCCACGCTCACAGTCCTGCTGTTTTTTTTGCAGGAGTAGTTGAGTATGGTGAAGGTTCTAATTTGTAAACACGTGGCTCTCAGAGGCAACTGCACAAGTTAAAGTATAGCTGCCACGGTTTGGATCTGAGTTTTGCTCTGGAAATTTCAAACCAGTACTTGCACACTTTAAATCTGGGAGGAGCTAAATGCTATCAGTTTTTCTTGATAAAGTACAGAGTATAATTTTGAAGAGGTAAGAGTACCCTTTTGGATATGGTTCCAGGACATCTTTGGAGTTTTCAGGTGCCCTGTGAAACTGTTAAATGGAAGGATGAATATGTAAGAAGCACATAAACTCAGTGGAATTGTTAGGCTCTTTGCATCTGCCTAGATAGCTGAGAGGAGTGTTGTTAAGTTGCCATAGTATTTAAATCCTCTGCCTTTTAAATATTTGAGAACAAAATTGTTTGCCCACATTAAAAAAAAGTCATTGTTCATTGTTTTGCACCATCTCTTACAATAACTTTGAGGTCTAGCATTACAGGAATTATAACAGATTTCACAACATTTGATTATCCCATTGAGGTGACTGTCAGTTCATAGTTTAACTTGCAACTCCAAGAGTCTGTCAACTCTTTGAGATGGGATAATGAATACAAATGCCCATTTTTATGAAGGGATTAAAGGAAGCAATGGGATAAGTAGGTTTCTATCAATTAGACAGTATTTATCTTGAAATTTTAGTTCATGGGGTTAGGTATATGGAAAATAAGAGAGCCAGCGGGATCATGGTGTGATCTAAGGATGTGATGTGGTGTGGTTTGTGGGTCTATGGAGATGGATATTGGTCACTAGCTCATCATCAGGGGAAGAACTCAAACAAGATGAACCAACTAGAACATTGATTTCCCAGTCCACCAAGCTGTCCAACAGAAACAAAGTCATATGAAGACCAAATTGACACTAGGTTCTCTGCTTATGACCACGGAATAAAAATTGAGGCCACGCCTGGCATTCAGTACAGAGAATTTGTCACCTTTTTTTTGAATGAATTTAGGTGTGTATTCGCCTTAAGGTTCTCACTCTAGATCATTTTTGGTTCTTTGGTTTCAGACTCACTCTTCAACAACATATTGTGTTGTAATCCTCTCTATTCATTGAATTGGGTAATCCATCTATTTGAACAATTTGATGTCAATTAACTCACTAACAACATCCTACAATTTGTTAATGAAACAACCCAGGTCATCAGAAACATATTTCCATTATTTTTGAAGGCCTTTTTTGCCCATTAACTATGCTCCGATTCCATTTGGTGCAAACATGGTCTCTAAAAAGCTTGTTAACACACATTCTATCATTATAACATGTAATATTGGAGAAATCCAACACAAAGCTGAGAAACACTGTGCTAGGTGTCACAGTTGGTGAGATTTACTACAATAACAATGTTGTTTAAATATTATTCACTGAATTTACAGAAAAAAGTTTCATACTATGTATGATTTTGAATTAGGTATGTGTGGAGTCAACATTAGCACAATAAAAAAGGGCATCAAGAGTTCCTTGCAAGCATTATTCAGATGTCATTTCTCCCAATCTCTGTTCACTGGCCATAAAAGAGCTTCACTTTGTTTTTCTCCCATACCACAAAATGTATTTTGGTCAAAACAGGCAGCTGACCTGTTGTAAGATTAATTCAAATATTGGTCAATAGCTGATCATCAGGGGAAGCCCTCAAACAAGCTGAACCAACTAGAACATTGATTTCCCAGTGCACCAAACTGTCCAACAGAAACACATTTATATGAAGACCAAATTGAGACCAGGCTTTTCCATGTTGGACTAATAGAGTGCTCCAAACTCAGTCTTACCATTCTGAAAATAGACTCTAATAAATATGGTACATAATTGACTGAAATATAGCATTTAGGTCAAAGGTATTATAAAGACAATTTGGAAAATTTTCTTCCAAAATTTTACTTGAAAATAGCCCTTCTCAGTGAATAGCAACATTACAATGGGTGATCTCACTAATTTTCCAATTGACATTTTTATTTTGCTCACAACTAATTAAAAATTTTGACTCGCCTATCGACTCATGTTTTTTGCCTCCACTAGATGTGGTATCTTTAGATTTCCAAATGGTATTTGCTACAGTGTCATACAAAATTTAAATAGACAAGATAAAGGAAATGTGGTTAGGGCTAATAATTAGCATGAGGAGAGGATTAGTTAATGGACAATGAGCAAAAAGTATGTTTCTAAGTTGGCGTGCTATGACTAGTTGAGTGCTACAAGGATTAGTGCTCGGGCCTCAGCTATTTACACTCATGACTTTGATGGAGATGTACCTACGTTTGTTGATGATAAAATGTTAGGTGAGAAAGCAATTGCTATGAATGATACAAAAAGGATGAAAAAAAAGATACAGGTGGGTTAAGTGTATGGACAACAATGTGGCAGATGAAATAAATTGTGGGAAAGTCATGAGGTTATTCAATTTGGTAGCACAAGTGGACAAGTAGCATTTTATTTAAAAGATTAAAAACGAAGTGGTGATGTTCAGGTACACTCAAGTAATTGCATTAATGTTATGTCAGCACGCAGGTGCAGCAAAGAAATAGGAACATGAATGCATGTTGGATACTTTTGCAAAGGCCTTGGAATATGACACCAAATCAGACTTTCTGCAATTGTGCAGGACTTTGGTGAGACCACACATGGAATACTGTGTGCCTATTTGGTCTCCATATTCTGAGGGAAAGATACACATGCCTTTGTTGCAATATAGCAATGTTGACTAGATTAGTAACTGGAATAATGGCTTGATAGATGATAAGAGACTGAGTAAGATAACAGACTGAGTAAGTTGCATTTATATTTCCTATGAAGATAAGTTTTTGAACTTGAACCACAAAAGGTAATTTCCTTAAAATACATAAGATTATCAAGGAGCTTAACAGGGTAGACACAGAAATTGTTTCCCCTGTTTGGGAGATGAGAACTGACAATGTAGCTTTTGATTAAGTAGTTGTTCATTTCACTCAAAGGGTTGCCAATTTTTTGGAAATGCCTACCTTATATATTTGTGGATGCTCCATTGTTAAATGTTTTCAGGACTGTGGTTGATAGATTTTTGAACTAAGAAGGAATCAAGAGATATGTAGAATAGATAGGAAAGTTGAAGCTCAACCATGATCTTCATAAATAGTGAATCAGGGTCGAGGGCATGAATGGTCTAGTCCTGGCTTCTATTTTATCTGGTCTTGTATACCTCAAAACTCTTCTTATTTTGCTGTGGTAATATAAAATTTCCTTTCCTATGTTGATGAACACCAGTGATCAATAAAGGTACGATCAGGAATCTGCCTTACAAACTCAATTGACTTGACATCAAGTTGCTTCATGAAGTTCCACCAAGTAATTTGACAGAAGGACATAAGAAATATTGACTTACAAGTTTAATCATTGCCCCTCTGAATCTTAGGGTATTTGTTCAATGAATTGATTGACTATCTCTGGCATTGTGAGTCTCTTTGTGTGCTTGAAAAAACAACTTAACCTGCTGCCATATTTTGAGCAATGAGCACTTAACCTTTGGGAAATGAGCAATGACTAATCAAGTTTATTAAATTATTTTGTATTAATAAATTTAGTCCAATCTGCATTAGCAGCCTTTGAAAGTTTACCCAATTTTCAAAATGTGATATCATGAAATTCTCCTGTTATCAAATTAATAAAAAAAGTTTAAGAAATGCATTTTAAAGTTTATTTGTATAATAAACTAAGCAGTAATACTTTTAAATAATATGAATTACTTTCTAAAGTCCAGTTGTATAAATTTACAATGATGTGGGAAAGGTTTTATCTGCTGGGAGTACATTTGCAAGATTTAGAATTTCTCTTATTAGAAGGATTTGCCTTCTCAGCACTTCCAAGTTAAAAAGAGTTTATATTTTAAAAATTGTGGCATATAACAATATAAAATGATGTATGACTTGAAATGAGGAAGGAGTCTAATTTCAGTCAATTGGTTTATAACAGGCTGTCATTAATGAATTATGGTCAACCTGAATAGAAATGTTTATCACATCACATATCTCATGTTTCCAGCTGAAGTTGATTACTCATTAAATGGGGACAAAGATACACAGAAAAACATCCAATCACACAACAGGTACAACTTCTGACTTAAGTTCAGTTAAATTTTTTTAACTTAGCCTGGATGTTCTGAGGAGTGACAATCAGAGTCAGATTTCTACTCTGCTCTTCCTTTATGCATTTGGCAGTTTGGCAAATCTGGTTTTCAATCCTGATCCTGGCTCCTTATGAAATGTGGAGCATACCTGAAATGTAACAGTTACCGTGTAGAGTAGGATACTGGAGAAGCCAGACCTCCATTCTCATGGCAGTAGATGCTATGCTCTATGATCTAAATGTCCAGCAGGTCAGTCAGTTCGACAGCTCCTATGTAAAAGAAAGTAAAGTAAATGTGGGCTTAGGCTGGCAGTTGGTTAAGATGATTGGTTCCAGGTGGGCAGGACACCAGAGTGCCAATAAATAGTGTCGTCCGGGTGTATGATGGCTAGGGTACCATGGTAGTCATGAGGGTGCCAGGTAAGTTGGGTTCCAGGTTACTAGGTTGGTACAGTGTCAAGTCAGCAGGTGAGTAGGGTACCAGTGTGCGAGGGAAGTGTCAGTTTAGGGTGGGTTGAGGTTACAGAGGGATCTGTCAATTTGGGCAGGAGGGAAGAGGGGATGGCAGGTCTTCTAGGCTAGGTAAGGGTTTCAGTTTGGTGAGGGCAGGAAGGCATTGGTCTAAAAGGAACGCAAATTGCTCACTTAGGGTTTCAATTGATGGCAGGGCAGGAAGGCAATCCATGTACTTTCTTGGCCTGATAGAGTTGGGATTATGATGAGCCCCCATCTGGATCACTTTTGCATCATTGAATGTCACCTACCTCTAAACCTGCCTTGAGAGAGGGCATTACACTCCTTAAGTAGTAGGTGGCAACAATGAAGGAAGGTAACAAGCAGGGGAGTTGGATAGTACCCATGAACATTCTCTGGAGGAAGGTGTATCTTTGTGAAGCAGAGAACTCAAGGAGACAGAAAAAGAAAGAGGCAGGCAGACAAACAGCGAAATAATTCCTAAGCAGATAGTGAACTATAGGCTTATTCCAAAATAAATATTCTGTTTTCCTAGTTTAACCTCAGTATCACCTAATGTTTTTAAAGACCTGATGCTAGGGGAATAAAGAATCCTTGCTTCATGACCTTCAGGCTGTCTGTATGTTTAAATCTCCCATTACAAGCCCATTAACTGTTCCTCCCTCCACAGATGCTGCAAGACATGCTGAATATTTTGTCATAATGATGTAGACCATAAATTAATATATTTAATTCTCACTGATTAACTTAAAAGCTTTGCATTTCAGTTTGATAGAAAAAATGCAAATTAGACAAGACATTTCGAAATGACTAAAGGCACCTGACTTGAAAGTCGTCAAGCTCAACAAGATTTCATGAAGAAATATCTAAGAACATGGCAAGAAAAAAAGTACATGGACATAGATGAAACTAGCTAGCACCTTGAAACTGCCTACCACAGGCTATACAGGGATAATAGCCTAAACATTAAAATTTACCATCTGGAATTTATACGTCATGATAAGGCCTTCAAATATTCCTGGGGATGAGACTGCTTGATTATAGTTATTGCCAAAGTCTGTTTAGCAATGGAAAGAATTAAAATTCCCACCCCTCAATTTATGTTAAAAAATATTGAAAGAATTTTGACTATGTCCTGAAATTCTTTGTTAAAAATGGCGTGTCTCCATTGTGGGTCAACTGCCAGTAGCCAAGTATTAAAAAATGCCTCCTGTGAACAACCAATATTATATACTTGTGGATTTGTTACAAAAAGAAAGCAACATTGAAAAGAGTCTGCAGCTGGCCACTGAAGACAGTAATATCAAGAAGGTCATAACAACTTCTTGAAAGAATGAAATAACAACTTCTCTGTTACTCAGCAATTCTCAAGTTGGGATCATATCTTGGAGCAAATTACTGCTGATGCTGGAATCAGTAGTGAAAACAAAAAGTGCTGGAGACCACAATGCGTCAGGAAGCATACAAGTTGGAATCTATCATAGAGATAGAGAATTTAAAAATCAAAGGAACATCGAATGATATAGTACTTAACAAAGGAAAGGTTAGAGTTTAGAAAATGGTTTCCTGAAAAACAGCCACCTTCATAACCCTCAGCAGAACCCCAAGAGCAGCAGAATTTATAATTATTTTAATTAAGAGCTGTAATATTATTCAATTACCCCACTCCACACCCTCTACCTATTTTATTTATTGCATGCTAGAGCCTGCACATATGCTGTAGGATTCATGAGCAGTTTTACCTTTTTTGAGTAGTGCTTATACTTTATACTGAGGGAGTTTATAAAAGAAATCTAACTCTATAATTTTAATCCACAATTTGCCTGGCTTGGGTGTTCATGACTTTACACAAAGTCAAATACATAGTGGATTGATAAAAAGCATTTCTCTTATAAAAATAACCAATAACATCAAGAGTGAAATCAGAGGAACTTATTCACCTCTCTAGACTTAGCACAAACAATCTCCACAATATTCAGTTTTTATCATACAATTTATAGTTCATTTTCTCTTTACTCATTCGAAGGAAGTGGTTGTCACTTGCAAAACCAGCATTTGTTGTTCATCCCTAAATGTTCTTGAACTAAGTGACTTGCTAGAATATTTCAGTTGAATTTTGGGTCTGGACATACATTGCTTTGGGTCTGGAGTCACACTTAGGCCAGACCAGGTAAGGATGCCAGAATTCATTCCCTAACGGACATAAGTGAACCAGATGGGGTTTTATGACAATCAGCAATGTCTACATGGTTACCACTAGGCTAACTTTTATTTCCAGATTTTTCTGGACTCTGGATTATTTGTTCAATGGCTTTACCACCACATCATAGGGGCTCCCCTAGAGTAATACTTCTCTGAAAAAGATTTATTTTCATATTAAAAACTGTCCAGTGAGACTGAGTGCATTGCTGAAGGAATCAAGACTGCTCACCCACAACATGCTTTCAGAGTTACCTCAGAGGAAGAAGCCTCAACAGAACAAATACTTGCCAGCATGGAAATCCTTTCAGACAAACCTTATGGGCACTATTTATTGCCTTAGTAAACAGCAGCTCATTGCTTTTTCTCTTTCTTTCTGCTCCAATGAGAGATTGAATTTTTTTATACATCCACGAAATGAGGGCATTGCTGGCGAGGCAACATTTTTTGCCCATCCCTAATTGCCCAGAGGGCAGTTAAATGTCAACCACATTGCTGTGGTCTGGATCACATGTAGGCCAGACCCGGTTAGGATGGCAGTTTCCTTCCCTAAAGGACATTAGTGAACCAGGTGGGTTTTTCCTGACAATTCACAGTCATCATTAGATTCTTAATTCCAGATATTTGTTGAATTCAAATTCCACAAGCTGCTGTGGCAGGATTTGAACCTGGGTTCCCAGAATGTTATCTGGGTCTCTGGATTAATGGTCCAGCAATAATACCACTAGGCCACTGCCTCCCGTGAGATGGACGTGGATGGAAAATTGTTAGTGTTGGAGCAGCAGAAGGGATGAGGTGTCCCAAATGTCTGAGAAGGAAATACAGAGGGCAGGAAGGGTTAATAGTTCAGGAAAATAAAGTGGGTGGGAGCTATTGAATGATGATGCTACATGCAATTCAGACAGTTGTAGATCATTAGCCTTGGTGATGGTACAGAGCCATGGAAAGTAAAAGTGAGTGTGAAGAAGCTGGGAAGATAATGGCAATTATGTCTACAGTACCACTGGGCATTTCTTTTGATCTGAGAAATGGCACTGACCCAAGCTATTATGTGGATCTAGATGTCTATAGACAATTGTAGGTGGTTGACACCCCTTTGCTGGGAATGAAAGAGTAGATCCCAATAAATTCTCTCCAAGCATCCTCTACAAATGGTAATATTGACTGCTGGGGTTTTTCAGCTTGTTAAATTTCAGCTGAGAGGAGTTGCAAACAAAGAGATAGACAAAGCAACGGTCTGTTCCTTCTCAGGCAGTTTTCAAGTTCTCTCTGTGGCTTAAAATACCATGGTATCATTCCATCCACAAACCAGATTATGTGATCTCCCTCTGAAATTTTTCCAGACTTCAGAATTCCAAGCACCCACCCCTTGCCAGTACAATGTTGTTGCTGTTGACTCAGAGCCTTTTCCTCAGCAAAGTCTCCTTTCTTTTGAAGTTCTAGATATGTATATATAGTCTACATAATCACATCTTTTCAAATCACCAGTGAACATCACAATAAAGTGCACTCGTGAGTAGGATTCAATCCAAGCATGTCTAAATAATTAACTTTGAAAAAACTATCTATTCAGAATAATCGCATCCAGTCATCCCATACAATCGAATATAATTGTGGTTCATTATATAATTGTCAACTGCTATATCAAGATCGTTGTAGCTACCTACATTCCACCATTCTAGCCATTTCCTCAGACGTACTCACACAGATTAACTAAGGAAACATGGTTGCCAAAAAGCTATACTGGGAATCCCAAAGAATCGTGAAGCTCTCCTATGAAGTGGAAATCATATTCCACATAAATACTTCTAACATTTCTCTGTAACTGATACCAAACTTATGTAGCTATAATTACAGGGGTTCAATTTCTTCTGCTTCTTAAATAATGGATCACAAGTGATTTTCCAATCGATGAAAACCAACCAAGACCTCAATTAGCAATTGAATATAGTCACACATTGCTTACAAATGACCTTCTCCCATTCATCTGTGCATCGGGTGCTGTAGTGCTATCATTTTTCATGACATATATCTTCCCTAAAATCTTCTTTTGCATGTTCTTATTTTGAAACAAACAAGGTAGGCGCTTAGTCTGCATAACTGAGACTGTGGTGCCATTTTTATTAGAAGTGAAAGCTGACATGAACCATCTCCTTAGCTCTTAAGCCGCTCTTTGTGCTTAATCAGTCTCAATAGATGTCTCAAAGCGCCACTGAAATCCTTGATGGTTTACAGATCAATATAATTGAAACAAGCCTTGCCATGATGATGACAATTATTCGTCATTTTAGCATTCCTAATATTGGCTTTAGATGTTTTATTTCAAGTTTTTATATGTCGTGCCTATTTCTAAAAAAAAATTTAAATTCTACAAATTTCAGCATTTGGAATTCATCATCCTTAGACCTGTCAAACCTCCATTTTCAGCAATGATTCAAAAATTTTGAATTTATTTTTCATACTGGAACTATTCTTACATCATAATCAAATCCCTAAATTAACGATATAATGACACTGACACTGACAATGTGTATTGTTGCAAAACGGTTAGCAGCAGTGACCCCTCATCCATGACATCCTTACTGCTGTGTTGGATGTCATGGAT
>NC_063358.1:31528529-31598917 GCF_021869965.1 Rhincodon typus
GCTGCCAGGGGAAGTGGTGAAGGTTGGTACAATTACAACATTTAAAAGGCTTCTGGAATAGCATTAAGTAGGAAGTATTTAAAGGGATATGGGCTAAATGCTGGCAAATGGGACTAGATATTCTAAATATCTAGATGACCTGGACAAGTTGAACCAAAGGGTCTGTTTCCATGCTGTACTGCTCTATGACTCTAGAATTGGTTGAAGAATCAGTCACAATAATGACAATGGATGAGATACTAAATGAAGCATCAAATGAGGCAACATGGGTTGAGCACAGAAACAAAACAGAGCGGACCCATTGCTCGACATGAACTTGTAGACCCCAAGATTGGTTGGAATGTTGGAGGAGCAAATAGTGTATTTTCTGGGGCAGGTGGGACCTGTAAAATGGATTGGGCCTGGACCTGAACCAGAATGGGACCAACATCCTTGAGGGTGCATTTGCTGGTGCTGTTAGCAGGAGTTTAAACTAGTTCAGCAGGGGACAGTGTGTTAGTTCAGTCGGGACACAGCAGATTTGAGTAAAGGAAGCAAGGCAGAGGGAGTTCCGCATGAGGTTGCTTGATCATTACTTTAATGCTAGGAATATTATAGGCATGACTTGAGTTAAGGTTGTGGATTGATATGTGGAATTGCAGTGTTGTTGCTCTCACAGAGACATGCTTGAGGAAGGGGCAGGGCTGGCAACTCCATGTTCCAGGACATAAGATCTTCAGACAGGATAGGGAGGGTGTAAAAGAGAAGATAGTGTTGCAATAGCAATTAAGGAGTCAGTTAGGAGTGACAATATCTTGAAAGGGTCTTCAAATGAGGCTTTGTGAGTAGAGCTTAGGAATAAAAAGGGGACATTCACACTGCTGGATGTGTCTTATTGTTCATAAACAATGTAGACAATTCATTGAGGTGTGAAGTAATCATGTTAAAAATTATTCATTGGATGATTCATGGCTATACCAGCATTTATTGCCCATCCCTAATTGCTGTGGGTCTGGACTCACATTTAGGCTAGATTGGGTAAGGATGGCAGTTTCCCTCCCTAAAGGACATTCCCAAATAGTAATTAGGTAGTCATAGTATAAAGGGTTTAGAGAGAGCAGATTTCTTGAAATATATTCAAGGTAGACTTTTATATCAAAATCTAGAAGATCCAAAACGAAAGTGCAGTGCTAGACCTAATTTTAAGACTGAAGCCTCACAGATGTTCGAGGTAGCATTGCAGGGCCATTTTAGAGTTAGTAACCACAACACCGTATGTTTAAGTTTGTTTTGGAAAGGGGAAAAGATGGTTGGAAGGGGGGGGAAAGGTGGATCTGCTTAAAATAAGGCAGGATCTGGCCAAAGGAGCTGCTCAGAACAATGGGGCGAGGGCGTATTCAAAGAATAATCGGGAAGCATACAGGCCCAGTATGTTCCTTACAGGGTGAAATGTAGAAGCAACAAGCTCAAAACCTAAGGTAGGTACCTAAGAATATTCAGGACTGGATCAGAAGAAAAAGAGAGGTGTATAACAGGTACAAAGGGAGTAAATCAATAGAGGCCCTTAGAGTATAGAAATTGAAGGGAGCAACGTAAGAAAACAATTAAGAGAGCAAAGAAGGGACATGAAGAAACTTTGGCGGGCAAGATTAGGGAAAATCCCAAGATATTCTATATCAAAAAGGATAACTGTGGAAAGAATAGGCCTATGAGGGACAAAGGAAGAAATCTGTTCATGGAGCCAGAGACATTGGGAGAGTGTTAAACCAGTACTTCACATCTGTCTCCGCTTTGAAAAAGAAGGGTATAGGTCCAGAATTCAGGAAGAGGGACTGAGATTCTTGAGCAGGTTGACAGAGAGTAAGGAGGTATTGAAGATTTGCACGGGTTTAAAACTAGACAGATCCGCAGGCTGCTGTGGGAGATGAGAGAGGAAATCACCAGGGCCACTGACCCAAATTTTTAATTGTGCCAGAGGACTGGAGGACAACTAATGTGGTTCCACCTTTCAAGAAGGGTGTTAGAGAGAGAAACCAGGGAATCACAAACCAGTGAGTCTCACATCAGAAATCGGGAAACTATTAGAGCAAAGTCAGAAAGAGGCAATTAGTCTTCACTTGGAGGGGCAAGATTTGATCAGGGATAGTCAGCACAGCTTTGTTAGAGGGAGGTCATGCCTAACGAAATTAATTTTTCAAGGTTGCGACCAGGTGTGCAGATAAAAGTAGTACTGTTGATGCAGTCTATATAGATTTTAGCAAGGCCTTTGACAAGGTCTTGAGATTGATAATGAAGGTAAAACTGCATGGGATCCAGGATAACTTGGCAAGATGGATCCAAAATTAGCTTAGTAGTGGGAGGCGGAAAGTGGTAGAAGATAGTAGAAAGCTGTCTGTGACTGGAGGCTACATAGGAGCAAGAAGGCTGACGTTTTGGGCCTAGAGGGTCTAGGCCCAAAACATCAGCCTTCCTGCTCCTATGATGTTGCTTGGCCTGCCGTGTTCATCCAGCTCTACACCTTGTTATCTCAGATTTTCCAGCATCTGCAGTTCCTACTATCTGTGATACAATTTTAACCCCATTGCGAAGCCTCTTTTAAGGATGCCTAGCCTGAAGAAGTTACCCTCCTCCCTCTGGACAAACCTCAGGAGATCTCTCTCCCACTGCAACTCTCTTGTAATCTCTTCGGCCTTGAAACTGCTCGACCATGTCCTGAAGCAAACCAGGTACCACAGCCACATCACCTTTCTTAGTACCTGCCTACGGAACTAGATCATCCCCAAAGGACTACAGTCCACATTCAGGCCTTCCCAATTTGGCCCCAACCGTGACAATGTCTACATTCATAGCATTGAGATCCTTCAGAAGCGTTTCTCCCTGCGACTCCTGAAACACACACTCGCAGCAATGCGCCGGCATCTCCGGGCACTACAATCAAGCCTACCCCAGCTCAGAGCCTCCCTCTCCCAGACCTGCAAAGGACCTCTCCTGTTTTTTATTCTTCGTGGGATCCACAACCATTTCTGATGAAGGGTCTAGGCCCGAAATGTCAGCCTTCCTGCTCCCATGATGCTGCTTGGCCTGCTGTGTTCATCCAGCTCTACACCTTGTTATCTGAGAAAATATTGAAGTTGTAATGACAGCCCTTCATTCAAAGTCACATAAATTTCCTGCTGATTAAGCACTTGTACAGCATAGTTCTGTAGAAAAGAAAACCTACAAAGTCACCAGCATGAGACTTCACTATTACTTGATTTTAACACGTTGACAAACCAGTTATTGGCAATTTTCCTACTTAATTGTTTCCAATAGCAGTATGCATAAATACTTAATATATTAATGTGTTTGAGCATAGTCTTAAATCTTTGTATCATTGAGATCCACTGATGCAATGCTATAGAGAACAAAACAGTTTAATCTTTCTCATTTGCCAAATTGCACAATTACAGAATGATTCAGTACAGAAGGAGGCCTTTTGGCCCATTGTGTCTGTGTTAGGTCGCCGAAGAAGTGGTGCCATTGCCTGGCCCTCTCCTTATTACACTGCTCATTCTTCCTCTTTGAATAATATCCCAATTCCACATTAAATGCATCAATCGAACCATCCCCTGCCACACCACTGAGCCTTTCTAATCCCAACCGCTTAACACATGAAAATATTCGTCTTTATGTTTCCATTGCTTCTTTTTCTTATTATCTAAAATCTCGTGTTTCTTTTCTCAACCCATCAAATAATGGGAAAAGGTATTCACCATTTAGGGCAGCATGGTGGCTCAGTGGTTAGCACTGCTGCCTCACAATACTTGGGACCTGGGTTCACTTCCACCCCTGGGTGACTATCTGTGTGGAGATTGCACATTCTCCCCATGTCTGCGTGGGTTTCCTCTAGGCGCTCTGGTTTCCTCCCACAGTCCACAGATGTGCAGGTTAGGTGGATTGGCTAAGCTAAACTAACCAGTCTTTCCAGGGATATGCAGGTTAGGTGGATTAGCCATGGTAAATGTGGCATTATAGGGATAGGTTGGGTCTGGATGGTATCCTCTTCAGAGGGTTGGTAAGAACTTGATCAGCTGAATAACCTGCTTCCACATTGTAGGAATTCTATGATCTACTCTGTTCAGACCATTCAATTTTTGAGTACCTTTATCCAATCTCCTCTCTATCTTCTCCAAGGAAGACAGTCCAAACTCTACAATGTGTCAATGCAACTGAAAGTTCTTCATCCCTGGAGCCATTTGCATTAATCTTTTTCGTACTCCTTCAAAAGTCTTTACATCTTTCCTAATGTGTGGTGCCTAGTACTGGACACAATACTCCAGTTCAAGCTAAAGCAATGCCCTGTAAAAGTTCAACATAACCTTCCTTCTTTAGCACTCTATCTACTAATAATAAAGCCTGGATTGCTGTATACTTTATTAAGTGCACCCCCAATGTGTTCTGTCACCCTCTATGGCTCACACATGTATACAGGCAAGTCCCTCTGATCCTGCATCACATTAGAATTGTACCCTTGATTTAACAGCCTGTGTCCTTCCTCACAAAATGAATTGCTTAACACTGCAGAAAATTTTGGCTGCCACTGATCATTTTGAAGTTTTACAATATCCTCCCCACTATTCAGAATGTTTCTACGTTTTGTGCCATTGGAAAAGTTTAGAATTGTGCCCTGTACAACAAGGTCCAAATCATTAACATCCCCAAAAAAAAGAGTAAGGTCCCTAATGATGAATTCTGAGGTTGTTAATCAGAATCTTCCTTCTGTAAAAAAGACACCTATTTATTATATTTCATTACACTCAGCGAGATTTATATCCATGATACTCCTGTCTCTATCATTCTGCAGCTTGAACCTTCATCACAATTCTGTTGTGCAGCACTGCATTAAATACCTTTGGAAGTTCACGCACACCACATCAATAGCGTTACTCTCATCCATCCTCCTTCATCAAAAAAAAACTCCAGCAATTCAGTTAACATGGTTTTCCCTTTAATACTTCATAAGACACATTTGGCAAACAATTATGTTCCGAATTATAATTTCCAGAAACTTTCACATCACTTAGTAGTCATTGGTTGCTGGGCTTATATTCATATCCTGTTTAAACTAATATGTAACATTTGTTATCCTCCAGTTCTCTGGCAACACTCAAGTCTGAGAAAGACCAGAAAATTATGGTCATTTCCTCCACAATTTACATTCTCACTATCCACAGTCTCCTTAGATGCATCTCACTGATCCTGGGACCTTATCAACTTCAAGTATAGATAGCTGATCCGATAGCCATTTTTTAAATAAATTTTAAGCTCTCCAAATGTCTGCATCACCTCCTCTTTCACTGCACACCTTCCCTACCATGATGAACGCATGATGTAAAGCATTCACTTAATATTTCTGTCATGTCTTCTGCCTCAAAGCATAGATCTCTCTCTTGGTCTCAAATCACTCCCAGTTACACTCCTTCTTTAATTATCATTATACTATTTATGTATATTTTGAAAGAAGACTTTTGGATTCCTTTCAATGTTCACCTTCAGTCTCTTTTCATGCTCTCTCTTTGTTCTTCTTTGCTTTTGCAATTAATGTCTGAACTTTCTGTATTCAGATTGGTTTGCAGTTGTATTATTCACCTGATGTCTATTATACCTTTTTTTTTTCCTGTTTCATTTCAATCTCTATCTCTTTCATCATCTGGGATTTGTTTGTACTACCTTTCCCCTTTGTGAGAATGGACCTTGACTTAGTCTGAACTAATTTTTCTTCAAAGACTGCCCAGTGCTCAGTTACCATTTTGACTGTTAACCTTTGACATGTTGCAGATCCATTCTTATCCATTGAAGTTCGCTTCCCCCACATTAATAATTTTAAAACCCAGTTTGTTCATTTTCCTTTTCAACAGGCAACCTAAACTTAATGAAACAATGATTCCAGTTCCGCAAATGTTTACCTACTGACACTCGATCCACTTAGCCCACCTTATTTCTAAGAACAATAGTGTCTTTCAATTGTTACAGTGCTGGAGGAGGCCGGTCGGTCCATCGTCTCTGCACCAGGCCTCCAAATTATGAACTAGTGCCATTCTCCTGCCTTTTCCGTATCACCTTGCACATTGTTTACACTTAAATAATAATTGAAGACTCTACAGCATGCTTCATTTGGAACTGACTCCATCACACTTCCAGGCAGTGCATTCCAGACTCTAACTATGCACTGCCTTTTTTCTCTCTCAAATTGCATTTGTTTCTTTGGCCAATTATTTGAAGTCTGTGCCCTTTCATTCTAGCAGTGGCTCTGTTCCTGTTGGACAGGGAAGATACTGCTGAAGAAAATTTTCTTAAACACACTCTAGGAGCTTTTGTCCCTCTCTGCTCTTTATCATACGGCTACTCCAATCTATATTCAGACAACTAAAGCCCCTTAATCAATAATTATTGCACCTGTCTGTAATTTCCTTGCAAACCTGTTCCTCTTTCTCTTTTCTACTAGTTTGTGATCTTTGGATTATGCTGAGCAGTGTAATTGTTCCCTTTTCACCCCTGAAGTATATTAAAACAGTTTGGACTCTTCAGGGACATCCTCTTTCCCCAGCACTACAATGTTCCCCTTAATACCATCACTCCTTCCTCCTCTAATTCTTTCTGTCCTGAGCACCTTGTATCCAGGAATAATTAAATACACAGTTCCTGCCTTTCCTTGAGCTATTATGAATGCCAAACTTAATGGTCCCTTTGAATTTGTGGTAATTTACATTTGAGAAAGTACGTAGATGATAATAGTTACATGTGAGTAGCATCGCCAGTAAATTTATGGGAAAATAACATAGAAACTGATCATAAGAATAATACCATTTTTACCAATTGTTGCACGAGTGCAAGTTCGGGTTAGAAAATCTAACGATTATGTTACAGAGATGAGATCAAAGCATAAAGAGCCACTCAATGCTGATTATGTAACATAGATCTCAAAATTCAGTCAGGCAATCAGAATGTAGGAGTCAATCAAATTCAAATAGAGAAAACAAATGGCTATGTCACTTATGGCTATGTTTGAGGTGAGTAGGGACAAATAACTGGATTCAAAATTTTGCACATATCAATTAAAATTGATGAAGTGACATTAGTGGATTGGATCACTTAGAAGAAAGGGAAGTAATGGTTTGAGCATGATGTGGAAATTCACATTTTCTAAAGGAAATATTAAATTACATATATTGCATAAATTATAGATTCTGAGTGGGTTAATGTTAGAGACTGCACTAAGCTCCAGCCAGTCTGATGATGTCATAAAGCTTTGGTGGGGATAAAGCAGAGCCATTTTACTCATAGAGTGTAGATGGGAGCCACAGATCTCCTCATAATCTTAGGAGCAATGTGCAATGGACAAATGTAAAATTGCTATCATGCAATAAACTTTATCTTATTGAAGATGAGAGTCTTTCTCATTAAAACTAAGATGATGGCTATAAACTACCACAACCACTGCCAGTGTTTGGAATCCTTAAACAAAGTACAAGAATACAGATATTGCTAAGTGTTGATTGTGTGCAAAATTGACACCTCCCAATGGTAGTATCAAGCCAAAGATCTCACAGTTTGTATAAATTCAGATGCAAACCACATCCCCAACCACTCACAAAGAAACCATAGCAATTAATAAGAATGGATTTATTTACATTGGAAAGACAAAAATCTTAGTTGCATACTTCAATTTTAACTTTAAGTGAACACCTTGCATTGCTCAGCAAGCAAAATTATGACAAATGCAAGGCAATCTATAATTGCAAGTTAAAGAATACTGGATGAGGTAAATTCAGATCACGATCTATAGTTCGTCCATGTGGAATTTGATACATTTGCTGATGACTTACAAGTTCCAATTCTCTCTTTGTCTGATCGGGTTGTTCATTATAAATATCAGTTTAGACGACAAAATTGAGCCCAATAAGGCAAAGCACAGCAGTCAAGAACAGCACAAGTTTGTTCGATTAACCATTAGAGTCAGTTAAATCACTGACTAAATTACTCTTGAATCATAGGGCAAGATCAAATTTGCACATAAATGAAAACTTGCTTCACTCAGAGAATTCAATTCAGAGGAACAATTGCAGAAATTTAAACAGAAGGCGTACTGTGACCAAAATTCATTCACCTCCACCTCCAACTACTAATCTGCTTGGGCTACAAAATCCTTGAAATTACTTAAACAAGGTGTCCTTCAATAAAAGAAAAATGAAGTATCCACATTATACAACTGCGGACTGTGATAGAATTAGATATCATCTAATTCTAATTAGATATCATCTAATTCTAACCCTCTTGACCATCCCCAATTTTATTTTCTCCACTATTGATCGTTGTGCCTTCAGTTGCCTTAACTCTGTCTGGAATTCCCTCACTAAACCTTTTGGCTTCTCTCCTTGTCTTTCCTCCTTGAAGTTGCTTTTTGATATCTAGACTTTTGTCCAAACTTTTGCTGTTCTGCCCTGATAATGCTTGAGTGTCAATGTCAGATTGTGTCTCGCAACCCTCCTGGGAATTTCTTTGAAATATTATGTTCAAGTCAGGATATAGACACAAGTTGATGCTGAAATCCACTTCATTTCAGTCATTAAACTAGAAACAAATGAAAAAACAATGGAAACAAAAACATGAGAGAAGAACTAACACAACATGACAAATAGGCACAAAATTCAGCATGATTAGCTACAGTTAACTAATGCAGATTTGAGTTCACTAATTACAGTAGGCAAACTAGTGTGTCTGGCCGTGTTGTGTCTTCTTGTTGTGGTCTGTTGCAGAGGTACAGAAAGAGATGCGGTGAGAATGGTGAGGTTAAGATGCAAATTTTAAAATAAGGTAACAACTGGTATTGAGAGTTATTACTGCACCTGGATTAAACATGTCAGACATAATTTACACTATCAGTGTAAAACTCCTCCATGGGTACAAAACTTTGCAAGAGCCTTCTCTGCTATTTCTGCTTGTAAAATCAACCTCTCATGTTGAACAGTCTGTTGTCCTTGACATGATTTATTTCTACAGTCAGCCTGAAGTTATCTCCGCGACAGACCACAACTAAAAGATGCAACACAGCCAGACACACTAGTCACCCTACCATACATCAGTGACATATCAGAGAAGACCACAAGACTACTTAGACTCCTAGTTATCAGGGTAGCCCACAAACCAACAACCACTCTGCAACAGCTACTAACGAACGTAAAGGATCCCATAACCACAACCAATAATACTAACGTAATATACAAAATACCATTCAAAGACTGTGAAAAACATGACACAGACCAAACTGGAAGAAAGCTGACATTAAGGATACACGAACACCAACTAGCTACTAAGAGACACAACAAATTCTCACTGGTCTCAATACACACAGTCAAAGAAGGACACAAATTTGACTGGGACGACATATTCATAATAGCACGAGACATGCCAGGAAATTTGTTTTGTTATTCACTCATGTCTTTCACTTTCTGGCCAGCATTTATTGCCCATAACTAGTTGCCCTTGAGAGGGTAGTGGCAAGCTGCCTTTTTGAACGGCTGCAGCCCATTTGCTGTTGGTAGACCCACAATGCCCTTGGGAAGAGAATTACAAGATTTTGACCCAAAGACAATGAGGGAAGGACAATATATTTTCAAGTCAGAACGGTGAGTGGATCTTGATTTGGTTTGATTTGATTTATTGTTGTCATACTGAGATACGATGAAAAGTATTGTATTGCATGCTACACAGGCAGATTATACCTTACATAAGTACTTCAGGGTATTAGAACAGAATGCAGAATATTGTGTTCCAGCTACAGAGAAGGTGCTGAGACAGATCAACTTAATATATGAGAGGTCCATTCAAAAATCTAATAACAGCAGGGAAGAAGCTGTTTTTGAATCTGTTGGTATGTGTTTTCAAAGTTTTGTATCTTCTGCCTGATGGAAGAGGGTGGAAGAGAGTATAACTGGGGTGGGAGGGGTATTTGATCATGTTGACTGCTTTCCTAATGCAGTGGGAAATATAGACGGCATCAATGGATAGAAGGCTGGCTTGGAGTGGAACATCTAATTGGTGGTCTTTCATATATCTGCTGCCTTCCTCCTTCTTTCTAGAAGTGGTCATGGGTTTGGGAGGTGTTGTCTAAGGAGCTTTCATGAAAATCTGCAGTGTATCTTGTAGGTAGTACACACTGTTGCTACAAAGCATCGGTGGTGGAGAGAGTGGATGCTTGTGGAAGTGGTGTCAATCAAGTGGGTTACTTCACCAAGGATGGTGTCAAGCTTCTTGAGTGTTGTTGGAGCTGAACTCATCCAAGCAAGTGGAGGTATTCCACCACACTCTTAACTTGTGCCTTGTAGATGGTGACAGGGTTTGGGGAATCAGGAGATGAGTTACTTGCTGCAGTATTCTTAGCCTCTGACCTGCTCTCATAGCCATTGGATTTTATATGGTGAGTCCAGTTGAGTTCTGGTCAATGATAATCCCCAATATGTTGACAGCTGGGGATTCAGTGATGGTAACACCATTGAATATCAAGGGCTGGTGGTTAGATTGTGTCTTATTGGAGATGGTCATTGTCTGGCATTTGTGCGATATGAATGCCACATGCCATTTATCAGTCCAAGACTGAATATTGTTCAGGAACAGAAACAGAAGTTGCTGGAAAAACTCAGTAGGTCTGGCAGCATCTGTAAAGAAAAATCAGCGTTAACGTTTTGGGTCCAGTGACACTTTCTCAGAAGGGATAATTTTCAGGTCTTGTTGCATTTGAACATGGACTGCCCTAGTGTCTGAGTCAGAGCAAATGGTACTAAATGTTGTGCAATCAGTGGTGAACGTCCCCACTTCTAACCCTATGATGGAAGGAACGTCATTGATGAAGCAACTGAAGCTGGTTGGGCCTAGGACACTATCCTGAGGAACTCCTGCAAATACGTCCTGGAGCTGAGATGACTGAGCTCCAACAACCACAACCATCTTCCTATGTGCCAGGCATGACTCCAACCAATGGAAAATTTGCCCTCAATTCCCATTGATTCCAGTTTCCCTTGATGCCACACTCAGTCAAATGTGGCCTTGATGTCAACTGCTGCCACTCTCACCTCACATCAAAACCATCTTGTTAACTGCAACTTTATTTGCATGTATGGAGCACTTTATTGCAACTCATTATTTTCAGTCACTTCAGCGATGATCTCTTTGAATTCAGTCAGCTTTTTACACCAGGACAGAACAGAACAGGGAAAAACCTATGTCAGCTTAGCTATAGTGTAACTCCAGTCTTGACTTCTCTTGAAATCTGATTACTGGGAAGAATCTTGCATTTTGCCAAAGATAAATATGTATTGCTGTTCTTTCACCTTCCACCACCTGCATCTGAAATCTTATAGAAGGGAATTTTGTCAGACTAACCAAATGAAACAATTCACTGGATGCTGAATTATTGAACTTTAATTCACATGAATTGATGCCAAAATGTTTGATTTTTGAGTAATCCATAATTATAACTTCTTTGCATTCTTATTTTTCTTTCTTTCTTGAAGGCTTGAGTACTTATTGCAATAACCATTCCTCTGGGTTTTAAAACTCCATTTTGTGTTGTTCTTGTAAAATTTGCTGCTAGTCTTTTTTTTAAACTTGGACTTCACAAACACAATTTGGGGTCACACCACTACCTGGTTCAAAGGGGAAACAAATAAAAGGGAAAAAAGAATCATCATTGTCACAAACAGAACTGGGAGACCATAACAGTATTAAATTCACATTTCTCTATTGTCTGTGTCCTCAGGATGTATTTAGAAGTTAAAACATTGAATGTTGTTTTCTTTGCTTCTTTATTCGAAATTGGCTTACAGGAACATAAGAACATGTTAAAAACCGAAAGATCTGCAGATGCTGTAAATCAGGAACAAAAACAAACTTGCTGGAAAAGCTCGACAGGTTTGGCAGCATCTGTGAAGAAAAAAATCAGAGTTAATTTTCAGGTCCAGTGACCATTCCTCAGAATGTCTTTCTTGGCTCCTTCCCTTCTTTACTAGACACCTGGTCACATCAGAGTAACACAAACATAAATGTTGTGACCAATTGATGCAATTGAATTCCTTTTAATCCCAAGGATGACCAGATTCAAAAACTCTGACATAAGAAGCTTACATATTATATTTGGTAAGAAACTCCCCAGATTTTATAGTCTGCAGGGAAAAAATGGTGCCCGTTATTCATCACACTTATAGGTTTCAATGGAGTTTTTCTGGGTGCTTGCAGTGGAATTTGTCATGATTTTAAAAAATACAGAAAGAGACTTCTCTGGAACTATGAATCTCCTTAATCAATTAGATTAAATAATCTTGAAACACAAGTCTGAAATGGGTTGTATCAAAGGTTAGAATATATTTAAGAGGAACTGAAGCCATCCGCTTCCAGTTTTAAGAGAGAAAAACGTCTGTTCGAGAAAAATATTGCTGCTTCAGCCAGAAAATGTGCATTCTCCTAACAGACATATCCAAGTTAACTTACACAAAAGTGTACAGTTAGAGTTTAACATATGGATGCACTATTTCTAAATCACAAACAAGTAGTGACTTGCTTGTGGGACTGTAAGAAGAGTGTTAGGTGTAGCTAATTATATCTGAAATGTTTGAAATTGGACTATAATACATTAAAAATATCTGTTTAACCTGTCTTATTTTAGACAGCTGTGAGAAATTAAACATTTTGTTTATTTTTGTTTACTGATGAATCAGCCAGTTATGTAATTGTGAATGACAGTTTTGACATAAAGTGTAAATCTTGGTTAAGTTTATGTTTGCTTTTGGCTTCCAAAAAAAGTATGATCTATAAAGACCACAAGCACAATTATTGAGGGCATGATGAGATATTTAACTGAATCTTCAAATGATCTTATTTTGATTTAACAATTTCCAAAGGAAAACAGGAGCTGTACACAATTCAACTGAAGTCCTAGGGACTCATGTCTCATAGAATCCCTACAGTGTGGAAGCAGGCCATTTGGCTCATTGAGTCCACACTAACCTTCAAAGACGATCCCATCCAGACCCAGCACCCCACCCTATTCCTGTAACCCTACAGGGAAATTTAGCATGACTAATCCATCTAACCTGCATGTCTTTGTGCTGTGGGAGGAAACCTGCATAAACACAAGGAGAATGTGCAAAATCATCACAGACTGTTGCCCAACACTGGAATTGAACCCAGGTGCCTGGCACTAAGACGTAGCAGTGATGACCACTGAGCTACTTCATTTGCAATTGATTAAAGCCTTTTCATCCCCTCTTAATTTGCAGCTAAGCGCAAACATTTTCAGGATTGCAAGATGTAATGAGTGGTGTGCCACAAGAATCAGAAATGGGGACATGACATTTTACAATTTATGCGAGGACAAAGGAATAAAAGTTATGGTTACAAAATTTAGCTAAACAAAAATAGGTAGAGAAGAGCAAATGTTGTGATGAGCAAATAATGTAACCATATAGGGAGAATGACTGGGCAAAGATCTGGCATATTAAATACAAATTGCGAAAATATGAATTTGTCAATTTTGGTGGGAAGAATGAAAAAGAAACGTATTATTTAAATGGTGAGAGAATACAGAACTCTGAGATGCTAAGGGACCTGGGGTGTCCTGTAGCATGAAAAGCAGAAGGTTACTATGCAAGGGCAGGAAGTAATTAGGAAAATCAAGTATGTTATTGTTCACTGTGTGGAGGTAGAATTGGAGAGGTTATGCTACAGCTATACAGGGCATAGATGATTTCTGAAGAAGGGTCTAGGCCCGAAACGTCAGCTTTCCTGCTCCTCTGATGATGCTTGCCCTGCTGTGTTCATCCAGCTCTAAACTTTGTTATCTCAGATTCTCCAGCATCTGCAGTTCCTACTATCTCTTATCCATACTTAGTTGCTTAAGTCATGAGAAATAACATAAGCATTGCCGCATCAGGTAAAATATCCTGCTTGAGAGAAAAACCATCTTAAAAGCAGTTTAGAACATGCTAACTACACTAATACCTGGATAGGGTAAGTTGCTTTCTGAGAAAGGGTCGGACAGCTTAGGCTTGCATCCGCTTGAATTTAGAAGTCTAAAGGGTGACTTAATTAAAACATGCAGAATCCTGAGAGACCTCGATAGGGTGGATATGGAAAATATCTTTATACAGAATTAGCCATCAATATTTACAAATGAGAGGTTTCTTCATTTTGATAGAGAGAAGGAGAAAATTCAGATCAGTCTGGGGATTAATCTTGGAGAATTTCTGGTCTGTTTAGCTGAATGACTATGGAGGTGACTATGAGATCTCTACCTAAATGAAGCCAGCACAAGATAATGCTGAGTAATTGTGAATTGATTTGTTTCTCCACCTTGCCTGTTTCTTGCTAAGTAAAGAGACAGCAGAAATCTGACTATAGCTCGCTTATTTTCCCCTGCAATAATGACATTGGGGCAATTGTTTAATATAACTTCAGGTGGGAAGATATATATTTATTTTAACTCACGAACATATAAATTCGGAGCAGGAGCAGGCCAATCGCTCCTTTGAGCCTGTTCCACCATTCATTACATCATGGCTGATCTGAGTACTCCACATTTCCCCCTGTCCTCATAACCTTTTGCCCCCTTGTTTGTCACAAATTAATTTAACGTTGTCTTAAAAAGATTCAGACTCTACTTCCATCTCCTTTTGAGGCAGCAAATTTCCAAAGACTCTCACCCACTGGGAGAAAAAAATTCTCCTTCTCTCTATCAAAATGAAGAAACCTCTCATTTGTAAATATTGATGGCTAATTCTGTATAAAGATATTTTCCATATCCACCCTATCGAGGTCTCTCAGGATTCTGCATGTTTTAATTAAGTCACCCTTTAGACTTCTAAATTCAAGCGGATGCAAGCCTAAGCTGTCCGACCCTTTCTCAGAAAGCAACTTACCCTATCCAGGTATTAGTGTAGTTAGCATGTTCTGAAATGCTTTTAAGATGGTTTTTCTCTCAAGCAGGATATTTTACCTGATGCGGCAATGCTTATGTTATTTCTCATGACTTAAGCAACTAAGACTTGAGCAGAATAATATAAAGGTCTGGTACAATAGTGCTCTGTTTCCAAGGTCATTTACCTTAAGATTCCAAGCAATCCAAAATCTAATAATTTTCTAAAGTTTTTAATCAACGAAGCTGTATATTTGGAACTGAATGGGGAATGTGCACAATCAAATTTCCTTTGATGCATTCTTTGCCAGTCAGTCAACAGACTCCTGGACAACTGAAAAGCTGAAGTTAGAATTCATTCACACTGTCTGTATTTTCTCATGCACAGAACAATTAAAGAGAGCCTCCACAATGCCCACTGATTACCCTGACTATCAAACAGTACAAAACTCTGCATCTGTCTTTATGTCTATACTTCCTTGTGCCAGTTGAAACTAGGTCTGTGCTGAAAAACTACTATGCATTTTTTAAAATGGACATGGATTATTGATTGGAGCTAAAAAGAAAAGCCTGATTTCATGGTTGGGGGCAAAATGACAGAGAACAGTTGATTTCAGTGATAGATGCTCACAAGGATCCAACAATCTCCGTGATTTGAATTTCTCCAATTAGTTTAAAACTGTCATCAAATCAAAAGTAACCCCAGGCATCCAGCAACAGAGATGCCATGAAGCAGGATAAGCAGGCAGATCTTTGAATATTCTTTCAGGCTACAAACCAGGAAGGAAACTGCACCGAGTTTTTCACTTAAAACTTTACGGGGGCACAGAAAATGTACTGAGACCTTTTATACAGGGCATGTGCATGGCATAAAGATAGAAATAATATCATGTGTAAATAATGTCAACAGGTGGCAAGAAACACAATTGTAAAAATGTGAATTTCTATCAAGAAAGCAAATAAGGCATTATGTTTTGTAGTAAAGGGAATTAAATGCAAGAGCAGGGAGGTTATATTTTGGTTATACAGGGCATTGATGAGAATCCATCTACAGTATTGGTCTGCGCTGGTACTGTACTACAGTACTGGTCACTGTACTTAAGTTAGTACATTAAAGATTTTTCAGAGAAGGTTTATAGGACTAATAACTGGAATGAGTGGATTGTTTGATGAGGAAAGATGAGACAGGCTCGGCCTGTAGCTTCTGGACTTTAAAAAAGTCTGTTGACTTTATCGAAACCTGTAAGGTCCTGAGGGGACTTTACTGGATGGATGTTTCCTCTTGTGGGACAATTTCAAACTAGGGGTCATAGTTTAAAAGTAAGGGACCACACAATTAAGACAGAAATGAGGAAATCTTTTTATTCCTCTCGGAGCATTGAAAGTGTTTGGAATTCCCTACCTCAAAGGCAGTGGTTGCAGAATCTTTAAATATTTTTAAAGCAGAGTTGAGGAAATTCTTAATTCCCATAGAATTACCAAGATTTTTGGTGATATGCAGGAACGTAGACTTAAGGTTAAAATCAGATCAGCCCTGATTATAATGAATGATGGACCAGGCTCAAAAGGCTGAGTGGCCTACTCTTGTCAACTATTTGTACATAATATAAAATTAGTTTTTCAGGGCTAATAAGGGTCTTCAGCAGCCACAATGAACTCAGTAAATATCTCATTCAACGAGGTGATAACATTTTGAAATAACTCCACAGAGGCTGTCACCAAGTCACCCTTTATTTATACGAGGAAAGTCTTTGACACTGATCCAGCTCCCTCAGAGCCAGCTATCGGAGTGAACAGAACCCTGACACTACTGTTTATATCTGTCAGCCGGGGATCCCTAATTGGATTAGACTGACAGTTCCAATCAGGGAAGTCATATTCTATGAGGTCCACTTGACTGACTGTGTTATAATCACTCGAATTTTCAAGGTTTGTTTTTATCGTGTGGTTCATACCTTCTGTCAATTCAGTGATTTCTACTTGAGTGTACATTGGGAGTGACTTCAACAGCGCACCCTAATGGACAGCAGAGAATCACTGACAGTAACCTCTGGATTTTCACTTACAGCTGTGCAGTGTTACCTTGAAAAATTTCAGTCAACTTTTGTCATCATTCATCTTGCAAAATCCAACCAACTATGATTTCAATATGAGGTCAAGTCTAAGATTCAAAGATTATATTGCCTGTAACATCAATATCATTTGGGGTAAAAAAAAAACAAATTTGGTGCCTTGAACACGTGCTTGGTGAGGCGGCAGTTCATTGGTTTTGCTGAGGAATAAGGGGCTAACTACTGAAATAACAAACAGATTGGCTATTAACACATTCAGATGATTCCAACATGTTTTCACACCTAGTGTGTTGAAATTTCTATCTCATCACTAAACTCCACAGGGACCTTTCAATTATTACAAGGACTGCATGATGGGGTCAGTTGAGCTGGGTCTGGGAAAGGAGCAAGAGATACATATATAAAAACAGCAATAGGCAATTCAACACTCTTTATCATTCAATTATAGGTTTCACTTCCAATTTATGTACCTTTGTTCGATTCCCCAAGGACAGTGAGCTGAATTGGCAGCTAAGTCCAAATGATATTGAGTTTGTCAGAGGGTCTTTTGCCATGAGGACTAGCAAATGTTCTTACTATATTCTACCAAATGTGACACATTAATTATCGGCCCCATCCCTATGGCGTTGCTCATGTCTAATTTCTTACCATGAACAGTTCCCACAACAATTCATCCCTCACTGAATATTCAGTAATACCCCAGCAGCCCTTGTGCCTGTGCCATCTTTGAAAGGTCACTGTGCACCTGGACAAGCACTGGTAATCCACTCATGACCTATATTGGCAGTGGAGTTGCACTTCAGCCCCAAAGAGATATTGCCAGAATGGCTGACCCTTCCTTGCACGTTTAGCCTTTTTCATACACTAATGCTTGTCCAGTGACCATGACACAGCCATAACCTGTTGCTAGCCACATCCTGCCTGAACACCCTGTAAGTCAGCATCACCTTGTCTTCATTGCCCACTGTGCACCTGTATCTTGCCATTGTTCAGCAGGGGAATTTCCTTTTTCACAATGTCCTCAACCTCCTTCTCTGAAGACTGCTCCCATTCTCCCAATTCTTTTGCATCCAGGACTTGTGTAGTGCACAGCATCATTCACCACCTCTGTATAGACCACACTGGAGAGACCTTCCCCAAAACTGGTCCAAACAGCAGGCCTTACCTGGAGCAGCCTCGTCACCTGCACTACCCTAGTTGAAGCACAGACAGCATTGTATCTGTGCTCCACATCAGTGAGGGGCTGCACAATGGTATCACAAGCCATGATTGCAGTAAGTGGCCCTTTCACCCCTGTAACCAGCCTTGTAAGACCACTGTACCCTCAAAAATAGCAGGTACTTGAGAGTACTTTGGGTTGTAGGACTTGTAGCAGTTGCAGTGTGTGATGCACACTCTTCCAGGAAGAGATACTAGTGATAACAGATCAACTGAACATTAATTGAATGGAATCCCTTCCTGCTGATCAATTCCACTGTGTTGTGATGTGACCCTTTCAGTGCCATGTTTGGTAGCACCCTGTAACTGGGAGAAGCCAGCTATGTTACTGAATCCCACTACTCGGGCTGCAGTACTGACCTCGTCACAGGGGAGCAAAATGAACCAGTGCCATCTTGCACAGATGGCATTGGTGACTGTCCTGATGTATCTGTGGGTGCCATACTGAGAGATACCACACAGGTCATTCGTCACGCCCAAGAAGGAGCCAGTCAACTGGAAATTCAATGCCACATTGACCTGAGAAGTGACTGGGAGTGGATGGCTCCACACCCCTACAATATTCAGGTCCTACTCTAGCATCTGGCGCACTTTCATCACCATGTCCCTGGACACAGGGAACCTGTGGTGGCACTGTGCCTTGATCAGTCCATGAAATTGAATTGGAGCCAGAAAGTTCTGGTCCCCCTGCACATTGTCTGCTTTCCGAGGCAGCCATGCAGCTGCAACTTGTCCCTGGGTTGAGTGTATCTTCATCCTCCACACTAACTTGCTGCTGCTCCTGAGACAGCTGTCGGCCCTGCTGCTGCTATGTCTGTCCTCACCTTCTCAGTTAGACAGCCACAGTGACTTGTGTGCCACCAGCTATAGGGCCCATCACTCTCAGTGGAAAGGACTTACATTGGACAAAGAGTTCCTTACAGTTCATAACAGTAACCAATGCCATGCCCTGCAGCTGAAGGCTGGGCACACTTACCATGCTGGACAATGGGGGCATGTCTACATTGGATAGCCACAACTCACCATCAACATATGTCAGCATATACGTACTGACTGCAGCCCAACATCATCCTCCCAACCCTACACAAACATAAAATGCTACTCTGCAATCTGCACAATCCATGACAGATGAGACTCAAACTTACGTGGCGGACACAGAACCCTTGAAAGTAGGGCTAATATTTGTTTTGTTTCAGCTAGCACTACCATTTGTACTATCATTGCTACTACATTCAGCAGGATTGAGATTCCCAGTTCAATCCGAAAGCACCAGGAGCATGCAGCAAATCCACAATGGGGAATGGGCTGTCGGGTTGTGTGAGGAAACAGGAGGCAAGCAGGCTGTGTTAGGTAACCTGGCAACCGGGTAAAGCCTGGTCCTGAGATATTCAGTGCGATCTGCGTTGCCAAACATAACTTTCCCTCCTGTCAAGGTGAAGGGCCGCTAGAAAATGGCTGGAATAATACTCAGTGTTAGCAGAGTAAGCATCTGTTTAATGGCTGAAAGTGTGGGATCCACTTTTGCTGGACTAAAGACCTTAGACTGACAAAAACGTGAAGCAGCCATTGACAAAGCGCAGTTACATTGAATAGCATGACCAATCACAATTTCACTGGCTATAGTAGCGTACCCATATTTGACTCCTAAGCACATTTCATCTGAATGCATATAAAATAGTCAATGCAAAGATTGCAAATTTAATGCGGCTGAGATCATAAACTGATTCAATTGCATTGTGTGTGGTCTGTTCTGTCACAGTGATGAAATCTGATAACCATGTATTATTGCACAGAAGAAGTAAAATATTTAAGATAGCTTTACAAGTGGTGTGGTGTTGGATTTCTCATTCTGTGTGTAGATGAAATAAAATACAGTACATTACTCTATGTGCCACTGCATGCAGTTAACTGGAGAGGCATTGTGTATTTGTAGTTTCCAAGAGACAAATCTGAAGAATGAGCAAAAATATGCCACTATTTATGAACTATTATTAATGAGATTGCCATTCAAAGCACTAATAAATACCCATAGAGTGTCATTTTGTTTAAACTACAAAATCAGTAAATTAAAAGCATTCATTTGGACAATTTGGAGCAAGAGATTAAGCCTTCAGCATCCCTTTATCATCTCAGTTTGAAATTACAGTTTTACATATCATTTACAGTCGACTTTTTGAAAGAAAATGAATAATAAAACTAGTGAGCTAACGTAGCCGAAAAATAAACAATTAAATAGGCTTTCTGAAATACATTTTCAAATATGTCCAAAGCACATCAATTTGAAACTGCATGGTCTGCCATCTTTGTATAAAAGTTGTTGATGAAAACAGCTTGAACTGAGGAATTGGAAGTTTATCAGGTTAGGAATTCTTGAAAAGACAGTTTGTTTTGAACCTTTGTTATTACCTTTTATAAGTCAACCTTGAATAAGATTTCTCTCCATTGTAAAGAGAAAGAAAAATAATTTTTAAAAGAGATAAAATAGAATAACTGGTAGAGGCAATCCATTTTGTTGCCTGGAAATTTATCAGCTGTAGGTCAATATCAGATGACAAAGAAAAATTAGGCAGCATAGGCAGTGAAACCATTTGAATGTGTTACTGCTTCTTATGAAGAAAGGAAAGCTACTGTCAATTTGAATTGTGAAAAATTTTCTCTTTCTGTACGCTTTCTTCAAACACTGAAGAAGGAGCTTGAACCATCCTAATCAGACATATTTTGTATGAAATAATGTTATACTAATTCACCTACCTTTTTGCAAAAGCAAAATCAGGAGTGTGTTACTTGGATTAGCAACGTTCTGCTGAAGACATTACCACAAATCATAATAACAGGACATTCTGTATCCTAAAGCATTCCATATCTATCACATCTGACCTAGGTTTATTTTTATTAACATGTCCAGCAATTACATTTTCCAAAAGCCCTTTCAATGAAAGAAGTCAGATAATATCTAGCTCTCTCAAAAATCAATAAGACATTAATTTATTCAGGGAATTGAGTAATTCTGATTTATGGGAATGAGATTTTGTTAGCAGATTTCCCATCTTGGAGAAAAGCAAACAATTTCCCGTGATGTTGTAAAAGTTTTATCTCATCCTTTTAAAATATTTCTCAGCAATAGTATCCACCTTTTAACCCTATTGAAATACTTAACAAGATAGTGTACTACTTAGCCACTAATCATCAACTGTTTCAATGTAGGCGGCATCCCATAAACACAGCTTTGGTAAGGAAATTTGACAAAACAGTTCAGGTTCTCATGTGCTGCCTCTCTTCAGTCCAGCAGAATGAAGTCCTGAAAGAAACAGTCTGCCTATTTTTAACTTCTAAGAGGAAGCTCCTTGTCTAAGACTCTAGCAGCAGGGAAATCAAACTGTTAGCTCAGCAGCAGCAGAAACCTTCTCACTAACTGAAAGCAAAACTAAAAACCTTCCTGGGTGTATGTGAGCCCAGATCCTGCCTTTTCATGCTTGTTTTGTCGTATAAAAGAAGCATCCGGGGGAATTCACAATTTGTTTACCAACTGCCTGTCTGAAGCAGACATTCCTATACCGCTGTGGCAACATCTCTCTGCAAGAGCAACAGGGAAGAGCACATCTCTCTTAACAGGGCAGAACACATCTCTCCACCATCACACTACAGAGAGTCGAGTTTGTAATCTCATTGTGTCTAGATCTTGTGACTCAAATTGAAGACTTGTTTACACAACCCCAAAAAATCATTTTTAAAGTAAAATGGAGAGCATGAACTGTTGGTTGAAAAACACTTAGATTGTCTCAGAGGTAATTTTGGATGAAGAAAAGGTCGATATTTTATCCTATAACACATTTATTTCATACTACTGCATATAAACATGTAGAAGTCACAAATATTATGAATTACTACCTAGTAATCCTAGGGTCCTTACTGACATTTGCACAGTAGTATAGGCAAGGAAATGTTCAGGTGATTAACACATACTATACCCCTTGGCTGATGAATCAGTGCTCTTCCATGTTCAACACAACTGGCAGGAAACTCTAATGGTGACAAGGATGCAAAGTTGATGGGGGACTTCAATGTGCATCACCAAGAGTGGTGCTGCAGCACAATTACTGACCGAGCTGTTCAAGACCTCAAGGACATAATTGTTAGACTGGATTTGTGGCAGGTGATGAGAGAACCGACAAGAGAGAAATGTACACGTGACCACTTTCTCACCAACCCTCCTGCTGCAGATCCATCTGTCGTGATGTTACTGATAAGAGTGACCGCCGTAGAGATCTTGTGGAAACAAAATCCTATTTTCATATTGTGAATACCCTCCATTGTGTTGTGTAGCAGTGTATTTTTATTCATTTGTGGAACGTGGGCATTTCTGGCTGGACCAACTTGTCCATCCTTAGTTGCCCTTGAGAAGGTGACGGTGAGCTGCTTTCTTGAACCATTGTACTCCATGTGCTGTACTAAAACAGAAATTTCTGGAAAAGTTCAGCAGGTCTGGCAGCATCTGTGAAGAAAAAATCAGAATTGATGTTTCGGGTCCGGTGTACGTTGGAGGGGAGATTCTGTTTTTGTTACTGATTTGCAGCATCCGCAGTTCTTTCAGGCCTGCAATGCCCTTGGAGAGAGTTACAGGATTTTGGCACAGCAACAGTGAAGGAATGGCAACATATGTGCAAGTCAGGATGGTGAGTGACTTGGAGAGGAACTTGAAGGTGGTAATGTTCCCATGTATCTACTGCCTTTGATCTTCTAGCTGGAAATGCTTATGGGCTTGAAAGATACTGTCTTGGTGAATTTCTGCAGTGAATCTTGTTGATCGTACACACTGCTGTTATTACCATTGGTGGTGGAGGGAGTGGTTGCTTGTAGATGTGATGCCAAACAAGCGGGCTGCTTGTCCTAAGTGATGTCCAGCTTCTTGAGCGTTGTTGGAGCTGCACTCATCCAGGTAAGTGGGGCCTATTCCATCACACCCTTGACTTGTGCCTTGTATATAATGGGCAGGCTTTGGCAAATCAAGAAGTGAGTTACTTACTGCAGTATTCCTAGCCTCTGACATGATCTTTTAACCATTGTACTTATACAATGAATCCATTTGAGATTCTGGTTAATAGTAACCCTTAGGGTGTTGTTAGTGGGAGACTCAATGATGGTAACTCTATTTAATGTCAATGTGTAGCGGTTAGATTATCCCTTATTGAATTTGGTCATAGCCTGGCATTTGTGTGACGTGAATGTTACTTGCCACTTGTCAGCCCGAACCTGGATATTGTCCAGGTCTTGTGCATTTTAACATGGACTGCTTCAATATTTGCACTGGTGTGAATGGTGCTGAACATTGTGCAATAATCAGCAAACATCCCCATATGATGAACAGCTGAAGTTGCTTGGGCCTTGCACATTATCCTGAGAAACCATTTCAGAATGTCCTGGAGCTGAGATGACTGAGGTCCAACCAGTGGAGATTTCTCCCTGATTCCCTTTAATTCCAGTTTTGCTACTGCTCGCTTAAATGTGATGAAATACTCCTTACCTGCCTGGAAGAGGGCAGCTGTACCAAAAATTATGAAGAATGATATTTTCCAGGTCAAAGCAGTCCACTTGTTTGGCATCACATCCATAAACATTCTTTCCTCCACCAAAGACGCTCAGTACTGGAAGTGTGTACCATTCTGCAGAAATTCATCAAGGCTCCTTAGACATCACCCACCAAACACATGACCTGTACTATCTAGAAAGAGATGGGTTGCAAATACATGGGAACACCACTACCTGAAATATCACCTCCAAGGTACACAGCATCCTGGCTTGGACATTCCTTCAGTGTTACCGGATCAAAATCCTGGAATTCCTTCCCTAACAGCATTGTGACACCATCATACGTGGACTTCAGAAGGTCGAGAAAGTAGCCAGCTCTACCTTCTCAAAGGCAGCTAGAGATGGGCAATATATGTTGGCCCAGCCAGAAAAGCCCACACCATCTAAATGCGTAAAAGAAGTTGTGCAAAGATTCAATTTCTTCTTCATGAATGTCATTGACATGCTAATTATTTCACATAGGTTCTCTTTTCACTTTAATGACAGTGATTCTTTCATCTTTTTTTAATGAAGGAAGAAGGATTTTTTTTCTTTGATTACTCTCAGTTAATTAGTAGATGTCTTAAATGTGCATAAAGAATTACCATAATTAAAAGTCTCAATTGCAAGAATGCTGGTTTGAGCCGAATGATACACCCTCGCCTCCTCTCCTCCTCTTGAGAATCATTTGTCTGTCATTAGATAACTGACAAGCACCTATTCTAAACCGCCTTTGTCAGACGGATAACAATAGTAATGCAAGTCACCATAAAATTTGAGAGTGGGTGACTTCCATTGTCGTGCTAACAGCAAAGGATATCCATAACCAAAATGGTATTAATAAGTGGAGTTTCAGCAGTCACTGCTTTGCTTTTTTTAACAATAGAATTAACATGAGCTGCTTGGTTTGCTGAGCTTGTGAATTTGGTGAACTGTATTTCTTCGGTCTTTTTGCTTTAAATTCCTGCATTGAGCTCAAAAACATTAATTCAACACTTTGGACACTTTGGGTATATTTTACAGCTCTTCTATTTCTCCCTTAATCTCTCTCTCAATGCTATTAGCCCCCTTACAGAGATTCTTCACCAATACTTGTTGATGAGTCAACAAAAATCAGTATTCACAAATAACAACACATATGAAGAATGCCAATGTTGTACATGCTGTGATGCTAACCACTATGTTTGTGACTGGGATCATTTGAGATAGCCACAATCCCCTTTCCTTGACTGATTCTAAGGGCCTATTTGTTTTACAGTGATAGAGGCAAACCATTAATAGTAGATAGGGCTTTAAACTAATTAATGGGGTGGAGGGTTTAATTGAAGGGAAGTTTAAACAAATCAAAAAGAAACAAGAAAGCAGAGGTGCAGTGTAGTGAAGAGACAAATGATAATGAAAGTGTGACAGGAAGGGGTAGAGAATATTTGCAGAAAATTACAGCAGATGCGAGAACCAGACAGAGTCATGGTAAAATGTTAAAGCTTAAGGCTATTTATTTGAATGCATCCAGCATTTCTAACAAGATAGATGAATTGATGGCACAAATAAAAATAAATGTATATGACTTCGTAGCTATACAGAGACATGGTTACAACATGACCAAGACTGCAAACTCAGTATTCAAGGGCAATTGTCATTAGAGAAGAATAAGCAAAAAGGAAATGGAGATGGGTTGCTTTCTTAATTGAAGGATGATATTAATACAGCAGTGAGTTGAGATACAGGTGCAATAGACCACGATGTGGAGTTAGTTTGGGCTGAAGTAAGGAATGACAGGGGAAAGAAATCATGGATGGGAGTCCTCTTTACACTTCTGAAAAAGTGCCTCATGATTTCAAGATTGCTTACTGATCCTACATCATTACACATGACGAGATATAAAACAGCCTGTTGCTGAGTAGGTTCTGTGATATATTGCTCTAAGAACAATCCCTAATGAACTCTAAAAAAAGAAAACTCTAGAAAACTCTAGAAATTGTCCATCTGATTTGTCCAGTCAATATGCAGATTAAAATCACCCATGACAATTATAATACCCTGACACAATTTCATTACTTCCAGATTTGTACTTTGTCCCAGAATTATAAATCTGGAAACAATGGTGTTATTTAGAAGCCCAGATAGAATTTAAGAAAATGGCTTGAACTTTTAGCTTACAGTAATCAGGTTTTCTTTGTTTGAATTTCTGGACTACCATCCATTTTCAGTTTATGATGATCTCCCATTTATTTTAGGTTGCTTTTCAAGTTATCTTTATCAGGGCTTCTTGGAGCAGTTCCAAATTTCCTTACAGCAAACGCAGATAGTCTGCTGAATTCAGGCAGACTAAACAATAACCGTTCATTCGAACAGTGAAAATGGGTTCGTGGTCTGTGCAGCAGATCACAAGCTGCAGTGAAACAGAAGTTGACAACATTAATAATTACCATGCTGTTCCAGCAGAATTCACTGCCAAACAATTAGGCAAGGCAGTTTGAATCAAATAACTGTTGTATAACAGAAGTTACCCATGGGCTCCGGACTACAGTTTTTTTTTGCACAAAAGCAACAACAGAACAAGTAAATGAATATAAAGAAAGGCAGACTCAGACTTGCAGCCTTGCGAAAACAAAATGAGAAATCAATGTTTTTGAGAAGTAACAACTGAGTACTTCTGAGTAACCTGTGAGGAGAAGTAGATACAGGGCTTGCTGTACTGTTGCAGCAAACGGAAATCTTCAGATGACCACTGCAGGCATCTTTTGTGATCTAGCTGGACACTTGGTCAACATAAGGTACAATCCTTTTAAGTTTGGATGTACAGGGTCTGCTTTGTCTAGTGTGGTAGAGAAACACCATTTGGTAGTCTAATGTAGTCTTAATCA
This sequence comes from Rhincodon typus, assembly GCF_021869965.1. Lineage (NCBI taxonomy): Eukaryota > Metazoa > Chordata > Chondrichthyes > Orectolobiformes > Rhincodontidae > Rhincodon > Rhincodon typus. The sequence goes on from NC_063358.1 coordinate 31,555,175, forward strand.
AGTTTCAGTTATTGAATGATAGCAATCAACAAGTTACCTAGGGCTGAATTCGAGTTTTTATGGTAAAGTCTGAGTTGCGTTGAGATTTTGGAGAGTTTTACACCATGAGGTATCACAAGTTTTCTTGACATATCTAACTAAATGTTAACTACCTATCCTGACTTTATGGCTTCTGTTACTTTTGATTTTAGCCCCATCTTACCATGCGCCATTCTCAGAACTCACCACTCACGGAAGACTGCCTCCCTTGTATTGTCACCATCTTTCAAAGGCTGCTGTGCACCCAGATGAGCACTGGCATCTCGAAGTTGCCCTCTTGGGTTAAGGATTTTTTCAGAGGATACTGGAGAAGAGGAAAGTGGCACCACAATTCTCCAACAGGAACCTGGAGGTCTTGGTCATAGGGTTGGTCCAAAGGAAAGGAATCCTTTTCCAGGACAGACACCAGATCTGCCAGCCAGGTCAATGGTTGTCACCCATGTTAGTGCAGTCTCGACGGTTCTGGGGAACAGCCTATAGTACACTAAAAAGGTCAATGGCCTTCTCCATTTTGCCAGGGCAAGTGCCATTCTCTTCTCTCTGGTACGTCACACTTAGTCTCTTAATCTTCCACACGTTAAACCTCTGCACAGTCTACTCAGTTGCTCCATTGTGCCAGGGCAAGTGCCTTTCTCTTCTCCCTGCTACGTCACACTTACTCTCTTAATCTTTCACACATTAAACCTCTGCACAGTCTACTCAGTCGCTCAGGGCATCACACCATCTTTTGCCCATTTGCAACAGGACCATGCCACCCAATTTCATCTCACTCAACTCCTCCTTTCTCTCATTTCAGCAGAAGACTGGTTTAATATGGTGCAAGCGTTATACTGACATTGCACACTGTCATAAAGTAAGACATATGCCCCCTTGACTGAGGACTGTTGATCGGCAGGGCAAGCTACCTGGATGTGTCACTGTGCTCATTGTCAGTGAATGACAAGACTGGGAGATAGCGACACAAGAGAATGAGGGACAGGTAAGCCGGTGGGTGAGGAGTTGAGGTGTCACCTGGGTGCTGTGTGATGGAAACAGATGAATGGGTAAGTGTGTAGCATAGTGACCACCTTGGGATTGGGAGTTCAGGGTTTGTCAGGGCAGGCCCCGTTGCATGAGGTGGTCTTGGTGATAAGGGAAATGGAGTTGGGTCACTTCAAGTCGAGACCTGTGGGGAGTTGGAGTGATTCCTGATACGCTTGCTTCAGCCTTCAATCATCTGGCATCCTCCCAGAATTAAGGGAAAGGTTTTCCACTATCTCCAACTACATTTTCTTTAACAACGCAGTCTGCAAGCCATCTGGACAAGATGTCTTATCCACAATATGCAAAGAAGGCCTTTCCACTACCTCCTGCCTTTTAATTTCCTTTTTTTCCCATTACTTCTGCTATCTCGGTTTCTGCTGATGCTTTGTTACATTCCTCTTCCTTAGTAAACACTGATAGAGAGCATTCATGCAATATTCTAGCCTCATCGTACAGCTCTGAGCATACATTATCCAAACAGAACCCATATCGTATCTTAATATCTGCTTAGCATTTATTAATGCTGGCAAAGGTTGATTTGGATTCCATTCTCTGTCGGCTGCCATTTTATTCTCACTTTCTCTCTTTGCCAGTCTCATTTTCTCCATATCCTCTACGAATCTATTATATTCAACCTACTGAAAAAGTCATCTCTCTTATATTAAGTGCTGTCATTTTTGGTTCCAGCATTGTTTCCAACTTCCTTGACATTGAAAGAGCTCTGGTTTTGGTTCCTTTCCCTTTCAGCTTTACTAGAATGTACCTGGCCTCGACCTGAAGCATCTCCTTCTCGAGAATCACCCATTGTTCGGTTTTGTTTTCAGACAACCTTTGCTTCCGTTTCACCCTGGCTAGATGCCTTCTTATAAAAACTAAAAGGACTATAGATGCTGTAAATCACGAACAAAAACAGCAGTTGCTGGAAAAGCTCAGTAGGTCTGGCAGCAACTGTGAAGAAAAAAATCAAAGTTAATCTTTTGGGTCTGGTGACCCTTCCTCAGAACCGATGGTAGTTAGGAAAATGTTGGTTTATATGCAGAAGATAGGGTGGGGGGAGGAGATAAGGAGTAAACGATAGGTGGGGATACAGCCCAAAGAGAGAGAACAGTTGGACAGACAAATGAGTTGATTATGATCTGGCTAGATGGGTGAATAACAGTTAATGGCAACTGTTGGTGATTAACAATGGGTAATGTGTAATGGCAGACTATGTGATAACAAGGCCTGGAATGTGGGGCAGGGGACTCGGACAAAGGAGAGTTTAGGCTGTAAAATTATTGAACTCAAGATTGAGCCAGGATGCCTGCAGGGTATCCAAGCAGAACGAAAGATGTTGTTCTTCCAGCTTATGCTGAGCTTCACTGGAACACTACAGCAAACCATAGACAGAGATGTTGGCCAGGGAATAGGGTTGTGTGTTAAAGTGGCAGGCAACTGGAAACTCAGGGTCTTTTTTTGTGAGCAGAATGTAGATGTTCTGCGAAGCAGTCACCCAGTCTATGTTTTGTTTCCACAATGTAGAAGAGACCACATTGTGAGCAGCGAATGCAGTAGACTAGATTATGGGAAATGCAGGTGAAGTGCTGCAGGTCAGGCAGCATCAGAGGCACAGGAAAGTCAACGTTTTGGGATAGGATGCTTCATTAGAACTGATGACATTTACATTCTGCCCACAAAAAAGACCCTGAGCTTGCAGTTGCCTGCCACTTTAACTCACCACCCTGTTCCCTGGCCATCATCTCTGTCTCAGGCTTGTTGCAGGACTGATGAAGGGTCCCGACTTGAAACATCAACTTTCCTGTTCCTCTGATGTTGCCTGACCTGCTGTGTTCCTCCAGCTTCACACTGAATTCACCTGGAACGTATGTTTGGGCTCTTGGATACTGGGTAGGGAGTAGTTAAATAGGCAGGTGTTACACCTTCGCCAGTTGGAGTCGTAGGTGCCGAGAGGCTGTTGGGGGTGGGGGGTGTAGTTGTGAGGAGGGTGAAGGAAGAGTGGACCAGCCTGTCCTGGAGGGAATAGTCCCTGCGGAAGACGGACAAGGGAAGAGAGGGGAATATGTGCCTGGTGGTGGCATCTCACTGGAGGTGGCATAAAACGATGAACTTTTCCAATTCTGGACGACGGAGGGAAGTAGCATCAATGATATCATCAATATATCGGAGAAAGAGTTGTGGGTGGGGGCCAGAATAGAACTGTAACAAGGAATGTCCCACATACCCCACAAAGAAACAGGCATAACTGGGCCCATGCAGGTACCCATGGCCACCCCTTTGACCTGAAGAAAATGAAAGGAGATAAAAGAGAAGGTAGGAAGAGATGAGTTCTGTGGGTCAGGAGCAGGCTGAAACAATGGGTCTGTCTGGGTGGCCATGTTTGTGGATTTTTAGAAGGAGGTAGAAGTGAGCTGTGTGGGGTTGGGGGACTATCAGCTTGGATGCACCAGGGAGAAGATCACCAGTTGAAAAGAAATTACGGTAGTTGATACAATGGCCTGGTGTGCCATGGTGGGGTCATGGCCCAGGGGAAGGTAGGAGGAGGTATCTGCTCAGCTTCTGCAATGTAGATGTCAGCACACCAGACTACAGCAGCACAACCCTTATTGGCAGGCTTAATAACAAAGTCAGGGTTGGATCTAAGCGCATGGAGTGCAGACAGTTCGGAGGGAGATAGGTTGGATTGGGTGATGGGGGGTAGAGAAATTGAAGTGACCTATGCCACGCAAACAGTTCTCAATGAATGTCGTTAGATCCCTTCTTATGTCAGTTCTATTAGCTCTTTTCCAATTGAGATGTTTAACTTTTGATTGTTTTGTGCTCTTTCGAATTACTATTCTGAACCTTACACAAGAGTGATAACTGCATCATAAGTGCACCCCCATTGATAATTGGTCCAATTGACCCATGTCATTCTCCAGCCCCTGGTCCACATGACCAGTAGCTCTCTACAAAGAGTGGTACCATTGGCGGTGGTCAGTCCCCAAGCAGGAGGTTTGCTTCAGGCAGGAGTGCAAGGTAGGTGAGGTGGTCTTGCCTGGGCTAGTCAAGCAGGTCCTGTTGAAGATCATAGTTGAGGTGAACATTGGAATATGATAATGATCAGGAGGCTGGGCTGGGGGAGAAAGAGGGATTGTCCTTTCTATTGGAGTGAAAGCAGGGAGGAGTGGTACTCCCAGGACTGCAAGCCCCTAGTCCTCAGGGACGTAGGCAGCCAGAAAACACATCTGCCTTGCCACAAGACTCCTCTGCTGGGAAAATATTAGCGGTAGTGAGAGGACAAGGGCCTAATTAAATGTCGCTAATTGACCCATTGGAGGGTGGTCTGTTGAACACTTACCCTGCCACTGCAGAAGTACCAGGTAAGTTACAGGTACACCCTGCTATCCCATCTCCCTGTTTCTCCCCAGTGCATGCCAGCTGTCTGCTGGAAGGAGACATATAAAATTCCAATCCAGGAGACAGCACTTCTATCTCCACTTCACCTACTTTTGGCTTACCCCAAACTGCCTCCCAATCCATCATACCTCATCCTAGCCCCGCCAAATTTCCGCTAGACAGTTATGCACTTCTCATTTGATTGTGCTTTATTTATTGTGTGCAAATGTGTTCAGCTTAAGGACAGAATGTGAGCTGGTTAGTTCAGGATGACTGAAGCAGGATTCAAACAGGACTGGTTATATGGATAATGATTTGTTACTTACACCCTTCATCCCAAAGCCATCCTTTATTCACCATTAAAACTTGCCACTACTCGACCTCCATATTTGGAAACATCTCAGAAATCTCACCCTAGCTCCATGTTTGGAAGCATCTGCAGAAACCCAGAAGAATTGCTGCCTTCCCACAGTGCCTTATATTTCAATGTTTACCTCCAGCATAGTGCATAATGCCAAGAATCCGACCATCCAAGGCTATAGCCAGTGTGAGAAACACCACATGAGATATATTGTTATATAAACATCTAGTTAATATGCTAAAGATGTCCTCCTAGCATCATATTTCCATACTGCCTGCTGAGTAAGTTTCTCTTCTGCATTATTGTCTGCCTTTTGTACTTACCTTCCATTGATTTCTCCCAACTGTCAATCCAGATTTTCTCAGTGCTTGAATCATACCAGCTCACATCCTCAGGCCAGATGATGTTGTGATCATAAGGCTTACAGTTCAAGGCACCTGGGGCCTATTGCATTTTGCCTTCTCCGTGCAATCTTCAGTTTCTTGAGCACTTTTAAGTTACCTTAAAACCATCAAAAGCAAGTGTCAGCTTAGCTCCATTTGACTCTTGCCTTTGAGTCTGAAGGTGAGGTGCTGAAGCCCCACTGCAGCACATAAACTAGGTTGGCACCTCCCCATGTAGCATCTGAGGGAATGCTGCATGTAAGCCACCAGCTTTTGGATGAAATGTCAAACTGAGAACTTAAGTGCCTGTGTGAATAGTGGGAAGTTCAGATGTCAAGGTCAACTAACACCACTGGAGAAAGGAAAATAGTGCAGATTAAATTGTCTTTTATCATGCTGTTCGTCAGACTTTGTGTACAACTGGCTGCCACTTTTAGTTGCTTGTACAATAACCGCACTGCAAATAGAATTTAACAAGTCAAATAATTTGAAATGTCTTGAGGGGATGAAAGACATTATAAAATCCAAAACAAAAACAGAAAATACTGGAAATACTCAACTGGTCAGATGCATTTATGGAACGAAGACAAGAATTGCTGTTTTCAGGGTTTGTGAACTTTTATCAGTACAACTGAATCAGTTTTTTTTTATTTGATTATTATTGTCACATGTGTCTAGGTAGAGTGAAAAGTTTTATTTTGCATGCAGTACAGGTGGATCATACCGTACAAAGTGCATTAGGCTAATAGAACAGAGCGAGGAATACGATGTTACGTCTGCAAAGAAGGTATACAAAGAGGGAGGTCAACATCAAATTTGAAATTTGAGAGGTCCATTCAGAAGTCTAATAACAGAGGGAAGACACTGTTTTTGAATCTGTTGGTCCGCATGTTTAAGCTTTTGTATCTTTTGTCCGACAGAAGAGGTTGGAAGAGAATATAACCAGGGTTGGAGGGGTCTTTGATGATGTTGGCTGCCTTACCATGGCAACGAGAAGTATTGGTCCTGATGAAAGGTAGAGGCCTGAAACATTAACTTTGTTTCACTTTCATTGTTGCAGCCATATCCTGCTGAGTATTTCCAGCATTTTCTGTTTTTATTGAAGATTCTAGGCATTTCAGTTAATTTACTTTTGTATTTATGTTAAACAAATGTAAGTTTACGTCCAGTTTCCGTATTTATGATCGTCTGTAGAGGCATTTCTCAACACAATGGATTTTCCACAACCACTATTGTCCAGACTCAAGATCAAATCATCCATGATTACATGGTGTAAACAATATAGATTTCTGAAATGTTTAGGAAGTGACTTAAACTCTTTGAACAAAGGATAGGCATTTTTATAATAAAATGTATATAAGCCGCAACAGGAATGTAAATTTAGGTCTTGCTTATAGCTTTCGGTTGCAAGTAGGCAGAAATTCATCCCACTCTTTTGCACATTATGGAGAAATATCTATTTTCTTTCAATGGTATGAGTCAAGTAAAGTCAAAGTAAATGAGGTTATCCATTATATATTGTATAGAAATGAAAAAAAAACTGTGGATGCTGGAAATCAGAAACAAAAACAGAAATTGCTAGAAAAGCTCAGCATATCTGACAGCATCTGTGGAGACCAATCAGAGTTAACGTTTCTGGTCCAGTGACCCTTCCTCAAGAATGTAGAAGTAGAGGTGCCTCAGACTTTGCAATTGTCCAATAGATTCGAGGTGCTGGCGACAAAGTGGACAATGAAGGAGATGAATACACTGACCAGGGCACTAGTAGATTAAGCCAGAGAATGCAAAAAATAGTAAAAAGACTCCATATCTGATCGCACATATATTCATAACAGAACAGATGAATTGACAGGACAGATTGGAATGAAATGCTTGTCTTATGCCATTACAGAAATAAGACTGCAAGGTGACAAAGGTTAGTGCCTGAATATTGCAGAGTCCATGATATTTCAGAACTGGATGCTAGGCAAAGAAGAAGGGTTGCTCTGTTAATTAACGATGACATTAGTACAATAAAGAGAGATGACCCAGTTCCAATGATCACAATGTAGGATCAATTTGGATAGTGAAAAGAAATAGCAGAGACACAAGTTTTTTAGAGGAATAATTCATAGGTCCCCTAACTACATCCACATTGTAGGATTTAGTCCATAGGAAGACATAATGGAATCTTGTGAGGAAGTATGACAGTAATCATGTGAATATTTTAGGTGAATCAGAATTGAAAATATGAGCTCAGAATGTATTTTGGAGAGTCTTCCTTAGACCAGCTCATTCTAGCACCAAACAGTAAACAGGCTATTCTAGATTTAGTAAGATGCAATGAGGTGGAATTAATTAATTATATCATAGTAAAGGTGCTTCTAGGTAGCACTGATCATAACATGATTGCATTTCATGTTCAATTTGAAAGACCGAAGAATGGGTGTAAGATTTTAAAATTATTTAAGGACAATGATGAGGGGATGTAGACAGAGCTGCTTAAAATGAAATTGGGTTAAGGGATAAATCATTGGATTTGCAATGGCAGGTAAATAGCAGACATTTAGGAAGATATTTCACAACACTCAGCAAATATACATTCCAACGAGAAAGGAAGATTCAGGATACGTCATCTCTGAAAAACTAAGGAAGTTAAAGATGGTATCAAGTTGAAATAAAAAGCTGACAATACTGCATAGATTAGTGGCTGTTCGGAAGATTAGACGGAAATAATATGGAAGGAAATTAGATAAAGCTAGCTGTAAATAATAAAATCTGATAGTGAAAGTGTCCACAGGTATTTAAAAGGAAAAGAGCAATTCAAGTGACCATTGATCCTCCACAGCATAAGTTTGGGATAGTAATAATGGATAATAAAGAAATGTATGCAGATAAATTGTATAAATACTTTTGTGTGCCTTTAGCATGGAGAATACATATAGCATCCCAAAAATAAGCGTGCATCAAGAAAGGAGGAAGGAAACTTAAAGAAATTACAATCATCAGGGAAACTTTGAAAAGTATTAGAGCAGAAATATGACAAGGCACCAGGGTGATGGACTTTAAATGAAGGACTGACAATGAGTGCCTGTTGGGAAAATAGATGCATTAGTTTCGATTTTTCCAAATTCTCTCGATTCTGGAAAGTTCCCGTCACATTATAAAATGAAAAAACAAGTGGGACAGTACAGGCCAGTTCCCTTAACATCTGTCATAAGGAAAATGCTAGAATCTAGAACATGTTATTAAGGAGGTTATAGCGGGGTTATATTTGATCCTGATACAATAAAAGGTAGGAAAATAAATTGTGAAGAGGACATAAGGAGTCTACAAAGAGATATGAATAGGTTAATTGAGTGGACAAAAATTTTGCAGATGAAGTACAGCAAACTCCCTGTTATCCGTTACCCAAACATTTGGAATTCTCATGCAACTAGCAAAATATTTCAAAGAAAGTTTGCCACTTCTACAAAGTCTTTTCAAAAACTTCTATTTGAAGTTGGCACACCAAGCTCCAACAAGCATATGTTCACCTGCCATGTGTGAGGTTTCTCAGCCACCACAAATCCAACCATCATCCTCCCTCGTACAGGTGCCATTACAGTCGCAGCTAGTTGAATCAGCATCCATGAAGAGAAAGCAAACTAACATTTCAAGTTTAGATAACTCTTCATCAGAGCTGAGGTGGTGTGGAGGGGGCAGCATTTATGCAATAATTGGGGGTGCGGGGGTGAAGGACTGGAAGAGGGTGGAAATCACAAAGTACTTCGGCAGGAATTCACCGTTGGTTCATCAATGATCTAGCACAAAGTAGAAAGCTGAAAGAGGAGCAAATTACTGCAGATGCTGGAATCTATACAAAAAATGATGGTGATCACAATGGTTCAGGCAGCACCCATAGAGAGAGAGCAAGCTACCGCTTCGAGTCTAGATGACTATTCATCAGAGCTGATGTGAAGTGCGGAGGGGGCAGCATTTATGCTGCAGTGGGTGTGGGGGAGCGTAGAGGAGGGTGAAGTGCATGGGGAGAAAAGATGCTGATAATTCAGATTAAGTGATCGGAATATGAGAATGGCAGAACAATGGTGTGTCCACCTGCCAGACTTGAACGAACAGACAGTCCCACTGGGGTGGGGGGAGGGGAGACAGGACATGATAACAGAGAATATAAGACACCACTGTTGTGTCATTCTCACATTCCGATCACTTAATCTGGACTATCAACATCCTTTCTCCCCCAGCGCTCCATCCTCCTCTTCAACCCCCACAACTGTTGCATAAATGCTGCCCCCTCCACACTTCATGTTAGCTCTGTTGAAGAGTCATCTAGACTCAAAATGTTAGCTTGCTCTCCCTCCATGGATGCTGCCTGACCTGCATGATTTTTGTTTTCAGGAAAAGTGAAAGAGGTCTGGATTTGGACTACAATGCTCCTGCTACAGTGACATTAAAAACAGGAGAAATGAATCATGATAAAACTGAAAGTTCAAGAGGAGGAAAGTGGTGATGAGGGGCTGCAGGTTGAAAGAGTTTCATGGCAGAATGCAGTTGAGAGCTTTGTAAATGTCCTGAAACTTGTTGAGCAGAGAAACGGCACAAAATGGAATGTAATTTCAGCTCCTCCATTCTCAATTTTTTGCATAAGAGTTGGAAAGCATGCAAGCAGGCAGATATGAGAAATATATTTAAGAGGGCCTAAATCCCCATCTTCTCAGCCTGCTGCTGCTCAAGATGCAACTGCTAGTTCTATTGAAAACCCTGATGAAATGCTATCAGTTTCCAGAACCCACCAAGTAAATTGCACTACCCTTTTGACATTGGGAGTTAAGGTTTTTTTTTTATTTAAACAATAGTAGAGTGTACCATATTGGGTTTCTTTTTAGAACATGTCTTAAGTGACTAGTATCCCGCCCATTCCCCATGCATGCCGAATAACAGAATTTACTATTTAAATGTGGCAAAATATGATTATTTTTACTATGGCAGAAATAATAGAAGAACAGCATATGGGGAAAGACATAGAAATATGTGGTGGAGAGAGATTTGGGTAGCCTATTGCAAAAGGTTACCCGGTGATTAAAGAATAATCTTATGAAGAAAGGTCTGGCATATTGGGATGATATACACTGGAGTTTATAAGAATGAAAGCTGATCTTATTGAAACATGTAAGGTCCTGGAGTTTTGATGGGATGGATGTTTTAACAACGTTTCCCCACATGGAAGCATCTGAAATCAGGAATTGATTTGAAAAATATAGAAGATGGAGGCAAGATTTTTTTTCTCTGTACATTGGACATTTGTGGAATTCTTCTCCAGAGAGCTGAGGAGAAAGAATTAGTGAATTTTTTTTTAAGACCGAGGTAGATAGATTCTTAACCAAGAAAAAAATCAAAAGATGTTGGGGATAGGCGGGAAAGTGGAGCTGAGGCCACCATCAGAATAGTGATGACCTTACTGAAAGGTGGAAACAGGCTTAAGGGATTGATTGGGCTACTCCTGCTCCTAATTTGTATGTTTGCATTGTTATGAAGAACATATAAAATTAACATTAATGTGTGTGTGTTTGCGTGTGTGTGTGAGTGTGTCTTAAGAAGGGGAAGGCATTGTTTTGGTTTTATTTTGCAGTACTCAAGTGGGCTTTATCCTGCAGAATCTGCAGGCTTTTTTATTTGTATGCATTTTTAATAAGGCTTTACCAGCTTTGTAGTGAAGAAATGGGTGTTCGAAGTTTAATGCATTAAGATTAAAAAAAGTCACTGTTGCCTATTGATAGGTGTGCAGGGACATACAAAAAGATAGAAAAATCTAAAATTCAGTTTGTTAGTCAGTTAGTCAGTCTGTGCTAGAGAAAGGCTGTTGGAACCTGAGGTTAGAGGGTTCATGTCTTTGCACTGAAGTTTAAGTACAAATGAATTTAGTTTGCAGTTTGTTTTAGATTTCTCAGAAAGGTATCGTCGTCGGAAATTACTTGCTAATGAGTTTGATTGTCCACCTACGAAATTCCATGACTTTGGTCATGAGTTTAGTGGGCTCTTGTGTGTCTGATGAGACTGATCTTTGAGCTACATCTCTGACTACACATTTGGTAGGTGGTTCCATGATGTGGAATTAATCCTTTGACTTCAGATCATTGGCATTCATTTCTCTAGTTCCTTTTACATTCTAGGTTCTGAGATTGTGCTTCACTTCGATTTTCAAACAGCAGGTAAGTAAGCCACTGGATGCCAGGCTGATGACAGAACAGACTATTTTTAGGGTACCTTTTCTATCCCCATCCCTATGCAGGGTGAGTAACGTGAGTCCTGAAGATCGAGAGGGGTGTAGTTGTGTGTGTGTGCGTATCTGTGTGTGTACATATGTGCACGTGTGCGTGTGTGTGTGTGCGTGTGTGTGTGTACATATGTGCATGTGTGTGTGCGTGTGTGTGTGTGTGCATGTGTTTGCATGTGTGTGCTTATGCAAGTGCATGTGAGTGGGTGGTATTTGTGTGTGAGCACTTGTAAGTAGGTGTGTGTGTGTGCGTGTGTGTGTGTGTGCGTGTGTTTGCATGTGTGTGCTTATGCAAGTGCATGTGAGTGGGTGGTATTTGTGTGTGAGCACTTGTAAGTAGGTTTGTGTGTGTGTGTTTGTATATGTAGGGGTGTGTGCGTGTGTAGAGATCAGTGTGTCTGGGGGGGTGTGAGTGTGAACATGTGTGCATGTAGAAGGGGGAGTGCATGGGTAGAGAGGTGTATGTGCAGAGGGATGAGTGCACATGTGTAGGGGTTTGTGTGTGCTTGAGTGAGGGGGTATGCGTGTGTGTGTGTAGGGGTATGTGTGTATATGGGGTGTTTGTGTGTGTAGGCATGTGTGTCGGGGTGTGTGCGTACAGGTGTGTCCATGTGTAGGGGAGTGAGTGTGTGTGTGCTGGGGGCAGTGTTTATGTGTAGGAGGTGTGTAGGGGTGCATGTGTGCGTAGGGGTGCATTTGTGTGCAGGGGTGTGTGTGTGTGTGTGAAGGTATTCCTGTGTAGGCAGGTGTGTGAATGTGTAGGGGGTGTGTGTGTGAATGGGGTGTGTGTATGTGTTGGGGTGTTTGCGTGTGTAAGTGTTCACGTATATAAGGGTATGTGCATGCATAGGGTGGTATGTGCGTGTGTAGGGAGATGTGTGCATGTGTTTGGGTATGTGCGTGTATAAGGATTTGTGTGTATGTAGGAAATGTGTGTGTAGGGGTGTGTGAATGTATAAACGCGTGTGCATGTGTAAAGGGGTGTGTGTGTGTAGTGAGTGTGCATGTGTAGGGGTGTGTGCTTGTGTGTAAGGAGTGTGTATGTGTAGAGTAGAGCAGGTGTATGCATGTGTAAGGCAGGTGTATGCATGTTGTAGGGCAGGTGTATGTGTGTGTGCACTTGTTTGTCATTGGTGAGGATTTGTTCTTGATTGTGCTTCATCTGGTTCGTCTCCTCCAACATTACGATTATGGGTGGATCTGTTGGGAGTGGGGAACTGTTGGGATCAATGGAATATTCAGGCATCTCCACTACAGCAAGGTATCAATCCCCAGAAAAGTCAGGAAGATATACTAGCTGAAGGAAACGCATCCAGTGAATGTGCAGAAGGAAACCAAATTTAACTGTGGCAATCTGAGCAAAAAAGTCTTAGTGTGTAGATCATGGCAACTCTTCACTGGACTTTTGGGGAAAGAGAATCTTGTGAAATTGAAACCTTTTCCAGTGTTTGAACAGCATTTCTCCAAGCTGTTTGTCTCATATGTTACAGTTTGTGTGTTTCTTGTTTAATAAATATTTCACTCTTTGTTAAAAGTACACCGACAGACTCTTGTGAATGGGGTCAGTAACTGACTTCCATGAATTGACTTGTCCAGTATTAGACTCAGCAAGAATCGTAACTAAATGTAAGAATATCAAATTTTAAAGGGAGCAACAATTTACCTTACAGCAGAAAATGATACTGTTTGGTGGACTAGCCAACTCTAACTGGTTTTGGTGCTTTCACAAGGTAGAAATTACATTTCTTGGAAGTTATAAAGGGGATGGAAGTTTTCCTTTAGCTGCCCACCCCTGCTCACTCTTACATTGAATCCTACTTGATCCTACTGGTCCAAGAATGGTCATATTCCCCTCACAGCATTTTACCAGTCAGCGCTCTTTCATCCAAAGCATTCATGCTCTTTCTCATCTCTTTGCTCCTCTTAGTAATTTCTTGATTTGAATATTTTCATCCTGCAACTTCACCCATGCCATCAATGTTCCCTATTTCAATAACCTCTGCCAGCTCTATTACTCTCCTTTACATCTGTGCTTCTCTAATTCTGTTATGAATTATCCTATTTGTCTTGCATCCTTGTCCTCTCTCTACGGCCCAGCAAATATTCCTGTTCAAATGCTCATTTAGTTTCATTTTGGATGTTGTTCCCATGTCTGCCTCCATCACCATCTCAGATAGTGCATTCCAGAACATAACTTGCTGCATAGAAAATTCTCATCTCATCTCCATTTCTATTGTCGACTACCGTGAAGACACTAGGTACACACATCCACAACCAGCTGCCCTGCAAAATATCAAAAACACTTTGTTTACCATCTCTGTAAAATATTCCTTCAAATGTTAAAATGCTCACCTTTGATGCACACTCACTCCTCCTTCCCACCCTCACAATTGCATAATCCCTGAATAATTGGCACAGTTTTGTGTAATGCAACAAATTTGAGATGTTTCCGTGGCTTCTCATACTGCACTAATTTTACAGCAGAGGTAGGATGTAAAGCATTGAAAGAAAATTCATGAGGATTCTTCACGTACTTCTGATGAGCTAAGTAACTCTGCCACATTAGAAGCAGTTGTTCTATTTCCCTCTTTTGAATGTGTTGGTCTAAGAAGCACAAAGCAAATACAAAATAAGAAAAGCTTAGGGGGCATGAAGCCACTCATCGAGGAACAAAGCACAATGTGGTGTTCACCATCAACCAATGTCAACATCTATTCCAATGAGTATAACTACGCACAATGTGTTGGTTGGACAGCAACTGGGAGACAACCTACACTTGAGTCGATGTGTATCTGTTTAGGTCAAGAGTTTCTTCTTTTGAAAAGAATGCTCATGAATATATAATGCTTGAAGAGATTCAACAAATTTCTCAACTAAAGATTCTGGCAATTAATGCTGCTTAAAATAAATCAAAACTGAGCAAAATACTTCATGCATTTCTTCCACTCACTTTTCTTTCCCCCTCAGCAATAAGATTTATGAATAAAGTACCATACTTCCATCTATAGTTATAATGGAAGTTGCTTAATTTCTAAACAAAATCTCTTATTCTCAAATGTTTGTTCTATCATTAAGATGGAACAAACAGTGGATATATTACAGTAAATGCACTGCCCCTTAGTGGCCAAAATCTATAATAAATACTATCAGAGATAGTAGGAACTGCAGATGCTGGACTGGGTCTAGGCCCGAAACGTCAGCCTCTCTGCTCCTATGATGCTGCTTGGCCTGCTGTGTTCATCCAGCCCTACACCTTGTTGTCTATAATAAATACTGATCTCTGAAAGTACAATTTCTACTATTAAACTAAAACAATTGTTTACATAATGGATCACTTCAGAACAACCTTCCTGTCAACTTGTTTTATGTTTCATTACTTAACGATCAATAATTTGGAGTGTGGCAGGATAAGTAGGCTTGTTCAATAGTTAGCAAATATCATGACATCAGTTCATTGTAGAAAAAGAGCAATTTATAGTGGGATCATTAACAATAACTTCTTTTTAAATAGGTTGATTGTAACAGGGAGGCATCTAAGATGAAGCAAAAATTTAAGAATTGGTTTCTCATCTTTTAGAAGGTTAGAAGAGGCAATAAATCTGAAAGCTTTTAACAGAACTTTTAAAAATTGGGAAAGAATGGAGAGGGTAGAGACTACTACGTGAAGATTGTATTCTGAGCTAAGATCTTCGCCGAAGATAAAGTGGAGGGGATGAGAGGATGGAGAAGGAAACAAATAGAAGTCCAGTGTTAGAAGTTGAGAGGATCTAAGATACCTGCAGATTACAGGGCAAAGTGATGGGGAGATTTGTAGACAATAACAAGCTCTAAACTCTGAATTTTTCTTTAGGTATGTAAATCAAAAATGTAAAAGATGATGGGTGACAACAGATTGAGACTTATTACAAGACAGAATACAAGCAAGTTCAAGATGATTGAGGAATTTCTGCACGGGTTAGAATTACTCCCAGTGCCACAAACTAGTGAGAGTAGGAACAGGAGGAAAGAGTAGATGAATGCGTGGCTGAGGAGCTGGTGCAAGGGAGAAGGATTCACATTTTTGGATCATTGAAATTTCTTCTGGGATAGAAGTGACCTGTATAACAAGGACAGATTGCACCTGAATTGGAAGGGGAGAAATATGCTGGCAGGGAGATTTGCTAAAACTGCTCGCAAGGATTTAAACTGGTGAGGGCGGGGTGGGAGGGGTCACTGGGACCTAGGGACATGGCGAGCAAAGAGATCAGTCTGAGACTGGTACAGTTGGGAAAAGGAGTAAGTCAAACAGTCAGGGCAGGTAGGAATGAAGCAGAGAACGAGGTAGGACTGATAAATTAAACTACATTTATTTCAATAAAAGAGGTCTAAGAGGTAAGGCAGATAACTCAGGGCATGGTTGGGAACATAGGACTGGAATATCATAGCAATTACAGAGATGTGGCTCAGGGATATACAGGACAGGCAGTTTAATGTTCCAGGCTATAGATGCTATTGGAAGAGTAAAAAGGGAGAAAGAGAGGAGGGGGAGTGGCGTTTTTGATTAGGGATAACATTACAACTGTACTTAGGGAGGATATTCCTGGGAATTCGTCCAGAAAAGTTATTTGGGTGGAACTGAGAAATAAGAAAGGGACGATCACCTTATCGGGATTGTACTATAGATATCCCAATAGTCAGCGTGAAATTGAGAAACAAATTTGTAAGGAGATCTCAGATATCTGTAAGAATGATAGGATGGCTATGGTATGAGATTTTAACTTGCCAAACATAGACTGGGACTGCCACAGTGCTAACGGCTTGGATGGAGGGGAATTTGTTAAGTGTGTACAAGAATGTTTTCTGATTCAGTGTGTGGATGTACCTACTAGAGAAGGTACAAAACGTGACCTACTCTTGGGAAATAAGGCAGGGCATGCGATTGAGGTGTCAGTGTGGGAGCAGTTTGGGGCCAGTGACCACAATTCTATTAGTCTTAAAATAGTGATGGAATAGGATAGGCCAGATCTAAAAGTTAA
This sequence comes from Rhincodon typus, assembly GCF_021869965.1. NCBI lineage: Eukaryota > Metazoa > Chordata > Chondrichthyes > Orectolobiformes > Rhincodontidae > Rhincodon > Rhincodon typus. The sequence goes on from NC_063358.1 coordinate 31,571,624, forward strand.
AATTCTAAATTGGAAGAAGGCCAGTGTTGATGGTATAGGCAAGAACTTTCAAAAGTTGTTTGAGGGTGGATGTTCGCAGGTAAAGAGATGGCTGGAAAATGGGAAGCCTTCAAAAGTGAGATAATGAGAGTTCAGAGACTGTAAGTTCCTGTCAACATGAAGGGCAAGGCTGGTAGGTGTAAGGAATGCTGGATGACTAGACAATTTGAGGTTTTGGTTCAGAATAAGAAGGAAGCAAGTGTCAGGTACACACCGCAGAGATTAAGTGAATCCCTAGAAGGGTATAAAGGCAGTGGGAGTATATGTAAGAGGGAAATCAGGAGGGCAAAAAGGGGACATGAGATAGCTTTGGCCAATAGGGTCAAGGAGAATCCAAAGGAATTCTAAAAATACATTGAGGACAAAAGGGTAGCGAGGAAGAGAATAGGGCACCTTAAAGACCAGCAAGCCCTCCTGTGTGTGGAACAGCAGGAGATGAGGGAGACACTAAACAAGTATTTTGCATCAGTGTTTACTGTGGAGAAGGATATGGAAGATAGAGAACGTGGGAAATAAATAGCGACATCTTGAAAAATATCCATTTTACAGAGGAGGTGGTGCTGGATGTCTTAAAACGCATAAAGGTGGATAAATCCCCAGGACCTGATCAGGCGTACTCAAGAACTCTGTGGGAAGCTGGGGAAGTGATTACTGAGCCCTTTGCTGAGATTTTTGTATCATCGATAAACATAGATGAGCTACAGGAAGACATTATTTAGGAAAGGTAGTAAGGAAAAGCCAGGGGGCTATGAACCAGTAAGCCTGACATCGGTGGTGGCAAGTTGTCAGAGGGCATCCTGGAGGACAGGATTTACATGTATTTAGAAAGGTAAAGACTGATTAGTCTGTAAGTTGTTCAACAAGGTTCCTAATGGTAGACTGGTTGGCAAGGTTAGATCACATGGAATAAAGGGAGAACTAGCCATTTGGATACAGAACCGGCTCAAAGGTGGAGACAAAAGGTAGTGGTGGAGGGTTGCCTTTCAGACTAGATCCCTGTGACCAACGGTATGCCATAAGGATCGGTGACGGGTCTACTGCTTTTTGTCATTTATACAAATGATTTGGATGTGAACATAGGAGGTATGGTTAGTTGAAGCTTGCAGATGACAACAAAATTGGAGGTATAGTGGACAGCAAAGAATGTTACCTCAGAATACAATAGGATCTTGATCAGAAGAGCCAATGGGACGAGGAGTACCAGATGGAGTTTAATTTAGCTAAGTGTGAGGTGCTGTATTTTGGAAAGGAATCAAACAATTATGTGACAGAGGAGGGCGTCAAAAGAGATAGAGCTGGGCGTTCTCAGCATACAAGTGGAAACTGACGACTTTATTTCATACAAGGTCATGAAGGTTTGACAAACACGAGAAAGTGGACAAACCCAAGGGTTGAGCATTGAGGACACCAAAGGTAATGATAGGAAGGCAGCAAGGGAAGCCACTTTGTGCAATGCTCCAATGAAAACAGGGATAGATAGTGAATGAAACCAGGTGAGTGCAGACACAGCCTGCTGGACAATGGTGGTAGTGCATAGGAGCAGAATTGTCTGGGTGAATTTTATGCCCATTCCCACTGGTGGCACATCTGATAGTGTGAAGGGGGTACAAAATGGGTTACCAATGCCCCACCTTCCAGGCCATTCCAAGCTGTCTCCGATACCACAAGGTGCAGGGAAGGTGTCAAGCAGCCTGCTAACTCTGAGGGCTTTTGTGGCCCTTTATTGACCATTGTCATGTAAGGTCCTCATTCTGTCTTTGACACCATTTCTGGTTTGAGCTTGAATGCAACTGGCCCAACTGCTTGCCATGCACGGGTTAAAGATGGGCAGAAGATCCCCAAGTGCCCATCAGGGATGTCCTGCATTTTTATCCTTCCCCCACCAACTCCACATCCAGCTGTCTAACCTGAGTTACCATCCCCTCTCCAAGGACTTCCAGTCCTTCTGCTCAAAGTTCCCATGTTTCGCTAATTTCCTTGTCCATCTGCTTGGAAATTGCCTGCAGTCTGAGCAGTGACAACTACTTTCTCTGGTACATACTGGTAATACAAAGTTTTTGGACAACTGGATTGTCCAGAAGCTCTTCTGGGGCCAGAGTTGATGTCTTTGAGGGGTAAAAGTCCCACTCCCAGCCAAAAGTCCTGCTCCCTCCCCCAGCTTATAACTGCTGTAAGGAAACCAGATTTCTAGTCAGCTTGGTGGCAATGGAGTATTAGTTCTGGGGTTGAGAGGATTGGCAGATAATCTGCCTCCCTATAAATTCCATTCCCCTGTGTCCTGCTGTGTCAAAACTGCAGGTTGAGAAGAATGAGGAAGAACAAATTACCCATGTCACAGTTAATTACAATGCTACTAGAAACTAGTAATAAAAAATGTTGGTTCTATTACAGGAGTGGAAACACAACTAGAGGAATTCAAATGAAGTTAAAGGAAGTTGAGCTTAAATTTGGAAAGTGACAATAATTTCTCAGACTTCAAGAGAAAAGGAAAGTTTAGGAGTGAAAGTTAATATGTGAGAATGGAATGATCAAGAATTGATCTTTTGAAGAGAGGGGTGAAGATGGCATCTTTGAATGAGAAGCTAACAGTACTTAAAGAAAGAACTATTAATATTTTCAGGTAATATAGGGGTGAAGAGTGGAAATTGAGTCATCTGCAGTTTGGTGGGAATAGGGTCTAGATAGCAAGAAGTGGACTTTATGGATAAGATGAACTCGGAGGGATTAGAGTGAAATTAGAAAATGCTGCCAAATAGGAACAAACAAAAACCTTGGATAGAATTAGAACATATAAGCTAACAAATAGGAAAGAAGCAGAGGCAGCAGTGGGATGACCTCTATCTTTGTAACAAAAACATCTATGAGTTCATCACACTTATTAATGAAGGTGAGGGTGCCAGAGACAGTGGGAAAAGATGGTTAGTGTTGAAGAAGATGCTATTGGACTTATTGGCACCTTTGCAACATAAACTACACACTGATGTTGCTTTAAGTGGCCTGGTCAAGTCTGGCAATCAATGACTAAACCTATCAACCATTTGAGATGCTTAATTTCACGTCCCTTGTATTTAGCCAAGTGATGATAAAGGGAAATGATTCAGGTGGAAAAATGCAACGATTCTAGAGAGGACAAAGACATGAAGAATGGTGAACAGAGCCTGATTTTGTTCAAGCAAAAATTACCAAGATATCACAATGGATTAAATGCCAAAGGCTAGATGAAAAGAAGAATGTAACTTGGACAGTTAATTGATTTGGAAACATTGCACAGACTGATATGCTCAGAGAATTGGTTTACAGTAAGAGCATTGGGAGTGGGGTCAGTCTGCTTTAGCCTAATATTAAAGGTTATGTATTTAACATATGGTCAACATGATTTAATCATCCTTTCTTAATAGCATTTGTGCTTGGACCAGTGACCATTTTAGGTCATGAGAGAGAATGTGAGAACTAATTTCTGCTTGTTAAGTTGCTGAATTGAGATCATCACAATAACTTTGTGCTCATTGGGTTGGCTAAGCTTCAAAAATATGAAGTGTCATCTGACTTTTAGTAAATTGTAGTGTTCTGGACTCAGTAATTGGTCACTGTATGCATATAATTCTTATTTTAATGGGGATAATGGATCACTCCCAGAATCTTAGAAACAGCATCTTGCCATTAAACATTTTGAATGGTCTATATTTAATTATAGTTGCTAACCCTGCATTCTTGTAAATTAATGAATGATTAATTGCACTCATTCACTCAGAAAAAAAAATAGTTTGGCTCACTGGCAGCTGACTTTGTTACAGACATCTCCAGTTATATTACTCAGTTTGGTCTAATTTCATCCCTCTCGTTGAGAAAAATAATAGATAATTTTATGAGTGATCTTAGCAGCACTAGTAACATTTCACTTATTACTTTCACTACAATCTTCATTTGAAAATCTACCATCTATTATTAAGAGGAGAACATGTTTAATGAAATGTTAAATTGTGTACCTCTTGTAAAATGTTCAATTTAAGTGAATGATTGATTTCCTTTTCCAAGTAGAGGCCGCACTCTGTCAGATTTACAGTTCAGGCTTCTAATGTACGCATTAGTATAAATCCTTAGCTGGTAGATATGCCATTGCACAGCATTCTTCAATAACGCACATTTAACAGAGCAGCTTTCACGCTGTTAGAATATAATCTATTACTTTCAGTATTATATTTTGCTATATTGCAGTTTATTCTTAAGTTTTGCTCGTCAAAAAATTTATTCCCCTCCTTGGAATTAATAAAAAGATGATGCTGAAAGTCAGTGTCTTACAATAATAGCTGCTGTTGTCTTCAAGGTCCATACAGTGAGTCATCATTTGCAACAACAGGGGAAAAAAAAATGAGTCTAATCCCAACTCCCAAAACCAGACAGACGGGATTTGCATCAGAGATTAAATAACAAGACGTTTGCAACAGGAACCCAAATCCACCTGCTCACTTGTGGTTTTTATGGGGATTGGATTGACCAATTTGCTTACAAAATGCAGTTGGTCATTTAACTATCACAGTGACGCTGCCTACCTTTATTTTAAACAGTTATTCTATTTTTAAAGAGATAGTAGGAACTGCCGATGCTGGAGAATCTGAGATAACAAGGTGTAGAGCTGGATGAACACAGCAGGCCAAGCAGCACCAGAGGAGCAAGAAAGCTGACATTTCGGGTCTGGACCCTTCTTCAGAAATGAGAGAGGGGAAGGGAATTCTAAAATAAATTGAAAGAGAGGGGGAGGCAGATGGAAGGTGGATAAAGGAGCAGAAAGGTGGAGAGGAGGTGGACAGGTCAAGGAGGCAGGATGGAGCCAGTAAAGGTGAGTGTAGGTGGGGAGTTAGGATAGGGTTTGGTGGGTCAAGGGAAGATGGACAGGTCAAGGAGGCAGGGATGAGGCTAGTAGGTAGGAGGTGGGGGTGGGGGTTGGTCAGTGAGGTGAGAGAAGCGGACAGGTGGGAGAAAAGACGGACAGGTCAAGGAGGTGGGGGCGAGCCGGGCTGGTTTTGGGATGCGGTCGGGGGTGAGGAGATTTTGAAGCTTGTGAAGTCCACATTGATACCATTGGGCTGCAGGGTTCCCAAGCGAAATATGAGGTGCTGTTCCTGCAACCTTCGGGTGGCATCGTTGTGGCACTGGAGGAGGCCCAGGATGGACATGTCATCCAAGGAGCGGGAGGGGGAGTTGAAGTGGTTTGCGACTGGGAGTCGCTTGTCGCGAACCAAGCATAGAGGTTCCACAAAGCGGCCTCCAAGCCTCCGCTTGGTTTCCCCGATGTAGAGGTGGCCACATCGGGAACACCAGATACAATATACCACATTAGCAGATGTGCAGGTGAACACCTGTTTGATGTGGAAGGTTTTCTTGGGGCCTGGGATGGGGGTGAGCGGGGAGGTGTAGGGGCAGGTGTAGCACTTCCTGCGGTTGCAGGGGAAAGTGCCGGGGGTGGTGGGGCTGGTGGGGAGTGTGGAGCAGACAAGGGAGTCACGGAGAGAGCGGTCCCTCCAGAAGGCAGATAAGGGTGGGGACGGAAAAATGTCTTTGGTGGTGGGGTCAGATTGCAGGTGGCGGAAGTGCCGGACGATGATGTGTTGAATCCGGAGGTTGGTGGGGTGGTACGTGAGGACGAGAGGGATTCTGTTTTGTTGTTATTGTGGGAAGGGGGTGTGAGGGATGAGTTGCAGGAAATGTGAGAAATGCGGTCAAGAGGGTTTTTGACCACTGTGGAGGGGAAGTTGCAGTCCTTGAAAAACGAGGACATCTGGGATGTCCACGAGTGGAATGCCTCATCTTGGAAGCAGATGCGGCGGAGGTGAAGGAATTGGGAATAGAGGATGGAATTTTTGCAAGAAGGTGGGTGAAAGGAGGTGTATTCTAGGTAGCTATGGGAGTTGGTAGGCTTGAAATAGATATCGGTTTCCAGGTGGTTGCCAGAGATGGAAACAGAGAGGTCCAGGAAGAAGAGAGAGGTACTGGAGATGATCCAGGTGAACTTAAGGTTGGGGTGGAAGGCGTTTGTAAAGTGGATGAACTGTTGGAGCTCCTCGTGGGAGCACGAGGCGATACCGATACAGTCATCGATGTAACAGAGGAAGAGGTGGGGGATAGGGCCAGTGTAGCTTTGGAAGAGGGATGGCTCCACGTATCCTATAAAGAGGCAGGAATAGCTTGGGCCCATGTGGGTACCCATGGCCATCCCCTTTTTCAGTCGGAAGTGGGAGGAGTTGAAGGAGAATTTGTTAAGGGTGAGGACGAGTTCAGCTAAGCAGATAAGGATGTCAGTGGAGGGGGACTGGTCGGGCCTGCGGGACAGGAGGAAGCGGAGGGCCTTTAGGCCATCTGTATGGGGAATGCAGGTGTATAGGACTGGACGAGGTGTTGTGGACCAGGGAATTGGAAGTTTTGGAGGAGGTGGAGGACGTGGGTGGTGTCACAGACGTAGGTGGAGAGTTCTTGGACCAGCGGGGAGAAAATGGAGTCGAGATAAGTGGAGATAAGTTCGGTGGGGCAGGAGCAGGCAGAGACAATGTGTCAACCAGGGCAGTCGGGTTTGTGGACTTTGGGAAGGAGATAGAAGCGGGCGGTGCGGGGTTGGGGAACGATGAGGTTGGAGGCTGTGGGTGGGAGGTCACCTGAGGTGATGAGGTTGTGGATGGTCTGGGAGATGATGTTTTGGTGGCTGGGGGTGGGGTCACGATCAAGGGGGTGGTAGGAGGAGGTGTCGGAGAGTTGGCGCCTAGTCTCAGTGATGTAGAGGTCAGTGCGCCATACTACAACTGCGCCTCCCTTGTCCGCGGGTTTTATGGTGAGGTTGAGATTGGAGCGGAGGGCTGCATGTTCTGTGGGGGAGAGGTTGGAATGGGTGAGAGGGGTGGAGAGGTTGAGGTGATTTTTTTGGTTGTCGGGGAATTTTTAATTAATGTTAACTGTATTTGCAAGGCCTTGGGAAATAGGAAGACATAAAGGCTGAACTCTTGAAGTAATTGCCTTTGCAGAATTACTTGAGGGTCAGGAAGTTCAGGAGAGGTTTATTCAGACCTAATAAGTTGCCGGTGGCCCAGTGTTCCTTGTCATCTGTTTTACCCACCCAAACCAGTGTTCAGAAACTCCTGGGCTATCTCCTGACTGGTTGACCTGTTCGCATCAACAGTGGCATACTGCATAGGGTTCCCACCCAATGGGTCTCTCATCAGTAAGTTAGTCAGTCCAACCACCTAAAAGAGACCTGCAGTTAAACTTAAACGAATTAGGGAAAGCTGCATTTCTGGACCACATTACATCTCCAAATATGGAATGCTCCTCTGGACATGTGTGAAGTTTGGATAGTAGTGGTTATGGGGTGCAGAGCTGTAAATCTAAGGTACTCTCTACCTTTGAACAAGTAAGTGCTATCAAAGGATAGAATAAAGTGCAAAAGACCTAATTGAATGACCAGAATTCTTTTCAAATCCAGGACCCAGAACTACTAGAGTTGAAAGCAGATTGTGATCTGGTTAATGGGTAATGGGCAGTGGATGATATTGTCATCAATGACAGAAATTCAATGATGAACACTGGGACTGCTATCCAAGTGATGACAGCAGTCCAGCAATCAGAGCAGTCCGAATAATCCGAGGGCTAGCAGCTCAAAAGCGTCCCCAGTAAAAATGGGCAAGGTTGAGACTACAAAAATGAGAAACCTCTCTATGGAGGTTCCCTAACAGATCAGATAATTCTGTTATTTATTCTGCTAGAACAATGTGGGAAGAACCTGATGATCAGGTTAATTCCTGCAGTGGTGGCATTGAAAGAATAGGGGAGCCCATTCTATGGGGGATATGGAGTGGTTATAATGAAGACCATAGTTTACTTGGTGACCTCAGATTGAAGTGAAAGGGTTCCTACGGTTGGTGACAACCTTGGAGTGGAAAGTTGTTCTTAATTAACCATTTAGCTGTCCGCCTGCTTTTAGTTGTCAGGTGACTGTTTCCACATTGGGAGTTCTGTCTGGTGCCGGGAAGGTGATCAAACTTCCCTTCTGACATTTTTCCCTTCCATGTTAAGAGGTTTCCCTTTCCTAGAATATATCCAGAATTCTGATATTTTTCCACCCCAAGCATTTTAATTGATGTCTTTTGTCACCTGTTATTTTAAGATTATTAATTGGTTTCTCTATTTATGTATAAAATGTGTATTATGTCTGAGACATTTTAAGCATTGATTTTGGCCATGTTCAATACACCATAAATATCCATCTAGACACAATGATCATTCTCGTGATGGTTCAGAAACTGTAGGCAAAAATGTTTTGGAGAACTTTGTGTCCTCCACTGAACAGTAAGTAAAGGGTACTTGATGTCTTGATCAATAACCAAGACATCAGGACCTATCAGGGGAAGGTTTGCAGATATCCTCCAAGCAACACCTTTAACATACTTTTTGGGAAGCAACAAATAGCGATTTATTATGTAATTTGTTAACAAGGTATAAACTATACAGTTCCCACACTGTCTGCTTCAAGGTTTTGTTGTCAAAGTCCTAGTAGTTGATCCAGACAACATTGATCTTTCGTCAGTCCTTCATCACCAATTTCAGCTTTTACAAGATGCTAAATAGCATTGATCTGAAGACTTTAACTGAGCAGCTGATTCTTTTATATTTTGTTAGTTTTTTGCAGAAACCTTTCAGCAAAATGGAATGGTCTAGGAGCTATACCACTACAGATCGAGAAGATTCAGTTATGTACATCGTGGACTGCTGTTATAATCTATAGACTATAATCTCTGACAGAATTCACATGGATCAACACTTTTCACTCCTCTACCAGTGACAGTAGCAAAGACCAACCATTGACTCAGTGAAAGTCTGGTTAACAGGAATAATAAAGATAGGACATTGTAACAGTAATGTGAAGGGTTATGTCTCACTGAGCGATACGTTAATCGGCACAATTTATATCATCACAAGATGAGATGTAATATCGCAGGATCTTTCTCTTGTAGCCTTGTGGCACAATTGGGTATTATTTAAATGACATCAATGATTTTTTTTCCTTAATTCAATAGATTTTGTCAAAGTTCTCTAACTGCACAGTGAGTCAAAAAAAAACATTAGAGTCACTTCCAACTAAAAATCAATGTGGATAGCATCACCAGTTTGAACCTCAGTAATAACTGAATCTATGCTAGTCAAATCACTGAAGATAACAGTTATTTTACAGGTTAACTTCATCTTCAGTCAAAATTATTAAATAGCGACTTCAATTGCTATCAGGTATCAAAACCAGACAACTTGGAATATTCATGTATACCATATACATGGAAATATTTACAGAAAGGCATACTGAGGCATTTAGGTACAAGAATGAGCTTCAAAAAGAATAGCTGGAATTTTATATTTCCTCACAATGACAGAAAGCAATTAATGCTCATTTAAGGGCCTCACCCATTGCTGTTGGCAATAATTCATTGCAGTGGTTTTGCTGTGTGGGGAATGTGATGGATAAACTTGCATGGAATGGCTTATGGCCCCTGGCCAGTGGGAGTTGGCAGAAGGAGGGACCAGCAAATCTGAAGTTGGGGAGAAGAGGGCTGCAGAGGACCTGATCTTACTGACCTCCCATCTCCTTGACTTCTCCCTTGTCATTAATCCCCTGGCCGGGGATCTAGCGATGATCCTAGGCCCCAGGTGTGTATTATACTGACTACAGCCGCTGCCTTTCCAGCTGTGCTTGCGCCCACGAGAGCTGCTAGCGTCTGATTGGTCAGCAGCTCCCAGCAAGCAGAGCTTCTGCCCCTTGGAGTCCTTGATTCTGGTTTAGGCCTGCAGCTGGCCTGACAAGTGCCTGATAGAACAAGATGCAGTAGACCTTCCTAAAATGAAGCAAAGCAGAGCTCTCACCAGATTTTTGATTGGTGGACAAGACTCCTGTTGTCTCCACAAGATGCTACCCATCCACTCCAAATTTAAGGAAAAATATACTTCTGTGGAGGTTTAGAAAAACGAGATGCCATCTTGTTGTAACATTAAAAAAGAAGAAGTTGCTTGACAGGGTAGATACTGTGAGATGAATTCCCCTAGCTACAGAATCTAGAACACAGGAGTACAGTTCCAGATCAAGAAATTAACCATTTGGGACTGTAATGAGGAGAAATTTCTTCACTCAAGGGGTTGAATTTAAATCTCTAGCCTAGAGAATTGTAGATGTGCCACCTTTGGATGTATTTAAGGCCACGATAGATAGATTTTTGGTCTCTTAGAGAATCAGGAGAGTGCAGCAAATTGAAGTTAAAGCCCAAGATCAAGTGTGATCACATTAAATGATGGAGCAGGCTGATGGGCCACATGATCTTTATATGTTCTTATATTCTCCAATTTCTTCTACACAAAGGGATAGCTAACATGGTCTCTGCACTAATCCTGTGGAACAGATAAATTGCGTTTTATGTACTTAGTATATCACAGCACATGAACAGTACTGCAAATCCAGGAAAGAAATTTTGGGCAATGCTCGACATCTTTGGTAAGTAGATTTTGCGAGCCTCAAAACAGACTGAGTTGCAAACAAAATGCTGGAGGAATAATTGAGCCCCATTTCCAAACTCCATCTTAAAAATGCAAGATTTTCATCATTTAGTTTTCGTTAACATCTGCTTGATTTGGGGGAGAAAGTGTGGTGAAAGGGAACAAACGAGAAAAGAAACTGCTTGCTGATTTTTCTCAGCCTTGTTGACCTGTTTGCTAATTTTCATGCTGTGATGATTTTAACAGAAGTTGATCATATTGTCCATAACCTGCTCTTGCCAATGCTGATTTGTTAAGCATGGCGACGGAGTTGGGGGCTGGGGTGGTTTGTGGCAGAGCCCAGGGATTGTCAACTCACATTGGCTTTCTTTCTCTTTTTTAACTTTTGCTCTTGTACATTTTTTCTCTTTTCTCTTTGTTTCCTTTTCTTTAAAGTCCAGAGAGTGGTAGGTGAAGAAGGAGGCCTCCTGATGGCAGCGGCAACAATGCCAGGACAAGCTGGACTTTGCTCTACCCCAGCCTGTGGTCTCCCAGCGAGCAAGGAGCAGGTCCCATGTTGACCCACTTGGCCTGGACCCGCAGGCTAGGCCGAAGCTCCAGGTCCACAGCTAGGCCTAGGCACCTGAACGAGGAGAAAGGAGGTCTGGGCTCCTGGGGAGGTCTTCTTTGTCTTTGGTATCCAGGTATTTAAGTGGTCCAGCAGGTGGTCTTATCCAGTAGTTGTGATCTCGGCCCGGCGTGGTAGTTTTCTTCAGTGGAGGCTTCTGGCCCAGTATTCCCGGTGTGGTGGTCTTGTCTTGAAATGGCAATCTCATTCCAGTTGTGCCTTCACGGTATTCTATTGCTCCTTAATTGGGTTTCCTTAAGCCCAGGAGCTGTTAACTGAACTGTGATTAACTTTGTCTTAATTTTACTTTTCTTATATTTATGTATTAATCCTGTCATTAATAGAGGCGCCATGGTGCAGTGACTTATAAAACTTTTCGCTGTAATTTTCATGTAAAAGTACACTTGACAATGCATTTCTATTCTATTCTATGTTTTCTGGTTGATTTATCTTTCCAATTTCAATCTCATTGCACAGCTTATTGACAATTGCAATATATGAAAGATGTTGTAATATTAGCAAAATTTTACAATTAAGCAACAATAATTTCTACAGATACAAAAAACCTCAATACCAGTGAACATTTAATTGTTCTGCTCTTATGATGCTGCTTGGCCTGCTGTGTTCATCCAGCTCTGCACCTTGTTGTCTCATTTAATTGTGCAAACCTGATATTGTTGTATATGTCAGAGAAGTAACGCTTCAGGAAAATGGAAAGTACATTCACATTGATGATAGCCAGTTTTGAATAGTAACATGTTATTAGATACTTATGATTTGGAAACAATGTGAAAATATCCAAGTAGCTTGCTGCATCATCATGGATACGAGAGTTCTGAATTAATATTAGGCATCAGTGCATTGATGAAAGGTTTTTTATACTCATTGGGGTGTACAAAAATAGATCACAGATTCTCATTGGGATTTAGAGTATCCAAAGGGCAGGGATTTAAAGTGCACAAACACATTTATAATTGGTGAAGGAAGGAAATTTCATAGATCATAGAATCCCCCTATATTTGGTCTTCACTTAGAATAACAGGAAGCTAGGTGCAAAAGAAAACAAAGCCAATCTTTTTTTTTAAGAGAGATAGTAGGAACTGCCGATGCTGGAGAATCTGAGACAACAAGGTGTAGAGCTGGATTCATTTTCTGAAGAAGGGCCTAGACCCGAAACGTCAGCTTTCCTCCTCCTCTGATGCTGCTTGGCCTGCTGTGTTCATCCAGCTCTACACAAACTTTTTTTTAAAATTCAGCTAAATGTTTCTCCTTATCCCACAAAAATGAAATGTAAAAAAAATCACATTTTTTCTGAGTGAGCTAGTAGAGTCACTTTGGAGTTAAACTGCTGGTACAGGGAGTTCTGAAGGAAGCACGTGTCACACCAATCACCTCTTCCACCCATTGTTGCATGGATTTTACACTGGTTCAGAGGGAATGTAGGATTTAAGAATCTGATATAGGATTTCTCTTTCAGCTGGAATACTAGAAGCCTATTTTGAAACACCACAATAGATTTCAATTCCTCCTGGTAGGATCTCATTTAGACAGAAGCCTCTGTAACTTTGTGCTACTGCCTCCTAACCAGACTATACTAAGACTATCCAGGCAACAACAACTACGCATCTGAAACCATAAAAATAAATGTGAAAGAAGACATTTAAAAAACGAGATAACACAGTAAGGAGCTAGAGGAACACAGCAGGCCAGTCAGCATCAGAGGAGCAGGACATTTCAGGGTCAGGAACTCTTGGCTAGGGCACGTTTGAAGAAAAGTAAGAGCTTCCTGGTCTCACCAAGCAACCTGTTAAAGGCTCACTGCCTGTTAAAGGGAGAGATGCACATCTGCCTGACTAAAAATCAGTTTTCATTGTGGGGAAGTGCTGCAGCAGGCAAGGGAGAGGACTGCTGGCTTTAGTGACACTGCACTGCAGGCTGTAGTCACCATTGTGCACTCTAGGAGGAAACCCTTCTCTCTAGGTCAAAAAGCAGCATACCAGACTTTCTCTCAAGAGAGAATGGGAGCTGAATGCCAAATCTAGTACTACTGATGTAACATCAATGTGGGACAAAATACAATGAACTCATGTCGGGGTGGAGGTGGGGGAGGGGGAGTGGTGGTTGCAAAGTGGTCCATTTTACGTCTTATTCCCACCACACTGATAAATTAGTATTCTGCTTAATGCACCATGTTGCGAACACTACCACCTCCCTCGCCCCAGCCAGCAGCATTCCTCACAGGAATCACATTTTGTATTCACCTACTCCCCCGACTAATGCACATCTATCAATACTGGCAGCATTGCATGCATCTTGCTATATCTCCACGCTGTTTAATTTTGACAAGAGCATCAATGCTCAGTACCAATACAATGACTAATGTCCTACCTGCACTCTTGCAAGTGAAGCTTGGCTGTGAGTTGAATGAATGGAGGAAGACTGGAAGGGGGGCCCTACATGAACCCAGTCTCAGCTCCTGGAGGGAATGCTGCTCTGAGGATTGAGCCCACGGGCAACAAAACCTTCAGGATCTCGCAGAGCAGAGACTGTCCAAGAGGACTATGAATTACAAAATAATGCTTTTAAAAAAGATTTGCACTTGTGATGTGGCATCAAGTGGAAGGTGAGGTTGGTGTGAATACGGAGCCCTGTTTTCCTTTATAAACTCTCGCTGTCTCACCCTAATCCTCACTGTCAGCTTGTATGTTTTCTGATACAGAAGTGTTGCTTCCTGGTCAGCCTCAGGAGAAGCTGATTAAGAGGAACAGATACCTCCACAAAGGTAAGGGGGAAGAAACATCATTAGACCTTACACTGACAACCGTCAGCTCTGAAACTGATCATGTGAGGGCCTCATGAGGGGAGTATAGAGTCAAAGCCAGTACATGGTGAGTCACTGGACATGAGTGGGTTACATTCATACCAGGATTGAAGGGTGGCCTGTGTGCCAGCTCCCCAAAGCGTGATATTGCAGAGGGGTTCTGATATAGAGGGCAGGGTCTAGGAAAACAGAAGAGGACACGCAACAAATGTTTGGAGCATAGGCAAGGCTGCCTGATAGCTCCTTGTCACTGCGTAGAAGCATGAAAAGTCCAACTCCAACATGGTAGAGACCATGCTGCAGAACCTGAAACCGATCCTTTCCTGGAGTGGAGTGATGGAATTTCATGAGAACACTGACAGACTAATCTATGACCAAATGCTTGGCAGTCGCTGACTCAGTCTCTACTGTGGTGCAGGCAAAATTCCTTGAGTCCCCATCTGACATTACAGTTCCCATTGTAGATTTGGATCGCACTGCTAAACAGGACATGCTGTCATTCTGTGAGCCTCCAGATCAGGCTGAAGATGACACACAGTTCCATAATCAATACATTAAAAATCTGACTCTCGTTAAGCATTGCTCCTGCTTCCTACAAATGTAAGATTATTTATTTTGGAAGACCCATGGGGCTTGGAAGCTTTGATGGACTGCCATCTTTATCAGAGTTTACACGCTATGCTTCCCTTGTTGCATTTGATGGTCATGTTTCCGACTAAGTGCTAGTGCAATGACTGCTCCCGCTTCTGATTCCAGGACTCTTTTCTCCTCCCTGACCATATTCATTAATTGCCACAAAAACGATCAAAAAGGTCCAATAATGCTTCCATAAGCTGTCTACATGCAATAACACATGTAAGTTTTAAAAAAAAATTCCTGCTACAATATGCTGAGTGGCCCTTTAAGTAGTCTTTGTTGCCTTCCTGCATGTGACTCCCCTCGAGTGATGAGTGCATATGGAGATAGGAGGGGATGGACTTAGTGTGAGTTTCTAATCAAGTTGTCACATCAGCTGGGAAGTGCTCGGGCTCACAGCTAGTGCTGTATTTGTGCAGGAATGCTGCAACAGCCACAGACAGGAGGTTCTAGTTTGTAATCAGTTATTTTCTGATTTTTAAGTGGTTCAAATCACCCCCAGATCCCTGGTTCTGGACACTGGCCTTATTTAGGGAATATGAAATGAAGAAGGCAGTAGACAGGTGTTTCAGGGAAAAAGAATCTCAGTGTTTATTTAAATACAAAAAGTTTGTACAATACAAGAAATATGAGTAAATGCAATAAACAGGGAAATTGACACAATCAGCAATACAGAGCAAAGTAATATGATTAAATACACTATTAACTCGGTTAAGCACTATTAGAACCTGAAAAAAAGTTTTAATTACAGAATCTTTAATCAGACTTCCTACCGTTGTGGTTGCAATCCACAGTCACCATTTGCCTTCCCCTCTCTGCTAACTAGGTCAGAAATTTGAGATCTCAGGAGTGTCAGCTCACCACTGAGGAAAATGCAGTTTTGAAATACAAATGGCAGTTCCTGCTTGCTGTACCCAGAGCTCAGATGAAGACTTCAGATGGTGTAGGCTTTTCAATTTGGTTTGACTCCACAGATTTAGTAAAGTGTGTATTGGATCTGTTGGGTAAGTACTTGTTTTTCTTTACTTTCTGCTAGTTTTGAGGGCCCAGTATTCACATCAGGATGTGTCTGAGGCCTGGTGCTGTCAGTCGAGTCAGTGGGTTTGCTGAGTTTGTGGGTTCTTGGATCTGCTGGACGTGGTCAGTTGCTGTTGGTTCTCCTGGTTCATAACAGGCCTGTGTCTGGGAGCTCTTGCTTAGAAGCTCTGGATAGTTATCAGAAAATAGCTCTCAGAATTAACTCTTAGAATACTTTTGGAATTTGCTGCTGGAATTCCTCCTGGAATGCTTATTCAGTTGAGATTGGGGCCTGAGATTATACTGATTGCGGGCCCCTTATCTTCACACCAAATCTGAGCTTTCAATTGTGTTTACGAAGTCAGTTGGCTTCCTGATCTTTAAGAATATGTGTGAATGGATTTCGATCGAAGTTGAATGTCTGGTATCTCTGTCGACCCCATACTGCCTTGTGCTGGGTCGCCTGAGGTGTAAAGTCTGCCTTGGGCTAAAGTCTATTAGGTTTGATTGACTTTTCTTTTAGAGAGGAGGTGTAAATTGGAATTCCAGGCTGAACAATAATCCCAGACAGAAATCACCATTCTGCTGGTTCTGTTGTGCATTTGCTGCAGCCTCAGTCCGGGGTTTTGCCCAGTATTTAGGATGACGGGGTCTTTTGCTCAATCCTACAAAGTGCTGAGTGGAAATCCCTGACTTCTTTAGCAGAACAGGCCCTTTGCAGAATCATACAAACCAATTTATGCCCATTATAGTTAGGATAGAAATAGTTACTGAACACTGAAGTATTACAATATATAAAACATTTGTAAAAATGGTGTGAAACAGGTTTGTTAAGAATGTATTATACCTCAGCTTTTATAATGGTTGATCACTTCCTTGGTATACTATAGAAACCTAACTCCAATGTGAATCAGGGAATTTGTGCGCTAAGTGGGGTATTGTTCTTATGTAGAAGATTTCCATGGCTGGATAAATGGAATTTAAAGATCATAAGACCATCAGAAATAGGAACAGCAGTTGGCCATTTGGCCCTTCCAATGCTGCTCCACCATTCAACAGGACCATGGTTGATCCAACAGTCCTCATGTCCACTTTCCTGCCTTTTCCCCATAACCTCAAATCCCCGACTGATCAAGATTTGGAGGTGCCAGTATTGGACTGGGATGGACAAAGTCAGAAGTCGGGTGAAGTGATGAAGGAGCAGTACTCTGAAAGCTTGTGATTTCAAATAAACCTGTTGGACTAAAACTTGGTGTCATGTGACTTCTGACCTGTCCTACTGATCAAGAATCTATCTCAGCCTTAAATATGCACAAAGACCCTGCCCACACATCTGTGTACCAATGAGAATTAGAACTCTCATTGAAGAAACGCCTCCTTCTCTCAGTCTTAAATTGGAACTGGAGAAAATAGAGTTAAAGTTTCGGGTCCGGTGACCCTTCCTCAGAACTGATGGTGGCTGGGAAAACTTTATCAACTCTCTGTCTGCCCAACAGCTCTTCTGTCTCTTTAGGCTCTATCCTATCGTTTACTCCCTACCCCACCCACCTCCCTATTTTCTGCATATAAACTGACGTTTTCCCAGCCACCATCAGTTCTGAGGAAAGGTCACCGGACCTGAAACGTTAACTCTGTTTTCTCCTTCACAGATGCTGCCAGACCTGCTGAGCTTTTCCAGCAACTTTGTTTTTGTTCCTGATTTACTGCATCCGCATTTCTTTTCGGTTTTCCTTAAATTGGAACTGTTTAATTCTGAGACACTGCCCTTTAGTCCTAGATTCTCCAATAAGGAGAAACATCCTCCCAGCATTTACCCGGTAAAGCCCTTAAAAATTGATGTAGATACCAGATGTCTTGAAAGATTTCAGGCTTCCAACCCTGCCCTTCCCACACAGCCAGCCCTTCCATGCCACTCAATGCCAATGCATGCACTCCCACTCATTTCTCATTCTGCTCTTGCCAACTCTGAAGCCATATGTTGAGTAAATACATGGGGTGGTGGGCAATTCTGCCCCTGAAAATCCTCAAAACACATGGAAAAAGTCAATTATGGTTCTGACCTATAGGAGAAAAGTCACCCCTACAAGTAAAATTGACAAATTGAATAAGAATTGCAGAGAGGGTCTGCAAGGTGGAGAAAGGGATTTTAAAGGAGAGTGATAGGCTGCAAAAGGGGGAAGAGAGGCTAAAACGTGGAGAGAAGGGGCTTCGAAGAGGAGAAACCGTTATAAACCCTTTAACAAAAAAAAATAAAGTTTTTGAGAAGATTTGTGGCTCGGGTTGTGGATGAGGTTGTAGACTTGCTCACTGAGCCGAAGAATTTGATTGCAGATGTTTCGTCACCCTGCTAGGTAACATCGTCAGTGCACCTCCGGTGAAGCACTGGTGTTCTGTCCCACTTGTTATTCATATGCCTCAGTTTGCTGGGGTGGTTGGCATCACTTCCGGTTCTGTTTTTCAGTGATTTGTGTATCAGGTCCAGTTCAATTTGTTTGTTGGTGGAGTTCTGGTTGGAATGTCAGACCTCCAGGAATTCCCTGGCATATCTCTGTTTGGGTTGTGCTATTGCCCCAGTCGAAATCATGTCCTTCTTTGTCCATGTGTATTGAGATCAGTGAGAATTGGTCGTGTCCCTTGATGGCGAATTGATATTCGTATACCCTTATTGTCAGTTTTCTTCCAGTTTGACCTATGTAATGTTTCTCACAGACTTGCATGTTATTTTGTGTATTACGTTAGTTTTATTGGTTGTGGGTTTGGGGTCTGTTACGTTCGTCAGTAGCTGTCACAGGATGGTTGTTGGTTTGTGGGCCACTCTGATACCTAGGGGTCTGAGTAGAGTTAACAAGGGGGTCAGAACACCAAAGTTTCACTGGAGGCACGCTGGCGATGTTACCTAGAAAGGTGACGAAACGTCTGCAATCAAACACACTGGATTGCTGAACAAGTCTACAGCCTCAAAAGGAGTATTGCTTGCTATTGTAATAAACAATGTGTCAAATGAGTTGTTTAATACTGATCAGTTTAATATGAGATTTGCATTGTTGTGATATTGCACCTCAAAGTATCTCACATATTGTGAATTACTTGAAGCGTAGTAATTATGTTGGACACAAACATAAAGCTGTTTAACAGTCATCTCCCCTGTCCGCAGAAAGCATGCTATTGTTGATGGCTTTTGGACATGGATGTGTGTTAATTTTCTTCTTAATTCTTGTTGCTAACTTCTGCCTGTTGTCTTCTGCATGGTGTCTACAAAATTAACATTTTCTTTTGTGCATTGGAGGTTTGTGCAAGTTGGAGTGTTGTAGGCGTTGTTGAATTGTTTTAAGTCTGCTTCAATGAGAGTTGAAGTAGTCCATACATAAACACAAATACTAAAGACAATGTAACTACATGAATTATAACCAGTAAAGGTGTTAGAGAAACTGATAAAAGAGCCCCTGAACACCAAAAAATAATGGAACCATCAAACTGTTAATCAAACTTTAAAAATAGTGGGAGGGACCTGGATGGAGAAGTTCTAACTCAATTACCAACAGATTCCATTACCAATAGATTAGAAAAACATTGTAAACACAAGATGAAGCCCAAATTCATCAGGGCCATTTGAACAAGCTCTATTTTAACTTTTGAAGTGTCTTAACAGAAACAGCCTTACAAAAATGGAAAAAAAAAACCACAAGAAACTCTCAACAGCTCTCGCAATGAAAGATCTGACCTTGTCCAGTTTCTAATGTGGAAAAGCTTCTGGAGCCATGTGGAAATTAAATGAAATAAATGTCTAAAAAGCTCAATATAGCTCTCAATATACATATTTGATAGTGAAGAAAATTGTCAAATATCTTCATTTGGTGAAGCATCAAACTTTCTAAATCTCAAGTGGTCCATCTCTTCGAAAAAAGGTTTGTTTCTGCATATTTAACTTGCCAACCATCTTGAATTCTGCCCCCCACCCCCACCCAATATATTTACAACTTTTGAAACTCGGCCAAGCATTGATTTTTCCCTTGGGTAAATTTAAATAAACAAGTCTATTGAATGCACTGGTGGTTGTGTTCCTATATCTGAACTTGAATACTGAGTTCAAATCCCACTGTTGCCATAACTGGCAGCAGATTAATTCTTTAAAAGAAGAATTCTATTATATAGTCTTGTGGTACAGTGGTGCTTCAGGAGGTGATGGCTATTGAGGTGTATGATTTCAAAATCAAACAAGTTGATTAAGACAAAACTCAAGTCAGCAGTCCTGTCAACCAAAATAGTTCAACAGAGACTTTTTTCAAACATTTACTAACAGCTGCATTTTTCCCTCACATAACAGGGAGGCAATGACCTAGCGATATTGTCACTGGACTGTTAACCAAGATAATGTTCTGGGGACCCGGGTTTGAATCCTGCCATCGCTGATGGTGGAATTTGAATTTAATAAATATCTGGCATTAAGGGTCTAATGATGTCCATGAATCTGGTGTTGATTGTCAGGGGAAAAACCCATCTGCGTCACTAATGTCCTTTAGGGAAGGAAACTGCACATCCTTACCTGGTCTGGCCTACATGTGACTCTAGACCCACAGCAAAGTGGTTGATCCTTAACTGCCCTCTGGGCAATAAACGCTGCCTAGCCAGCAATGCCCTCATCCCATGAATGAATAAAGAATTTTAAAAATGTTCTACGTTTTAAAAGACCTTCAGAGCATGATTGTTAAACAAAGCTTATCCATCTTTCAAGAACATCAATGTCCAGTCCATAAACATGTGACTGCTACACTGTGGGTAAGGCACTTCAACAGTTAAAATGGGGCTTGTTTGAACTCGGTATGAAGTTCAAATGAACCTGATGAATTTGGGCTTCATCTTGTGCATATAATTTTCTCCGAATGGCAACATTGGAATCTGTCAGTAATTGACTTAGAACTTCTCCATCCAGGTCCCTCCCACTATTTTTAAAGGTTGAAAATCCCATAAAAATCCAGATCATAGTCAACTGCTCAAGAACTATTGGATCTACCCTCAAAATACATAACATTACTTGCTATATTTTTCACAACAGTGTCCTCTATGCACAGCAATATATATTACACTGCATGCCAAGTGATAGAATTGCAATGGGATAGTTGAGAAGTGCTTGATCAGATTAACAGTTTGATGTTTCCATTAAAACTACCAATTCCTACGTCGATCAATCCTTCCTGTCTGACAGTATCAAGATCTCTGCAAACAGATAAGCCTTGTGAAGAAAATTGTGAATTACATCCTATAGATTCTTAGCTAAAAGGTAATCTAGATAGTGATTTACTTATTGAATTAAGTGACTTCCCAATGGTTTCAGACAAAAAGTGACAGAATGAAATGCAACTTAACTCCAAAGAAGCAATCTATTCACAGCAAATGTGTTTGAAGGCAATAGTTTTCCTAAAACACAGACGCTATTGAACTTTAGAAGAAAACTACAGTGATAATACGACATGAAACCCTATGCAAGAATGAATCTACAGGGAGAGTTCAATAAACCCAGTAACATGTTCCTTGGCTAATGACTGTGTATTTTGATGTCAAGTGCATGGGATGAATAGAGAAGTCACTTTGGCTAAACAATGGTAGATATCAACTGGAAAACAACTTAATCATGCTAATTATTAAATGCATTCTCTTCACCTCAACATTGCTCTTTATAAATGTAAAGTTCCTCAGTTCTGAGGAAGGATCACTGGACCCAAAACGTTAACTGTTTTTTCCTTCACAGATGCGGCCAGACCTGCTGGGCTTTTCCAGAAACTTTGGTTTTGTTCTTAAACCAAAGATGAACAAAGAAGGCTGATTTTGGGCACTTTTTACGCTGGGGATAACTAGACATTACGAACTGGGTTTAAAGTCTTTAATTATCTAATGATATCACTGGTCAGAGGAAAGAGATGTTTAGTCAAAAATTTAATTGAAAAGGAATGCAGTTATATAACCATTATTTCAATTAACACAGATTTTTTTCCTTTATTCATTCACGGGATGAAGGTGTTGCTTTTGTACGATGGGCCAAAAATCCCCATCAGTTGTTGGACATGCCCTGGACTTAACTTCTCCCTTCAGAAGGTTTTATGGGAATTATAGTATATTGGAGTAAAGTCACTGAGACTCCAGGAACCATGGGTTGTAACTGAGCCAGGAAAAGGTTGGCTGGAACAGACTGAGGAATATACAAGCCCGGGGCAGACGTCTGGGACATGGACTGGCTAAGCGAAACCAAAAGGAAAACCTCCCATTCATGCCGCAGACCAAACAATGCCAGCCAGTCCACAGGAAATAAGCATCCTCAACAACTTCAGATCCTTTGAAGCCTACACAAGTATCACAACCTAAAGGCCCTCCGCTTCTTCCTGTCCCGCAGGCCAGACCAGTCCCCCTCCACTGACACCCTCATCCGCTTAGCCGAACTCATCCTCACCCTTAACAACTTCTCTATCAATTCCTCCCACTTCCTATTGACAAATGGGGTGGCCATGGGTACCCGCATGGGCCCAAGCTATGCCTGCCTCTTTGTGGATACGTGGAACAATCTGTCTTCCAAAGCTACACTGGCCCCATACCCCACCTCTTCCTCAGTTATATCGATGACTGTATCGGTGCCGCCTCGTGCTCCCACGAGGAGCTCCAACAGTTCATCCACTTCACCAAAACCTTCCACCCCAAACTTAAGTTCACCTGGACCATCTCTGATACCTCTCTCTCCTTCCTGGACCTCTCTGTTTCCATCTCTGGCAACCACCCAGAAACTGATTTCCATTTCAAGCCTACCGACTCCCACAGCTACCTAGAATACACCTCCTCCCACCCACCTTCCTGCAAAAATTCCATCCCCTATTCCCAATTCCTTCGCCTCCGCCGCATCTGCTCCCAGGATGAGGTATTCCACTCCCGAACATTTCAGAGGTCCTCGTTTTTCGAGGATCGCAACTTCCCCTCCTCAGTGGTCGAGAACGCCCTCAACCGTGTCTCCCGCATTTCCCACAACTCATCACTCACAATCCCTCCCCGCAATAACAACCAAAACAGAATATCCCTCGTTCTCACGTACCACCCCATCAAGCTCCGGATCCAACGCATCATCCTCCGACACTTCCGCCATCTGCAATCCGACCCCACCACCAAAGACATTTTTCCCTCCCCACCCTTATCTGCTTTCCGGAGGGACCACTCTCTCCGTGACTCCCTTGTCCGCTCCACACTCCTCACCAGCCCCACCACCCCTGCTATTTTTCCCTGCAACCGCAGAAAGTGCTACACCTGCCCCCATACCTCCTCCCTCACCCCCATCCCAGGCCCCAAGAAGACTTTCCACATCAAGCAGATGTTCACCTGCACATCTGCTAACGTGGTATATTGTATCCTCTGTTCCCAATGTATCCTCTACATCAGGGAAACCAAGTGGAGGCTTGGGGACCGCTTTGCAGAACACCTACGCTCGGTTCGCAACAAACAACTGCACCTCCCAGTCGCGAACCATTTCAGCTCCCCCTCCCACCCCTTGGACGACATGTCTATCCTGGGCCTCCTGCAGTGCCACAACGATGCCACCCGAAGGTTGCAGAAACAGCCCCTCATATTTCGCTTGCGAACCCTGCAGCCCAATGGTATCAATGTGGATTTCACAAGCTTCAAAATCTCCCCTCCCCCTACCGCATCCCAAAACCAGCCCAGCTTGTCCCCGCCTCCCTAACCTGTCCTTCCTCCCACCTATCCAATCCTTCCACCTCAAGCCCCACCCTACTAGCCTCATCCCACCCCCTCGACCTGTCTGTCCTCCCTGGACTGACCTATCCCCTCCCTAACTCCCCACCTACATTCACCTTTGCTGGCTCCACCCCCGCCTCTTTGACCTGTCTGCCTCTTCTCCACTTATCCTCTCTTATCCATCTTCTATCCGCCTCCCCCTCTCTCCCTATTTATTTCAGATTCCCCTTCCCCCTCCCATTTCTGAAGAAGGGTCTAGGCCCGAAACGTCAGCTTTCCTGCTCCTCTGATGCTGCTTGGCCTGCTGTGTTCATCCAGCTCTACATCTTGTTGTCACAGGTATCAACCCGTTCAATTCCAAATCAGTGCTCCGGCACAAAGTTACTGAGCATTCTACACCATTGTGTTACATGCAAACCTGTTTCACCTTGGAACCTTCACCACACTATGCAAACTGAACAGATACCAGTCCAAAGGAAATGCCAAAAAACAATTCTCACCCACTCCAGTGCTCAGGAAACCTTTTCAGCCCTGAAAAGAGGAACAATAGCTCACAGATTTGATGGGAGATAGAGTGGGCCTGCAGTGGGATTTAACTAGAGACCCCGAGCCCAGCACACGAGAGAGAGAGAAAGTGAAGTGGAAGATGCAGCAAAAAGTGAAGGAGAAAGGAGAGAGAAGCAAGAAAAGAGAGCAAGAATCCTGCTCTGTGAGTGGGGCACCGTGAAACCAGTACCACGAGACCAACTACTGAAAACTTAACTGCGAACATCCACTCAGCTTCCAGAGGTAACCGAAGGCATCCCAAGGTACGACACACCAACCGGGGCAACACCAGCGACATTGTCCACCAGCTGCAACTACAACCCGCTCGCAACTACCACCAGGAGGAGGGGTAAAACCAGGGTAACTCACCAGGCCGGTCCCACGCGTTCAACCGCATCGGCAGACACCGCCATACTGATTATTATCGGTACCTGTGGACCTTCACCGAGTCCCAGCTACGGCAAGCAACTAAGGACAGAGCCAGTCGAAATTGCGTTTTCACACCAGGGGTGAGCCTCAGGTCATTGAGGTCTCTAACCCAGCTGGGCTTGTCATAGACAGGGAAGGTGGGGGGAGGGTTTGGGGTTTAACGGTGGAGGGTACCTCTGAGGAAGGGAAGTGGGTTTGAACAGGTAACTCTCTCTCTTTTCCCTGTCAGTATAGTAACAGTCACCCACTATATTTATTTTACCCACTGTATTAATTAACCAGGGGTTAAGGTAACTGGGAGACAGTCTCAGTCAGAGACAGGGGGGTTTCAATTTAATATTCACTCTCTTGTTTTATAAATATATCAATTTTTGCTTGTTTGTTCAAGAAAATCAGAGTTTTCTTGGCCTCTGAAACGTCTGCCTCCAGTGTTTTCCCACCACACCACATTACACACACAAATCCGGAGTCAGAAGCAGGGAACTGGTAAACTGTGAACCAGGCAACACTTCCTACACTTTTAGGCAGCATTTATTGCCCATCCCTAATTGCCCAGAGGGCAGTTGAGAGTCAACCACATTGCTGTAGGTCTGGAGTCGTATGTAGGCCAGACCAGGTAACGATGGCAGTTTCCGTCCCTAAAGGACATTAATGAACCAGAAGTGTTTTTCAGACAATCAGTGACGGATCCATGGTTATCATTAGATTTTCAATTCCAGATATTTTTGCACTTCTTTAAACCTGGTGACTTTGTGTACATTAAATCGCTTGCAAAGGATTCTCTTTCTCCTCGGTGGAAGGGCCCATATCAAGTTCTACTGACTACCCAAACAGCGATCAAAGTACAAGAAAAACCAGACAGGTTCCACGGGACTAGGTGCAAATTTGATCAAGGCTCCCTCCCTGATCCGATAGTATGAAGCTGATCCTGGTTTTACTGGGACTCTAGGATCTTAGCAGCCCCAGGACAGAGCATAAGGAATGGACTTTGCATAACTCTCTTTTTGTCATTAAGTTATGAATATGCTATACGTTTAAATGTGTCCTCCTGTTGGGTCTGCACTTATGTGCTAATAGACTCGACAAAAGGAATTCCGTTGCAACCTATTCCTTTCAATGCCTCTGAAGTAGCCAAATGGGTATTGAGACAAAATAGCTCAGAATTAGAGAGAGAAGGATCAACTACCGATGATAGATGCTACGCGGTAAATACAGACCCAGGCAGGGCACAATGGAAATCAGGAAGGTATGACCTGAGCCCTTTACAGGATGGTACCAACCCGATTATAATAACAATAGCACTAACACCTCTCGCATTCCCCCTTATTTCACCCTTGGCCCAAAAGCAGACCAAAATATTTCTCTTTGCTTTACACGGAATGAGACACTGGGGAAAGGCACATTTATGGGAAAGTGTTCATGCCAGCAATACTACATTGTTACCCCTGTGTCCGGTAGTAACTACACTTGGACGCGAATTGACTCGCGTAACCTTTTGGGTCCCTGGACGTAGCCTTTTGAGATTTACCAATCTCACCAACAATCAGTCATGGGCCCAGGTATAGTCTCAGATGTTTGTAACTTGATTTGTGCCCTATAATGGTACCTATTTTGTTTGTGGCCATTGTGCATACACTTCGTTGCCCCCAACTTTGACAGGATTGTGTCATATAGCCTATGTAGTTCCTCACATTCGCCATTCGTCCACTACTCCCCCACCCCAAGGACATGGGAAACAAAAACAAGCCATTACTGAAACTGAGATAGTAGGAACTGCAGATGCTGGAGAATCCGAGACAACAAGGTGCAGGGCTGGATGAACACAGCAGGCCAAGCAGCACCATAGGAGCAGAGAGGCTGACGTTTCGGGCCTCGACCCTTCATCAGAAAAGGGGGAGGGGAAGGGGTTTCTGAAATAAATAGGGAGAGAGTGGGAGGCGGATAGAGGAGAAGATAGGTGGAGAGGAAACAAACAGGTCGAAGAGGCGGGGATGGAGCCAGTAAAGGTGAGTCCGGAAACTGAACAGTTTTAGTTGTTAGCCTAGCCTGTATATGGGACTGGTAAAGCTGCTCGCGAATTGATTAACTTGGCCTCAACTCTTGAACAAATCAACAATACTACTGAGCTCCTGGCCGATGGCTTAGATAGTACCACTAAAGCAGTATTTCATTTGTCTTCTGAGCTGGTCGCTGTCAGGACAGTTGCATTACAAAATCGATTTGCATTAGACTTCTTGTTAGCAGAGAAAGGTGGTACCCGTGCAGTAATAGGACAAGAATGTTGTACTTATATTCCTGACAAAGCAGAAAATATTACCTATTTAGCTGATCATATCCAGGAAGGTGTTAAAAAGGTAAAGAAAATTGCACAGGATATAGGTGAAAAATTCCATAAGTTACAACCCTGGGACAGGATAGTGGCTTTTTGGGACTTGGTGGGGGACATTAGCTCACTATGCCATTATACTTATTATTGTTATTATCTGTGTGATAGCATTGCGCTTTATTTGTTCATTTATCCCTCACCCACAACACACTCCAGTTCCTTTCTTTCGCAAGATTATGCATATTCACCAGAGTATGATGAGGAAGTATGCGCCCCTATCCCCTTGGATATAATTCCCCATTTGCAAGCGAAGATTAAAGGACGCGTTGATTGTAGGATCAAACAAGGAGGGAATTGTGGAAGAAATTAGCATGTTGTAAAAGGTCAGAGAAAAGTCAGTATCAAAAAGACTATGTGACAGAACATTAAAAGGAAGTGTCGACTCAAAGTGTTCAACACCCCGCTAGTTCTTAGTAACTGCTATCTTAGTAAATCCTAATCACAGTTTTGTCCTAATCAGTAAAATAAGTGCATGTTAGCTAAACATTAACAGAAGAAGCCTGCAGAACAGAACAGAACATTAACAGAGATAACAAGGTGTAGAGCTGGATGAACACAGCAGGCCAA